>NC_056739.1:986696034-987009784 GCF_019279795.1 Protopterus annectens | reverse complement strand
TAATGGACAGCTACATTTTCTTTTCTCCATATTCAGTTACAGTGAGAATAATTGTATTCCATTATCATGATGTCAAACAGGTGACATACAACACTTTATCTAATCACAAGTCATTGTAAAAAGTCTAGTTATGTTTTATCTAATGACATTCTACAATACTTCTTACCAGTTATAACTTTGATAAGGAAATTGCATGATTTTTGAGCAGAGGTATGAGTTTTTTTTTTAAGATTTATAAGTAATATTGCAGTTTGCTTTATTACAGTGCGCTGAGTTGTGAAAGCTGGTGGTTCACTTCCAGTGTTCATCCTTTTCTTCTACTGTAGAGTGGCCATGGTGAAAAAAAAAGGTTTTGCTAGTTTAGATGGACTGAATTTAGAAAATTTGTGTTTAAATATTTTGTTTTTTTAGATGAAATGAGACATCCATGTTCAGACATATCCCTTTCTAAATGGATCAAAAAAGGGCCATATTGTTCTTTCTTCTATGTCTGTAAGAGAGACTTATAGAATGGAATACAATAAAATGCTGCAGACTTGTTCTTTATGTTGGGATACTGGTCTCCTGTCCTAATATCGCCCATTCATTGTAAATATCACACAAGGTCATGCAATAAACAAGTTCTTACTGGCTCCCCACTTAAGCACCATGTTCAATAATAGCCTCGCATCAGGCTTTGTGCCCACTGAATGGCGCACATCAACAGTTATCCCACTCCACAAAGGGGAAGCCACCACTGATCCCAGGAACTATCGACCTATTAGCCTGACGAGCCTGGTCTGCAAGGCCATGGAACGTATCATCATGGAACTCATAAACAAAGACATCGGTAACCTCCAAACTCTGGATCCCACCCAGTTCAGGTTTGTGAAAGGCAGATCATGCCTCCTGAACCTGATCGACTTCTTTGAGGCAGTCACCAAAGCCGTAGATGAGGGTAAGGTGGTTCACGCAGCCTATCTCAACCTCGCCAAGGCTTTCGACACCATCCCCCATTCTGGAATTATAGCTAAGCTCACTAGACTAGGTATAAATCCCTACGTCACAAGATGGGTTGCCAACTGGCTCACTGACAGAACCCACACTGTAAAAGTTGCAGACTCCAAATCTGACCTCAAAGCAGTGGCAAGTGGAGAACCACAGGGTTCCGTCCTGTGACCTCTCTTTTTGGTATCTACTTCTCTGAAGTACAGGCTAACACAGAAGGCCTCTGGCTAACGAAGTTCGCAGATGACTGCAAACTAGGAGCCATAGTCAAGTCCCCTATGATGTGGACATCCTACAGAAGGGCCTCGTTGAGACAGACGTCTGGTGTCAGAGCCATGGCCTCAAGCTCAGTGCCAAAAAGTGCAGTGTCATCCCCTTTGGTAAAAACTCTGTACCCATGAACTACCACATAGGCAGCAATCTACTTAACACCGAACGTGTGATAAGAGACCTTGGGACCCAGGTGGACAGTAGTCTCTCCTTTGATAGTCACATCGCCACAGTAGTCAGGAAGTCCTTCTACATAGCACACCTCATCAGGAAAAAAGAGGTCATTGTTCCCCTCTACTCAACACTCATTAGACCCATTATAGAGTACAACGCCCTTTTTGGAATGTACCTCACAAGACATCTGCAGCAGCTGGAAAGGCCACAGAAGTACCTCACAAAGAGGATTACTGGCCTCAAACAAATGCCCTACACTGACCGCCTTAAAAAACTCCAGCTTTACTCAGTAGCATATCACCTACTCCGAGGTGATCTCTGCCTAACATATAACACCTAAAGAAATCCCAATCCCTCTGAGCTACACGCTCTAGGGACCTAAACCTCGTCACCGCAATAAACAGGACATGCTGGAGGGATAGATTCCTGTCCCAGAGACTTCCCATACTCTGGAACAGGCTACCCATCTATGTCAAGCAAAGTTCTTCATTAGTACTCTTCAAGAAAAATCTTGATGAGTGGATGGGAAATAGGAAATACACCCTGGGGATCACTTCTGTGTCTCTGCTCGACAGTGGCACAGGAAAGTAACTTTCTTGGGTGGCGTAAGCCAGGGAACCTTGTTGGCTAGGCAATAGCCTAGTACCTACCTATGAACCTATGAAACTATAATTACACTTATCTGGTTACTAAACTAAAAGTTAAATGTCTGGGGGGGGGGGGTTGGTTAAGACTAGTTTGCTAAAAATGAAGGTCAGATAATGCACACATGGGACATTTTTGCTAAGGGATGTTGCTTGTAACTAGTAGTGTAGTACTTGGGGACAGGAAACAAGCAGCAGAATACAGATAATTTGAGCCCAGCCAGTAAGACCTTGCAAAAAACAATCTTCCCTTTATGAAGAGATATGAAAGGCAACCCAGAAAAAAAAGCAGAGAAGTTTGAGAAAACAGGCTGAAATGTAAAAGGACACACACACATATTTAACAGTTAACCAATTTTAAATGCAAAATTTCAAGTTGACTGCTAACTTTCAGTCTTCTCTTGAAGCTCATTCTAAATGACAGCTTTCCCGACAACTGGTTGCATGTATAATCTAGTGTAGAAAAAGACAAACTATGAAACCTCAAGACTTTAGAAAGTTACCATTATATTTAATTACAAAAGTAAGAATATTTGCATAAATATGCAAATTTATTTATTATCTCGATTAGGTCTGCATTTTCAGTGTTAACAGTCCCAATTTAAAGTAGGTGTTTCCCATTTGACAGGAAAACACAGGGTTTTTTTGTGAGTCAGAAAAACAGATAAATATAAAAGCAAACTTCAGGACAAAACTCTTCCCAATGAAGTCTACAAAGCCTTACATCAGTATGCAGCAGACAATACCCAAACAGAAACATGAGTTTCAGCAGTGTAGTCAGAGTGGCACCTTTGTAGCAATTTAATATGACCTCTGGCAGCGATTTACCTCCTCTTCTACTGTCAACCCTCCGCTTCTGTCCTAAGGAAATGATTTACACAAAATAAATTCCTGTATCACAGAATCAAAGTCCTGAAGCTTCACTATAATGAGCTAATCTGTTCTCTCGCCCCAGCCCTTGCCACCACCATCCTAGAATCACAGTTTCTAAACAAGCACTTTGAGAAAACGCTTATGACATTTTGAGTGCTGATGATCTTTCCTTGCTAACAAAGTCAAACCGTTATGAAGACCTTTGGGGCTGGGGAAAACACTCTCAGTTCTTTGATTAATGACTCTGCTATCAACAGATATCTTAGCCCTTGATTTCAGAAAGGGCGATAACAGATGACTTACTGCGACAAGAAAAGCTACTGTTCAGCCAGCAGAACAGAATGCTGCTACAATGTGCGCAACTAAAGTAAGTCTGAAAACTGGGTGAAGTCTGCAACTGTGCAACATTAACCTCTCAGCAGTAAAGGAAGCATCAAACAAGCATTTTACAATGTACAATTAATCTGCAGCTGAATACAGCTTAGACGAATGAGGCAGAAGAGATGTGGAAATACAATGTACCTATGCATTTTGAATATATTATACTACAAACCTTCTCACGCACGCGCGCGCACACACACACACACACACACACACACACACACACACACACACACACACACACACACACACACACACACACCAAGCTATGCATTAGTGAAAACTCCTTTAATGTTGGTGAACTTGCAAATATGTTTTAAGTGGGACAATGACAACAATGAGATCACAGCGAACTATTGATAAGGAAGGTTTGTTCTCTTTATTCGCACTGTGACTTACTCTCGGAGTTAGTTTATTTAGGGATGCACAGAGACTGCATTTATGAATTACATCAAGCCTTTACTGAAGTAAGCTTCTCACGTCAGTTTACAAGTCCAACAGCTCTTTGAAATGCTATCAGATTAAATTACAAAACAAAAAAAAAAAAAAAAAGATTTTACTTGAGTTCAATAACTCACACTTCTCTTCAGTCTCACTTATAACAAATGTATGGGATGACTTTGCCCGTGTCTCTTGCTTTACTTCAGAGCATCTTTCTTCAGCCTCCCCTGGCCTCCCTGGTGCTCCAACCCCAATACTGAGCTATGTTTTCTCTCTTGCTACGTGAAATTCCTCTCTCACTGCAAAGTCCTTACCTGGGTATAACGTTCTCGCCTATATAACCTTTCTTGGGCAAGCTCTCACCTGTATGATTCTTTGACAGAGGTCATTGTCTTGGTATCAGGTTCCTGCCTATATTATACCTGTGGACCAGGTCACCACCTGCATCACTTAGTAATCCCTCTACAGTGAGAGGCAAATGTCTCCATTTTGAGCTTCCAATCTCTCTCTCTTTGTAGAAGTGTGCCACCTTTCTGAGTTACTTCATCTTCACCTACATGCAGCCTCACTATATGACAGATCTTACAACTCTTTCTAATTTCACCTATAGGCCTTTTTAGTGAATGACGATCTTCCACGTCTGCTTCATCACACAGTACATGTATAAAAACATATTTCCTCAGCAAATTTGAAAGGAGTCATTCATCAGTATTATGAAGGAATACATAAGTACTAGAGATTGTGACAAAATGAAATAGACACTCAAAATATCTGTGCTTTTCAGAATTTAAATCTGCAAGTGTTCAAAAGAAATTGGCCACTGAAAATCTTATCTGGTTTGCAATATATTTTCACAAGGGAAAAGCACAAATATCCTTCTCGAGATCAAAAAGCAGCATCAGTGGTGTAACAGGTAGCACGCTCACCTTTGGTGTAGTAGGCTGCAGATTCTTTTCCCACATTAGGGAGATCCATTGTAGATACTGCAGTGCAGCATGGGGGGGATGCATTCCTGGATTAAACCAAAGTCCCATCATCTTGACTTGGTTGTAGCTCAGGTAAATTTAAAAGATCCCATGGCACCAACTAAAAAGAGTAGGAGAAGCTTCCCAATGCCCGGGCCAAATTTCCCTTAAATGAGTAAATACCACTTTGGTCCCCTGAAAAAAGGCCAATAGCCTAGTGGGACTAACCCAGTTAAAGGAAAACTAAAATAAAACAGAGTAAAATAATATAAAATAAAGCAAAGCATTTTTGTGAACCAAAAACTTGATATTTAACTTGTACAGTGAAGAAATTGCTACATTGCCAATTGCATGAGAAAATATTAATAATGCCAAAGTAAAATGGTTGCCTTTATAAAATTCAGCATTAGATGGTACAGTTCATTGTCAGCAGTAATTTTATTCCAAAAATTCCACACTTATTATGCTACCCCCATGAATATAAAGCAAAGTTAGTAAGGTTATCATTCATCTTCTTTAACATCATACTATCTTCACTGTGTACATTTTTCCTCTGATCTTTACAACAGTTTTAGCCTGCATATACCCGTATTTCCATCACTGCCCTACCTGCATCCAGTGTTTCTCTATTCTTTTAATCTCTTCCCACCCACAGTAAAGCCCTCATGTACTGCTTTCACAATAATCTAGCTCGTCTTTCCAAGAATATTCAAGTTTTATAACTTGTGGGGCAATGCTGCCCATTACAGAGTCTATAAACAATTCATTACAGGTCTAAATTTTAGTAACCCAAAGTCAGCAGAATCTAAGTGCCTCTCAACCTTTTAGAGAAAGAAATCTGAACAAAGTCAAAATAATAGGTGACAAAGGCCCGCCCAAAAACAGGAACGGATGTTAAACATTGTTCTTACAAACTTAGAAAGTTGCTGGAATAACAGGTTTGTGTTAACATGCATTTCCAAAAGGATATGAAGTACATAGCTTAAATGTCATGTCACTAATTAGTAACTTCAATCTCCAGTGGTTTGCCAGAAAAGGACAGATTTTTATGAGGATGAGTCCAAAAATATGAGGCAAATGTCTGGACATTCTGCAAAAATATGGCCAGTTGAGAAGTATGCCTAGGCAGCAAATTCAAGGTATTAGCTCTGGCAGAATGCTGCTTTTAATTCTGTTCTTAGTGCCATCAATATACAAAGGGCTATTTCAGATATTAAATGAATGGCATTGGGTTACACAGTTCAGACTGGCCTTAACTGCACATCAGGTGGCCTTAAATTGACTGATTAACTATTCTCCTTAGTAAACCAAGTGCATTTAAAAAAATGTTAACACTTGTCTTTTGCTCTTAGTTTTGTACCATAACATGAAAACAGTTCTGAAAATACTCTGGTTTACTGACTCCCTGTGGTACAAACAGAAAGAAGACCCACATTTGACAACAGGCCTAGTTAATACAATTCTGAATGACAAAAAGGCATTCACATATCTCAATGGCAGAATATGCTAGTTTTTTTTTAAAGCAAGCTGAACAATCCTTTGAGATACTAATATTCAGAAGTCTTTACAGTAACTGTTAGAAACCATATCGTAATTTAGTATATGGGTATTCCAGTTTACTATTTCCAAAGTGAGTCACAACACACATTGTTGTATTAATCTCCACTTCATTTGTAATAGGATGTGTTTTCAAGTCATTCAAGTCTGTCAGCAGGGTCTGGTGAGCTTTTATGGCAGTAACCAGCAAAGAAATCTTTGCATCATCAGCAAACTTTATACATCATACCAGTTGATTCATGGGAACAGAGGTCATAAATAAATTTAAAAGACAGAGCCCCAAGACTGAGCCCCAGGGAATTCCATGGGTTTTACACACCTAGTACTAAAATTGCTTATCTTCTTTTAACTATCAGTCAGCTAAACCATATTAGTCGGTAACTGGGTAGATGGACAGGTGAAATAAAGTACAGTTGTGTACACTCAACATAAATGTAGATGTTCAAGTGTATTTACTGTTGCAGTCATCACCTGTGGGTTATCCCTGTTGTGGTAGCCCTCGGCCGTCCCGAATACCAGAGTCAATGTTTTTCTGCATCGGCTGCTGTCGCTTGCTGTCTGACGTCAGGTCGTCAGTGCTATAAATGAAGGCAGCCAATGCCATTACATCAGTTTTTCTTGCTCTACCCAGTCAGAGGCCCCAGTAAATATGGTAAAGTGGTCCCGGTGGCTAAAAGACACCGTTAACAACTTATGTCTCCCTAAGGAAAGAAGATACAAGGGGAAAGGAGGGTGGGAAACCAGGACTGCAACAGTGAATACACTCGAACATCTACATTTATGGTAAGTGTACACAACTCTACTATGTTCTTCATGTTTCACTGTTGCAGTCATCACCTGTGGGAGGATTCCCAAAGCTGAGGAGAGGGGTGGTAGGATTAGTAAGAGACCTAGGAATGGGTCAGCACACCCTGCAGAGGCAAACCATGCCCTAGCCTTAGAAAATAGAGGTGGGTGGTAATGCTTGGTAAAGGTATGGACAGAAGTCCAGGTGACAGCTTCCAGGATGTCCCTGGTGGGAACACCTTTGAGGAATGCTGTGAAAGTGGAGGCTGCCCTAGTGGAATGGGTCCGAATAGACTTGGGGGGGGGTTGCCATGCAAACTGTAGCAGAAATGGATACAATGTGATATCCATTTGGAAATGGGTTCCCCTCTGCCCCTGGGGCAAGGCTGACAAGTAGTTGGTCTGTTTCCCTGAAGGGTTTAGTACGGTCCAGATAGTGTCTGAGCTGTCTGTGCATGTCTGATGAGTGCAGAATTCTTTCCCCCTTGTTTTGAGGGTTAGGAAAGAAGGTGGGTAGATGTATGGCCTGGCTGAAAGTTACATTAGATACCACCTTGGGAATAAAGGAGGGATTAGTCCTCAGGGAGACCCTGTCTGCATGGAAGATGATGAAGGGCTCAATGGCCATCAGTGCCTGAAGTTCTGAAATCCTTCTGGCTGAGGTGATAGCTTGAAGAAAAGCATTCTTCCAGGAGATGTACCTTAGTTCTGCTGAAGCAGCAGGTTCAAAGGATGGTAAAGTAAGTTTTTCCAAAACATAATTCAGGTCCCAGACTGGAGAGGGTGGCCTTCTGGGAGGTCTGATATTAGAAGTCCCTCTGAGGAATTATTTAATCAAAGGATGGGAGAACAGGGGCTGTTCTGTATCAAAATGAGCTGAAATGGCTGAGGTGTGGATTTTAATAGAGGAGAAGGAAAGGCCACTATTAAGTAGCTCTGCTAGGTAGCCCAGGATAAGCAGGATGAAAGGTAGTCAAGTATTGCCTCCTCTGGACTGTCTCCATGAGCAGAATCTACACCATTTTCCTGCATAAGATTTTCTGGTGCTGGGCCTTCTGGCCTCTATGATAATGTCTAGGACCTGTTTGCTTAACAGGGGACCCTTGTTTGTTTTGAGAGTATTAGCCATGCTGATAGTTTGAGAGTCTAAGTCTGGGCGCAGCATCCCCCCCACCTGAGTTAAGAGGTTTGAGATCAGTTGAAGCTGCCTGGGAGGCTGTAAGGTCAGGCTGCGCAGTAAGGGGTACCAATGTTGTCTGGGCCAATCGGGAGCAATGAGGATGGCCTTTGGTCTCTCCTCCCTTATTTTGATCAGTACCTTGGGAATAAGAGGCAGAGGAGGGAATGCATACACAAAGAGGGTGTTCCAGGGGAAGGTCAAGGCATCCACCTTCCATGCTAGGTGGTGGTAGTCCCTGGTACAGAATTTTTTCAGCTGATGGTTGAGATGCAAAGCAAAGAGATCCACCTCTGGGGTCCTCCATGCCTGAGTGATTTGTAAAAAGATTTTTCTGTGGAGCTGCCATTCGTGGGAGTCCAATAAATTTCTGCTTAAGTGGTCTGCCACAGTGTTGTTGATCCCTGGCAGGTACTTGGCTATCAGGTGTAGTCCCATGGAAGAGGCTGTCAGCCTGAGGTTCATCGCTAGCCTGCACAGAGGGTAAGATTGTATCCCTCCCTGTTTGTTGATGTACCACATTACTGTGGTGTTGTCTGTTTTGATAAGGAGAACCCTAGGCTTGAGATGGGGTTTGAAGGATGTCAGAGCCTTTTGTACTGGCATCATTTCCTTCTGTTTGATGTGTAAGGGAAGGTGCTGGGCATCCCCAAGACTTTGGTTGCACCTGCCTTCTAGGTGAGTGCCCCAAGCTATGTCTGAGGCATCGGTGGTAATAGTCTGCCCGGTTGGGTGGAGGGTGAAGAAAAGACCCTTGTTCTGGGCATAGGCCCCTACCCACCAGAGAAACTCGGCCCTTACACAGGGGATCAGAGGTAGAGAGATCTCTAGAGGTTGTGAGTGCTGACACCAAAGGTTCTTTAGGTACCACTGAAGTTTTCTCATGTGAAGCCTGGCCAAAGGAATTAGAAGGATGCAAGATGCCATGTACCTCAAGGCTTACAGGAACTTCCTCGCAGTGAGGTGACTTCTGGAAGCCAGCTGTGTAAAGTAGAGAGGCAGGAAGGTCTGCTTTTCTGGGTATAGGAAGACCATTTGGGATGCTGTGTCCAGCAGTGCTCCCAAGAAAATTATCTTCCTGGAGGGTGTTTGCCTTGATTTATTCTTGTTGATGGTGTGCCCTGAGCAGGTTAGGAGGGTTTTGACAAAGAGAAGGCCCTTGAGGAGCTTTTTTTTGCAATCTGCCTGAATGAGGCAGTCATCCAGATAATGGTAAATTTGTATATTTTTCTGTCTGCAAAAGGCTATGGCCGGGGCTAAGCATTTGGTGAATACACTGGGAGCAGTAGATAAGCCAAAGGGTAGTACAGAGAACTAAAAATGTTGTGAGCCTGCTTTGAAGTGAAGGAATTTCCTGCAGGATTCCCTTATGGGGATGTGGAGGTAGGCATCTTTTAGATCTAGGTTAACTAACCATGCATTTTTCATCAGCATAGGCAACAGCTGCTGGAAAGTTGGCATTTTGAATTTGGGGATCAGTAGGAAGGTGTTCAGAATGGATAAATCCAGTATGGGGTGCCAAGTGCCCTTTTTTCTGGGAACAAGGAATAGTCTGTAATAAAAGCCTTTGCCTGTTTGATCTGAGGGGACGGGTTCTACTGCCCCTTGGGAAAAGAGAGTTTGGACTTGTTTCAATGCCTCTGCCCACTGATTTGGAGGTAAGTTTGGAATTGGGAGTTTGTTGAAGGGAAATTTGTATCCCTGAAAAATGATCTTTAAGACCCATTGGTCCTTTGTTACAGAAAAGCCAATTTTCTTTGCAGAGGGAGAGCCTTCCTCCTAGTATTTGGTGAGTGAAAATAGGGCAGAGGGGGTCTTTGAGAGTTTTTGCCATAGAGGGATGGCTTAGAACTCCCTGCCTTTAGAGTGGAAGAGGTCCACTGTTTGGTTCTCTGCTGTCCCTGGGATAGGAGTCTGGGTGGTCTGCCCCTGTGGGGCTTGCCTTGCCCCTGTCTTATAGGTGCAGGAAAGGACCAGTGTTTTGAGGGAAAATTCCTGCTGAACCTAAGAGGTTGTACCTGAAGGAAATCTTTTACTGTTTTCATAGATTTTGCTTTGTCTTCCATCATTTTAAGCACCTCTTCTGCTTTTGCTCCAAATAAGCTGTCCTTATCCAAGGGTGCATCAAGTAACTTAAATTTGACATGATCGGGGACAGGTTGTTCCTTCAACCATGCACGTCTCCTAATGACGGATCCTGACACTGCTGCCCTGCTTGAGGCTTCTAGGGCATCATATCCACAGTGTAGTGAATGTTTACACACTTGACAAGTAGACTGCAGTAAATCTGCTAACTTTCGAATTGGCACAGTCAGGAAAGGTTGAAATCTTTTGCTTTAATAGTTCCAAAGTGTGTTGTTGATATTTTAACACGTGGAACTGACAGCTGAGTGCTCTGACAGTTAAGGTTGCAGAGGTACATACTTTTTTACCCCATCTGTCCAGAGCTCTGGAGTCCTTGTCAGAGGGATTAGGATTATTTGCAGAACTAGCCTTACCTCCTTTTGGCCCTGTGTAATGACCTCCAGGTCTGCAGCAGGATTTCTGTACAGGTATGTGTGAGAATCTGGAACTTTGCAATACCGGTCAGGTTTTCTGGGACCAGATGGAAGGGCATCAGAAGCTAAACTGGATTCATGGAAGACATCATCAACCACCTCTAAGATTGGAGGGATGGCCAAGGGTCTGTGCTGGGGCAGGTCTAGAAACTCACTGAGCCTTTTCTTAGACTGAGGGAAGTCTTGGGATTCCCAGTGGAAATGTTCCCTGAGGGTGTGAAGGGTTTCCCCAAAGGAAAGATCTTCTGGAGGGGAGGCAGAAGGAATGTATTCCTCTCCATCTGAATCCTCATAAGCAGTCAGAGGTTGTTGTTCCTCTTCAAAATCTGAATAGTCAGACTTCTCAGAATCCTGTTCTGTCAGTGTTTCAGGAAAAAAGTCTCTTTTCCTTTTAGAAGATGTGGCCTGACTACCCCTGATAAGGGTGATAAGGTCCTCTGTCATTTTTAACCATTTGAGCTTTGGGTGGTGGAGCAGGAGTAAAATGGTGCCTAGAGGTAGTTTTCTTAAGAGTGGCCTTGCCTCTGGGCCTAAGAGTATCTACTGGTCTGAGAGAAATGGTAGTCGGAGAAGGCGTTGTTTTTTGTCTAGAATTGGTAGTGCGAAAAGACCTCCTCGGAAGCCGGTGCCTGCGTTGCGGCTCCAGACCCAACCAAGACAGAGACAACCAAAGGCTCAAAAGACGAAGAAGATTTTTGCGGCATACCGGACTCCGAAAGGGTTTCAGAAGAGGCCTGCGAAGGTGCCTCACTGAATTCCAGAGAATTGACGACCTGCTTAGCGGCAGAGTCATCGGAAGGCTTAGCCTTGTGTGGCATACCTTTCAACCTGGAAACATCAAATATCTGGACAAGGCCCATGAAAAATAGGTTCAAATCAGTACGCTGATCAGCATATAATTTGCATACATAATTACATAACCCTACCCACTCCAATGGAATTGTGGGATACCAACTTTCAAAAACAGATTCTCACACTTATTTTCAATTTCAGTTTGTTTGTTTTTTTTTTGGGAGGGACTCATTTAAACATTGCTTGTATAATTTTGGAAAGTTGCTAGAATAAAATGTTGTGTTACCACCATGCATTTCACTGGCAAGTCTTGAGCCCAGGACCCTGTGCACTACAGTCAGAGTAACATACCACTATGCCAAATCAGCAGTTTCCTGAAAGATAGGAAGACTGAAACTTAAACGGCTATCATTTAGTGAATTCGGTTCTCACTTCTCACCATAGCTCTCAACCTCTTAGCCCAAAAAACCTGGACAAAGCCAATAATGGGGTAATACACATTCAGTTCTCACTTCTCACCATAGTTTGAGCATCATTATTGACACTAAAATTAATTTTCTTCGACATACCAGTCAAATTAGTTGGTTATATGAGTTTGAAGGTGATAAGTAAAAGGGAACCTTCTGAAGATATGTCTCACATAGATTTACACTAAGAGTAGTATTTTTCTTAGATTAATAATTAGGCCAGTACTAGATTTTAGAAATTTGGTCAGGAATTTGTCATTTAATAAGATCATGATGAGAGCAGTGTGGATACAGATGTCATTTACTGGAAGCATTACAGGTTTGAAGGGCAGTCAGTATGAGAAAACAGCAAGACAGTCTGCTGTTATTCATGTTTTTATGCTTGATGGGTGACTTAATATTTCACAGGTTCATAGTTGTTCACTAGCCTAATGACTGCAAGGGCCTTTTTAAACCTAGCAATGTATCCCAAGTCTCTGACAAGTTTTGTTAACCTTGATAAGAAAAAGCAGGGGCTTGGAAGATGAAACATTTACAAGCAGGGCCTGAGAGATGTATCATTTACAGGTTGCCTGTATCCATTAGAGACATAAGTGCCAAGCCAGGGGCGAATGTCCTAGTTGCCATCTAATTGTCCAAGTTACACTTGAATTGGGTTAGGGAGGAACTCTGTTTCACATGGATGGGAGCCTGTTTTCAAGACATTGTAAGATGAGTTCATTTATGAATATACAGATTTAGACAAAGTTGCTTATACAAGGAATTTTAGAAATAAAAACTGCAATTAAGATAGGTAAACTTTTCTGAATGACAGAAATATAAAAAAAACGTTTTTCCATTTCAGTAATACAGAAATAAATATATATTTATCAAATATTTATCTAACAAGTAATCTAATTACATGGGCAGCTTCTTGTTATAGTTCCACTACCTGTAACTGACAATCTCAGAATTATGAAAAAAAATCTGTGAAAGTAAACACTGAATATTAAAAATCACTGTCCTTCTTTGAAGTTATTTTTACATGGGTTAATTCCATTGCACCCTACTCCCCCATGCAGGGGCTGCACCTCCAGACCCCAACAGTATATATATATATACATACATATATATATATATATATATATATATATATATATATATATATATATATATACACATATATACATATATACATATATATATATATATATATATATATATACACATACACACACACACACACACACACACACACACACACACACACACACACACACACACTCACTATCTCCAAGATTGCTATGCTTGTTCCCTCTCATGCAAATTAAATGCAGCTGTTATACTCAAATACATACACAAACAAACCAATAAATAAGTAATTTACACAAATAAAAGCATGTCACAAAATATTGCACCTTTTTTTGCCCAGAAATAATGTTGAAATATGTTTTAATGCCCAAAGTAGAATACAGCCTCTTAATTACTTTACATTCTAGTTATAACAGTCCCACTTTGCAAACATTTGTCAAAAATATTAAGTTTGCCCTCCTGGCAGATGCAAATACTCATAAAAAAGATTCTGATGGTTATCTTTAGTTGCAGAGTAACATTTGTGCTAAACATTCTGCTACTTAAAATAATAAACCTAACATACTGCTCTCCTCTAGAACATACAATCAAACACAAACTATTCTCTTAGGTTCAGCTGAGGAGACAGCTTAGAACTACTCAGACCCCTTTTGAGTCTGTTAGTGGAGAAAGGGCTTTATGTAAAACTGTACTAAGATCTTGGAATAAAATCCCAAGCAAGGTCAGAAATAAAGCATATATCACATCTTTCCAAACAAATGAAGGAAGTAATCACAAATGAGCACAAATGCAAGTGCTTCAGAGATAAATGGCAGGCATTACACAAAGAGGACAACTATTTACCGCCTATGTGAACAACAATATCAAATGCTGTGCTACTGAAAGATCAAGGAAGATCAAATTAGAATAACAGTGTTCTCTCACAAATAAATGCTTATTCATAACCCCAATGAGTGCCAGCTTGCTTGGTAGCACAGCGAGTCTGAAAACTAGACTAAAAAATATACAGATATTACTCAATTTTATTTGTGCTTGCGCTTGCTTGTTAACTAGGTAGACTGGTCCAAGAACCCCTTTTTGTCATGACCCAAGTCACAAATGGCAGAAGACATAGTGACACACACACACACACACACACACTTTTCCCCGAACATAAATAAAGGTTTCCTTACTAAAAACTGCAAGTCCGTAATCCATAAGGTCTCAGAGTTAAATCTGTTCCTGCTCGCATTTATGAGTTAAATCCTCCATTCAGCAGTTCATAAGGTCTCTGCTCCGGAGTTAAGTACATTCCATTACTGCTCAAATTTGAGCCAGTCCAGCCAGAAATGCATGCACAATGCGAGCTCCTTGAACTCAATTCCGACAGACTGGTAGCCCTGATGGAGCTGACGTCATCACGCACGTGATGACGTCGGCTCACAAAGCATGAAAAATAAAAAAAACAAAGAAAAAAAATCAGAAATGAAGGGGTGCCACTCAAGAATTGTGGCACCCCTTCATTTGGACCTCAAAACTCGGTAAAAGCCGAGTAATTCGGTACGGTTGGGAGGTCTGTTGTGTGGTTTGTCTCCATCTTGATTTATTTGTGTAATTGCATTTTTTCAGAATGTCTATGGATTATTTGCTGATGGATGCCATTTTGGAATGTGAAGACAGAAGACAAAAATACCTGGCTACAATAAGAGCTCTATGACGAATGGTTCTTGCATTAAAGAGGGCACAGAACCAGCAACGGGGGGCGGCGTGGTCTGGGCCTAAACAAGTGATGCAGTATGAATGGAAGTCTCGGTGTGGTATTTGCTTTCCACAGGAGAGACAATTGTTAACTTTTTCGGACATCGGTTAGTGCAAGAAAAAAGGATCCCCAACAGGGTACTTAGCTTTAGAGATTTTCAGCTGTAATTCAAACTCTGGTAGCAACCGACTGGCACACTTGCGAACTGCTTCTGCTACGGGCTCCACGGCAAGAAAGACCAATGTAATGGCGTCAGCTGCCTCCCTTTATATCACTGATGACATGACATCAGACAGCAAGCCAGAAATAAGTATAAGTGAGTCAAACCACCACAGTCCAGCCAAATAATGTCCAGAAGATATGTAAAACAACAAACAGTTTATTGGAAAAGGTTAGCTAGTCTGATGAAGCGGTAACCCTGCAAAAGCGCTAACCTTTTTCCAATAAACTGTTTGCTGTTTTACATATCTTCTGGACATTTATTTGGCTGGACCATGGTGGTTTGACTCGCATACTTATTTCTGGATTTGCTGCTTTGTTTTGTGAGTCTCCTTTAGCGGTTGGGATAGCTTATATATATATATTTTCATCATACAGCAAGCAACAGCAGCAGACGCAGAAAAGCATTGACTCTGGTATTCGGGCCGGCCGAGGGCTGCCAGAGCAGGGATAACCCACAGGTGATGACTGTAACAGTGAAACACGAAGAACATCTCATTTAAGCAACGACCCAGGTGCAGATAGGAGAAATTGCACAGCAAGCAGCAATGTGTATACATATGTACAATGTGTATACATACTGTACATACATTAGCATTCAAGTTCACATCGCAATTACAGTGAATAAAGTCAACCACAATCCAGTGAGATCTTAGTGACAAACACATTAGTTACTTATAAGAGAAATTTTACAAGGTTCTTACTATAGTTACAATTCAAGCATTGTTCATCTGCTGTTTCATCTTACTACAGTTTTCAAAAGAAGTTACTTCACACCAATAGAAAAGCTCATACAACTGAAATTTACTAACCATTACCTCAATGCATTTTCATGCCCTACCTTTGAACAAATGCTCATTCAGTTTAGTTTTGAAAGTGGATAATGTTTCTTGTGGGAATGTTGCCAGGTGCACTTGTAGCGGAATTTATTCCACTGCAACAATGAGAATTGCTTATGCCTGTCAACCTAGCAACCACTTGGGTCTTTATAAGCCTAGCTATGAGGCCCAGTCCAGTTTTGCCCTCGAGTGTATTGGACACCTATATGGTGGGGGTATAATAGTAATGAGGTAGTTAAGGGTTGTGTATATGTGTGCGTGTATGTGTGGGGGGGTGGGGGGGGGCTATGTTTAGGATTAGTTAACTTACTGCCTTTCTCTGTCCATCAGAGACATGGGTGTCAGACTGGGGGTAAATTTATGATTTCCCATCCTATCATAAAAGTTTTGCTTGAAAAGGATCAGAGAAGAACTCCACTTCACATGAATGGGGAGGCTGTTCCATAGTGTGGAGAATCCTCTGAGACACATATGGGTCTTCCCAGCATGTTTGCTGCAGGCAAAGTTGAGGTCCTTGAGTCTAATGTTCCTGATGCTGTTTGTTTTGCAGATGTGCAAGAGGTCCTTTAAAGCTGGGTCTGAGAATCCCTTATAAGCCAGGCAAAGATCACCTCTCAGTAACCCATAAGACACCGAGTAAAGAGACAGGGCTTTAAGGCGATCTGTGTATGACATGATATGAATACCCTGGCTTCTCCTGGGGAGAAATCTTTGAGGGCATTCCAAGTGTTGTAGGTGCTGGGTTAGGTACACACCAATGGGGGCATTGTATTCGATAAAGGGCTGAGTACAGTGGTACTATAACTTCCTTCAACCTAGATGGTATACCCTTGCTTATCAGTTGGGTGACAGAATGATTTTCTTATTATCTTGGGTACACATTGGTTGAAAGACAGATTACTATCAGCATATGTTCCCAAATCACCAACTACCAGGATAACTCATAGGAGTGTTTTATCAATGGAGTAATTAGCTTGGGTGGATGAGTTCCCAAAGGGCACTATAATGTATTCCTTCATATTGAGTTTTAATCGTTGGCTCTTGCACCAATCATTTATTTGTGTCAGACCATCTTTGTAGGATGTTTGTATTGTAGGGAGACTCTAGGATAACCCCAATTTACAGTCATCTACAAACTGCGTAAACAAGAGACCTTTGACATTAGCCTTGACATCTGAGAAATAGATGCCAAACAGGAGTGGGCCCAATACAGAGCCTTGGGGTACTCCATTGGTGAATGGTCCCCTGGTGGAAATGGTCTCACCAATCCTGATTGCTTGAATCCTATCTGTGAGCCAGCTAGCAATCTAGTGAGTTATGTAGGGATTTACGCCTAGTTCTGAGAATTTGTCAACACTACCCAAGTGGGTTATTGTATCAAATGCCTTCGGCAGGTCAAGGTAGGCAGTATGCACTATTTTTCCCTCATCCATAGCCTTGGTGACCTGCTCAAAGAATTCTATCCAGGTTGAGTAGGCAAGACCTTTCCTAGACAAAGCCAAACTGGGATGGGTCCAGTGTCTGTAGTTTGCCAATGTCCTTGTTGATGATTTCCATGACAATTCAGTCCATAGCTTTGCATATTTGACTTGTCAGACTGACAGGTCTGTAGTTCTTCAGGCCGGATGATGGTCCACTCTTGTGGAGAGAGATGACTATTACAGCTCATCATTCACTCAGTATGTAGACTGTTTTAAGGCTGCAGTTGAACTTTGCTTCTAGTGGTCCTGCTTGGTCATGTTTTAGGCTATCTAGGAGGCAACTGGTGATATTGTCAGGGCCCATTGAAGCAGTGTTTTTTTTTTTCCTTAGACACCACTGCCAAGACCTGCTCCCTGTTGATAGTTTTTGTTTTGGGGAGGGGGGGCTATGTTAAAAGGGATTTCACAGAGGGTAGTGAGGGTAAAGTTAGAGCTAAGTTTATCAGCTAGAAGATTTTTATGTCACCTTGGTCAGTGAAGGTTGTGCCATTTTTCATCTGTTCTGCACACTGCTGTGTGCTACTTTTAAGGTTCCTGACATAGCTGAAGAAAGCTTTGTGATTGTTCTTAGCCTGAGGGGTTATCCTGACCTTGTAATTGGTGTTCTTGAACTTTATTAGACCTCCTAGTTTCTTGTTGAATCAGAGGTCTCTTGTCTCTGTGAAAGTTGCTCTCTCTGATTTTGGCCATGACTTATTTTTCTTTTGTTAAGTTTACCTGTTAAGGTTAGGATTCCACCAGTGAGGTTTGTTTTAATGTTAGATCTTGATTTACTTCTGGTAGGTACAGCAGCCTCAATGCAGCCATTTGCATGTTTGTTTAGGTTTCTGTGAACAATTATGAATATGCAACTGTGTTCTTGGGATTTGCAGGAGCCTCAAATTTTGACAAACTGTCACTTAACGGGATGCAGTTAGCATTAGAATAGTTCCTAACTGTTACTGGTTTAGTTGGGTTTTCCAGGTTTATTTTTATTTCAAGAAGGCAGTTTTGATCAGACCTTACCAGTGAAGACAGCACACAGTGAGGAGTGCAACATTCTCATGTTGGTGAGTACCAGAGCTAGTATGTTTGAGCCCCTGGTTGGAATGTGCACTATCTGGTCCAGAGTGTTTGTGTTGACAAAGTCCAGGAAACGTGGCTGAGAGTTAGAGGCAGTGTACGTTTCCCAGTCTATAGAGGAGTAGTTAAATTCTCTTGTCAAAAGGTTGCTTGATTGGATTTTGAGCCTCTCCAGTAGGTCCAGATACAAGCTGTGAGCTTTTGTTGGTCAGGGTGGTGACCTGTAGCTGGCCGGGACATGGTACAGAACCTTGTCTATGGAGACCTGGATGTAGATGAATTCTAGGGCATCATCCTGTTTATCAAACCTGGAGTTGCATTTGTTGCAAATGTAAATCAAGACACCTCCCCCTTTAGCCCCTGTCAAAATGTGTGGAAGAAACTAACATAGCACTACCAAAGTATTTTTGTCATTCTGCCATTTCCTAAAAAGGCTCTAAAGGGGTGGACCAAGTTTTAGCAAATATCCAAATGCCCAGGAAGGACAGGTGCAGACCATCCTTAAAAAGCAACATTATCTGTTAACCATGTCCTCCTCATGCTGATAGGTGCTGGATCCCCCTGGAGTGACACCAGAAACTAAGCCAATTGTTAAAATCAATCACTTTCTGTTCATACTGTGGCATCATCCTAGGAGAAGGTAGAACATGCTCAATGCAAGGCATGTACCTGTCTGCAAGACATTCTGAGAGATTCATAATGTCTCTTTTTATATAGTCCAATGAGGTATGTCTCAGGCCATTCACATCCAAATGAACTATGACGGAATTATATTGGTACATGTAGTGCAGTGACTTGACTGCGTGTGTGATATTATGGATCCAAACTCCAGACAGACAACTAACCATTATCTTCTCCTTGTCAAGATTGGTGAAGGGAGATCGTTGTGTCATAAAATATAGAATCTCCTATGACAAAAGTATTAGATACAGTGTTTGTTTGCCTTATGAGCTTTGTTCTTTGGGGACCATTGGGTGTAGGCTTACGTGTGGTGTTAGGTGTTGTTTTACATATCTGCTTTACTGACTGCTGAGGACAGAAGTTGCCTTATATTGCTTGGGATGTTTGAGGTTGGGATATGTTTTTTTTAAGTGCCTCAGCATAAGAAGGTCTATGTGCATGGGACAGTCTCTCTCCTTGACAACCTTGTTAGTAAGCAAGATTTTAGCCTCCAAGGAAATTATGTATGTACCTGTATATACTGTTATTTCTTTAAAGATTAAACAGTTGTCAGCGTGCACAAGGCAACTGCTGCATTTTCTCAGGATGCCCATATCTACCAAGCTGGCCACAGAGACATTAGGAAAATGCATATCCATACTGTTAATACCTGTATTAGGGTTTATCCATTATGGTTTAGAGAGATGGTTTTACAGGGGGTCACCAGAGTTGTATCTGGGAATAAGGCTAGCTGTTAGGTAGTGTTAAGACTGATTATTAGTGCTGTTCAGTGCGCTAATTAGTCACCCTAAGTTTAGCTCCACTCAAAGCCTTACTGCGTTATACATTAACATCCTAAGTACCAGATTTAAGTAAACTTTATACTCTTAAGATTTTTCTGCTATACAGGGCACTGCTAACCGCCACTGTGCAGTGAGCAGCTCTGTGTAACCACACCTGCTTTACAGCCACAGGAAAAAAAAAAAAGATGAAATCTTTTACACCCTCTCACCAACAAGCTACACTTCTCCCTGATGTGCTTCCAAACTCAGAGAAACCAGGCAAACACCTTCTGACACAAGATGCATGACCCTGGAAATTCTTAATATAAAATAACAGCAAAGGTAACTCTCAAGTGCAGGCAAACTACAAACTGCCCTTCTGCAAGGCTATTTAAATCAAGGCAAATCAGTAAGCCAACAGACAGACGAGAAGAATGATTTTTCAGGTAGAGGTTGCTTAAATACTTTGAAAATACCATAAAACAGCAATCCTTTAAATTAGTACGTGACAACGTAAAAATACAGTAGAGCTCCTAGTCTTAGCCTGGAGGGCTCTGGATGCAGGAAAAACACCACTGATTCATAGTCAAGGTGGCCAAACATTGTTAATCCTTATGCTTAGGAAGTATGGAGATATAGATAGTAGAGTAAGAGGGTTGAAAGGCAGAGGTATACTATGTTGAAGGAAGTAGTAAATGAGATACATGGGAGTTGTATCAAGTTGTATTTTGAAAGCTGGATGTGTAGATATTTGGAGTGTTTTATAATGTTGGAAGGTGGGTTAGTTCTAAATATGTAAGGTTTAAGTAGTAGAAGATAGATGGAGAGTGGGGCAATATGGGGATACAGAGGAGTGGGCGGTAGGTGGGAAAATCTAGTTATGTGGAGCTGTTTGTAATTGGTTGAGTAGGGTGTGCGTCAGAGGGGTGTGATTAAGGTGGAGAGCATATAAATTTAAGGAAAATGAGGGTGTGTGGGAATGGGGGTAGGGGAGCGGAGTGAGCCAGAGCAAAGCGAGGGCAAATGGAGCAGGTTGAGCAGAGACTGAGAAAGGATCGCCAGAGACAATCAGTTCAGAAGGTGAGTAAGAGTGCTTGTAGAAAGGGAAGACCAGGCCATATAATTTAATTTAATCAGCAGACAACAGCCAAATTGAAATCACTTAGTAAGAGGAGAGGGAAGAAGAGAGAAAACAGGGAGAGAGGGGGTATTACGTAGATTAAAAATAGACTACAGTTAAACAGGAAGAGAAGGGGAGGAAAATGGGGTAACTGGACTAAAACAAAAGAGAGAAAAAAATAAGCCGAGAATGCTGTAGAACAAACTATGTAGTAGAAATCAAGATAGGACCATTAACAATCAAACTACAGTCAGGAAATAGAGTGAGGAAGGGGTGGGTTTTGGTGATGTGTGAGAGGTCCTCCAGATGGTACAGGTAGCAAAAATGAAACAGTGGTGTAGTACTAGCTACAGGAACCCACTTTAATGTCCTTTAGTGGACTGTGCAGCTGCAATGTTCAACTAGCACAATGTGGAGTAGGTTGCAGGTGGCTGGGCTTGAGTCGGTGTGCCAGAAAAAAAACACTGTTCTTTTGTGTTTTTAGCTGGAATGTGGTGCCCTGCCACACTGATTTAAGTACCTAGAGAGGGGGGAGATAAAAAGAAGGGAAAAGAAACATGAGAATTAAGAAAGCAAAGCAGTCTTACAGTACTATGGGGTGAGCCAAGTACATTAAGCAGTACTGGAAGTAAAAGTGACAAGTAAGCGGCAGAAAAAATATATTGGACATGTACTTATACCCAAAAATAAAACATTATGAATATTCACTGAGCGTAAATATGTTCCGCAATTGATGTAATAATAAATAAAACAGAGAATCAAAGCAAACAGTTTATGCATAGGTTATGCTAAACAGCAGTCTATAAGCACATATAATTCAAAGCATGCAGATTAGGTTATGTAGAAAAGAAACAATTGTCATATACACGGAACTGCCCTAAGTCTGGCATGCTCATGCTTTATACTAAGTCACTCTTGCTAAAAATAAAACATGACCATATGCTGTCCATAACAAAAGTGTTAGTAATATTGTCCACAGTTTCCGGCAGACAATAGGCGACAATTGTTTGTAAACCCCAGGTATTCCAATTAAAAAAAAAAACCAAAAGTCAAGCCAATTACAATGCTGCACAGACAAAAGAAAAGAGTGAAATGGTAACCATTAGTTTCAATATAGAAAGCCATCGCTGAAAGGTTAAACCCAGGGTCTCAGAATGTTTAACCAAGACAGACTGGTATAAAGTTGCAAAGATATGAAGCTAAAAATGTACAGTGCCAGGTATGACTGCAGCATAGCAATGCGGATAGCCGCAGAAAAACAGAATTCCAACCCCAACATTCAGTTGCAACAGAGTGTCCATATATAGGTAATATCTGGTTGGAAAACAGATAAACATACTGCACTGCATCTTTCCCAGTACAGATGTAGATCTAAAACAATTATGTGCACCATGTGTCAGTCACAATACACTTAGTAATGTCTATTACATTCTTCTTAAGACTAGAAAAGTAAATAGCTATAGCATTTACTTCTGCACAACAGCAGAAAAGTAGGGAAAGAAAGGCGCGAAGTAAAGGCCTGCATTTTTTAAATGGTGCAAAGGAGGGAGTTAAAAGTGCACCTACATTCCTTACAGGTACAGCCTAAAGCAAAGCGTAAAGGGAAGTGTAAAAGGCGGCACGAAAAACCGTGCTGAGACTGAGAAAGGATCACCAGAGACAATCAGTTCAAAAGGTGAGTAAAAGTGTTTGCAGAAAAGGAAGACCAGGCCATGTAACCAATCTTAATTTAATCAGAAGACAAGAGGAAACTTTAAATCAGTAAGAGGAGAGGGAAGAAGAGAGAAAAGAGAGATAGGGGGAGTATTAAGTAGATTAAAAATAGACTACAGTTGAACAGGAAGAAAAAGGGGGTAACCGGACCAAAACAGAAGAGAGAAAAAAAATAAGCTGGGAATGCCGTAGAAGAAACTATGTAGTAGAAATCAAGATAGGACCTTTAACGTCAAACTAAAGTCAGGAAATAGAGTGGGGGAGGGGTGGGATTTGGTAATGTGACAGGCATCCTCTAGTAGGTACAAGTAGCAGTTTAAAATATGAAAGTGGTGTAGCACTAGCTATAGGAACATACATTAATGTCTGTTAGTGGACTGTGTGGCTGCAGAGTTCAACTAGCAGAATGTGGTGTAGGTTGCAGGTGGCTGAGCTTGAGTCGGGGTGCCAGGGAAAAAATGTGTTATGTTCTTGTGCATTTTTAGCTGGAATGTGGTGTCCTGCCACACTGATTTAAAGACCTCTGCACATCACTGGAAAGGTAGGGAAAGAAAAAATGATGTATGAAAAACAATGGGTGGGAAGAAATATTTAAATAACTTATGCAACTGGCAATAGCAGTGAAAGAGAATCTGGTAGATTACAATAAGAAATATTTAAATAGCTTATACAACTGGCAATAGCAGTGAAAGAGAATCTGGTAGATTACAATAAGGGGCAGAAATATAGACGCTGGCTGTTTGAAACTACAACAGAAAAAGGGAGAGAGGGTTGGGGAAACCACAGCAAGAGATTCACTTATGTGCAGAGATACTTGATAGCTAGATTCTTTTGTTTAAAGATGTAACCAGGAGGTGCTCCCAAAGCACTAACTAAAACACAAAGTGACATACAGAATTAAGAAGCAAAAGCATTCCAGTCAAAAGTACTGCTGCTTTCTTACCTATAACTGCCTGCACGTTTACACCCTGGGTCTTTGTTGTGACCTCATTTCTCTTTGGCATCCCACTGATGTACACCAAATTAGCTGCTGTAATCTGTACAACTTGTTTTACATGTACATTTATGTGTATTTGTGTGCTAAAGATACTTCATCACAATGAACCTGAAAATGGGCTTTCACAATTAAAATCCTATATCAGTGAAATAACTATAAATGTGGACTTTGGCAGCAAACACCTTCAACTCCTCTCACAGCTGTCATGACTAAACAGATGGTCCACTTTTCTAGTGGCTGGACAGAATCTATTTCTCCTGAAGCTGACATTCAGCCATCAGCCAGGACTCTGACACAGGCTTTTCCAGAGACACAGAGGACTGATCTCCCTATGCTTTAAACATGCCCTCTTGTTCCATTTTTTAAAATTAGTGAAACCACCAAATCAGTTGGTCAATCCAGGGGAACTGCCCTGCCTTCTACACATGAAAACGGCTCGTTGGTTCTGCCTACCGTAATACTGTCTACTGTATTCAACATACCCAGACTAATCTCATTCATACGTATACACTTCACGTTTTCACTGTGATGGCCTCTGATCACTACAATGACTTCAGTTACAGTGATGGACTCTGATCCAGAGATTTTCATGCTATGCCTTCTGACAGGAGGGCATGCCCACCAGGTTAAGGAGATCCAAAAATGTTTATTCCAAGTTCTTGACAATCTCCTGAGCAGAGGTCAGTACTTTCCAGTATACTTTAAGTGAAATCTCATCTTCCTAAGGTGTTAGATGAACAATTTCTTCATGGTAGCCAGCTCCATAACGTGGAAGAAGAAATCCATAACTACACTGCAAGTGACCCAAGCTCATTCATTGGGTGCTGACAAAACTGGCCAGAGATGATTGCCCATGAGCTGGAGGAGGGAGGTGGATTAGCACACTACATATGACAACACCCAGCAGGAAGTACTAGGTGTTACTCAATGGAGTTCCAAACTAGCCGGAGCCTGGAGTCATGGTGCTTAGTACCAGTACATTAAGGGGAATCTGGCATGTACAGAGACACTTCCCCTCAGGGGAATGCAATAACAGGTTCAACAGAACTGCCAAAGGGGGTGATCCCAATGGGGAGAGGGTAGCTACTTCCTGGGCCAGCAATCTGTTCTTGCTACCACCATGACTCTCACCAGAGAAAGTACAGTTGTGTACACTTACCATAAATGTAGATGTTCGCATGGCCGGCCTTAGGCATACGCCAACTAGGCGGCCGCCTAGGGCACTGCTCTAGTAGGGGCGCTTTTCCAGTATTTATTTGGTGTAAGTAGACTAGGATGGGGGCACCAGATGGTGTGGTGCGGGGCGCTGTGGAGCCCTTTTGCCTAGGGCACCGGTTGACCTAAGGCCACTCCTGTTCGAGTGTATTCACTGTTGCAGTCATTACATTTGGGTAATCCTGCTGGCAGGTTGCCCTCAGTCGGCCTGAATTCCAAAGTCCTGGGTCCTGCGTCAGCTGTTGTCACCCTTTCCCTGACATCAGGTCGTCAGGGGTATAAAAGATGCGTCTGATGCCATTTTCTTTAGTTTTTCTTGCCCCAGATGTCAGGTGCCCCCAAAAAGGTAGCAAAAAAAAAAAATATATATATATATATATATATATATATATATATATATATATATATATACATGCATCAATATAAACTTTACCTTCATCTACAAGGAAATACACCAAAAAGGTTGCAGAAAATAGAGAAGGAGAGACAAACTCCAGAATGACAGGGGGATAGCGGGTGGGTAACCTGGACTGCAACAGTGAATACACTCGAACATCTACATTTATGGTAAGTGTACACAACTGTACTATGTTCTTCGTGTTTCACTGTTGCAGTCATTACATTTGGGTAGAGTCCCAAAGCTATGGATGGGAGGCTGGAGCTAAACAGCATTAGGGGCGGCCATGAGGCCCTGTAGCACTGCAGTGGCAAAGCCTGTCCTGGATTTAGAGTAGAGTGGCAGATGATAGTGCTTTGTAAAGGTGTGCACTGAACTCCAAGTAGCAGCCTCTAAAATGTCCTTGGTTGGTACTCCCCTGAGAAAGGCTGCTGAAGTGGCTGCAGCTCTGGTTGAATGTGGCCTAATGCCCTTAGGCACTGGCTTGCCATGGTGTAAGTAGCAGAAATGAATGCAGTGGCCTATCCACTTTGAGATAGCCTTTCCTTGTGATCCTGCAGCATATGCCACTAGTAATTGCTCTGTCTTTCTGAAAACTTTGGTTCTGTCCAAGTGGAATCTAAGCTGTCTGTGTACATCCAAAGAATGCAGAATTCTTTCCCCCTTGTTCTGTGGATTTGGATAAAAAGTTGGAAGATGAATAGTTTGGTTAAGAGCCACACTGGACACCACCTTAGGCATAAATGTTGGGTTTGTCCTCAGAGAGACCCTGTCTGGATAAAAAATGATAAAAGGTTCCACTGCCATGAGTGCCTGTAGCTCTAAAACTTGTCTTGCAGAAGTTATTGCTAGGAGCAGAGCTGTTTTTCAAGATAAAATCTTTATATCAGCAGTAGCAGCTGGCTCAAAAGGAGGCACGGTGAGTTTTTCCAAGACATAGTTGAGGTCTCATGCAGCCACTGGTGATCTCCTTGGAGGCATGAAATTTTTGGCTCCTCTGAGATACTGTTTTAATAAGGGATGAGAAAAGATTGGTGGCTCTGTATTGTAATGAGCCGAAATGGCAGAGGCATGAATTTTAATAGATGAAAAAGATAAGCCTTTGTCCAGCATCTCAGTTAAGTATTGCAAAATCTGAGGAATATTTGGCACAGCTGTATCAGTTCCTTTTGCCTGGTTCCAAGCATAGAATCTCTTCCATTTTCCAGCATAAGATTTTTTATTACTAGGCCTTCTGGCCTCCAAAATGACATCCATCACAGCTTTACTGAGAGATGTGTTTTGTACGACTACATTATCCGTCTTGCTGCCAGGTTTAAAGTCCTGAGTTGGCTGTGCAGGATCTAATTGTTTTGCTGGGACAGTAGATGAGGTATCTGAGGTAAGGTCCAAGCTGGGCATTGAGATAAGTTCTTTAGGATAGGAAACCAGTACTGGCGGGGCCAGTCTTGGGCAGAAGAGGTAGTGGGGGAAAGCATATACTGATAGGTTTTTCCAGCTGAAAGATAAGGCCTCCACTTTCCATACTTGTCTGTGATAAGTCCTTGTGCAGAATTTTTTAAGTTGGTAGTTGTGAGAGGAGGCAAATAGATCTATGTCCGGGCATCCCCATTTCCTTGTTATCATGCTGAAGACTTGTGGATCCAGCTGCCACTTTGGGGATCCATGAGGTTTCTGCTTAGTTCGTCTGCCAGAGTATTTTTCCTTCCTGGCAGGAATTGTGCCTGCAGATGCACTTGGTAAGTTAATGCTGTGTCCCACAAAGTCATGGCTGGTCTCCCAAGGGGGTAAGAATGTGTGCCCCATGCTTGTTTATATACCACATGACCGTGGTGTTGTCTGTCTTTATCAGTAGTTGTCCCAGATGAAGTAGGTCCTTGAAGGCTGTCAGGGCATTCTGAACAGCTAGCATCTCTTTTTGATTGATATGTAGATGCATTTGGGTTGAGGACCATGTGCCCTGAATGCATCTTTCTGCCATGTGCCAGGCATAATCTGATGCATCCATTGTTAGTGTCTGTCTGGCTGGGGGTAATGTGAATGGCTGTCCCTTGTTTTGGTGACAAGCCTTTGCCCACCATCGAAACTCCTGTTATAGGCAGGGAATAAGAGTAATCATTGTTTCCAGGCTGTGGCAATGTTGAGTCCAAACACTTTTTAGGTACCATTGAAGTTTCCTCATATGCAGTCCTGCATATGGAATTAGTAGGATGCAGGATGCCATGAAGCCCAAAGCTTGTAGAATTTTTCTTGTAGATAACTGGGCCTTTGTTGCCAACATTTTGAAATAGGTAGTCAGTTGCCTTTGTTTGTCTGGCGTGAGATAAGCCATCTGGGCAGTTGTATTTAAGCTTGAACCCAGGAATATTATCTCTTGAGAGGGGACTAGTTTTGATTTCTTTTCATTGACTGTGTACCCTAGGCATGTTAGAAGTCTTTACACATACGCCAGATGTTGTAGAAGAATGTCCTTGTTCTCTGCTTGAATTAGACAGTCGTCCAAGTAAGGATATATTTGTATTCCTCTTTGTCTGCAGAATGCAATTACTGGTGCCAGGCATTTTGTAAGACCCTGGGCACAGTAGATAAGCCAAAGGGCAGTGCAGAGAATTGGTAATGCATTAAGCCTGCCTTGAATCTGAGGTATCTTCTGCATAATTGTCTGATTGGGACATGCAGGTATGCCTCTTTTAGGTCTAGAGTCACCAGCCAAGCATGCTTGCCCAGCATGGGCAGAAGCTGCTGCAAAGTCATCATCTTGAATTTTGGTATATCCAGGAATGTGTTCAGAATAGATAAGTCCAGTATTGGTCTCCAGGTCTTGTCCTTTCTGGGCACCAAGAACAGTCTTGAGTAAAATCCTTGCTCTTGCTCTGGTACTTGCTGAATGGCCCCCCATGTCCATGAGGGATGAGACTTGTTTTTGTGCCTCTGCCCATTGATTTTTTGGCAGATCTGGCCAGCGTTTGCCTTTGGCAGGGTATGGAAATGGAACTTGTACCCATGTGACACAATTTTTAGAACCCACTTGTCCTGGGTTATAATGTGCCAATTTTGAGAAAAAAGTGCTAATTTTCCCCCTAAGGGTGCTGCCAGGAGATAAGTGCTTGGTGCAGGCAGAGGGAAGTCATTGGGACTGTTTCCTGTATGGTTGTGATTTGTCTTCTCCAACTTTGGAGGTAGAAGCACCCCATTGCTTTGACCTGTAGGAACCTTGCACCTGGGATCTGCCTCTAGGGCATCTGGATCTGCCCCTTTGAGGTCTGTCTGACACAGAAAAGGACCAATTCTTTGTAGGCCAGTGTCTACTAAACCTAGGTGGCTGTACTTGTAAAAAATCTTTGACAGTTTGCATAGATTTAGCTTTGTCCTCCATTTTCTTTAACACCTCCTCTGCCTTAACACCAAACAAAGTATCATGCTGTAAAGGTGCATCTAATAATTTAACTTTGACGTGATCAGGCATATTTTGTTCCTTTAACCAAGCATGCCTCCTAATTACAGAACCTGTAACTGCGGCCCTGCAGGAGGCCTCCAAAGAATCAAAACCACATTGCAAAGTATGCTTTCCAATAAATCCTGCATTTCCTTGTTTTCTGCACATTGCTGATATTTGAGCATATGAAACTGACAGTTTAAGGCCCTTATAGCCAAGGTAGCAGATGTGTAAACCTTTTTTCCCCATCTATCGAGTGCCCTAGAATCTCCGTCAGAGGGGGTAGGGTTTTTTGCAGCGGAAGCCTCAACTCCTTTGGGATCCTGTGAAATAGTTTCTGGGTCTGCAGCAGGGTTTTTAAAAAGAAATTTATGAGAGTCAGGAACCCTGTAATATCTGTCAGGCTTAACAGGAGCTGGAGGTAAGGAGTCAGGGGTAAAACTAGACTCTGAAAACACATCATCTACAATATCTAACTCAGATGGAATGGCTAATGGCCTGTGTTGAGGTAGTAAAAGGAAATCCCTGTGCCTCTTTTTAGATTCTGAAAAATCTTGGCTCTTCCAGTGGAAATGCTCCCTCATGGTATGCAAGGTTTCCCCAAAAGAATAGTCCTCTGGAGGAGAAGCTGATGGTATAGATTCTTCAGCATCATAATCCTCATAGGGGGGAAAAGAATATTCCTGATCAGAAGAGGAATAAGAAGAAATAGAAACCTGATCTGAAGATTCATAGTCAGACTCTTGCCTAGGCCTCTTATCAGGAGGGGATGGGAATCCCTGATCAAAGTAATTAAGTCTTTGGACATTTTGAGCATCTGTTTTTTGGGCATAGAGGCCGGTCCATGTGGCTCTTGAGTTTGTTTCTTTGCTTTAGTAGGTGCTTTAGTCTTTGCCTTTGAAGCTGAGATTGGCTTAATGTAAAGATGTTTAGGTCTGAATACACCGGCTCAGCGGCTCCGGACCCATCTGAAGGAATAGTATCCGAGGCTCCAATACCTTGAGTTTCCAGCAGCATGGCTGACTCCACATGGGAGTCGGTAGCGGGCTGCGACTCTAAAGTAGCGGGTGTCAGGGGCTGAGAAAGCACCTCACTGAGAACCGGCAACTGGATTAGGAGAAGCTCCATCGTCGTTTTTGGGCCTCGGTTGTCTGTCTCTCTCCTTTTCTTTGCGTTTTTGAGAACTCCGGTAGTCGGATGGCTATCCTATGACATTTCTAGATAATTAAACTGGCATCCAAAATAGTTTAAAGCAAAATCATACTGACGCTTAATAGTGTGTTGGTTAAATCTAGCACAAAACCGACAACCAGCAACGTTGTGATCAGGGCCTAGGCAAGGGATACAGTAAAAATAAAAGTCCTTATGAGGTATTTTGCTTTCCACAAGAAATACAATTATTAACTTTTTCTGATATCGGTCTGGAGCAAGAAAAAAGTTTCCCCAATGGGGTACTTAGCTTTATTGAAGACTTCAGATCTGAAACTCGAACACGAAAATCTCAGGAGTCGGACGACTGGCACTTACGAACTGCTTCTGCTTCGGGCACCACACGGCAAGAAAGACTAAAGAAAATGGCGTCGGCCGCATCTTTTATACCCCTGACAACCTGACGTCAGGGAAGGGGCGACAGCAGCCAACGCAGGACCCAGGACTTTGGAATTCAGGCCGACTGAGGGCAACCTGCCAGCAGGATTACCCAAATGTAATGACTGCAAAAGTGAAACACGAAGAACATCGACAAACTTATCAGGACTCCTAGGTAGAAAAAAATAGGCTGTATGGCTTTCACACAGTGCCAGCAGTGTCTGGCTTTCATGGTTCTGTAAAAAATAGGCCAACTGTGTGTTATAAGCAGAATCACTGGACAAGGACCTTGGCCTCCTTAAACATGACCACGTTTTCACTTCAGCAAAATATCCAAGGCTTTTACATACATCAAGGTTTTCATCACAAATGCTCAAGTAGACTCATTCTGTGACTCCACATCTCTAAAACAGCATGTGACAGCAGCTCCTGGGTAGAAGATAACTTTATTAGATGACTGTAAAAGCATCTGCTGTAACTGCATTGTACATTTTACAGTCATCTGGCTATGTGATTAATAGATCCTCCATTATGTTACATTGATTGTTCTCTTTTGTTAACCTGACAGATAGCATCTTCAGTTTGCTAAACACAGTGCTCCCCTGTGACTTTAAACTCTTTTTACACTTTTACATTTAATCTTATAATAAATTACAGTTTCAGATGGTTTTCTTGTCTGGGTGTAAACTCACTGTGGGCAGCAGTGGTTATTCTGTGGCAGGGAATAATTTGCTGCTGTTTCTGTGGGGTGGCCATTGTTGTTTGGAAGTCTGTTTTTTTTTTTTTTTGTATTCTTTTTCACTTTATCTCTTCAGTTTAACAGTGGGGGGGGGGGGGTAGCACTCCACAGAGAGCTAAGCAAAGCTATATTTGACAGATAAAGGCACATTCAGGTTCAGATTCACTCACTGGGACCATGGTTAACTCAACCTCCTATTTAAAGCTGTACACATCACAGAGTAAAGCAGTGGTGTATTGCTGCATATCTAAACCAATCCCATAGCCAGTCTAGACCAAAGTATTTATTGCTCACCATTTTTGTGTGCTTAAACCTAATTTCTCTACATTTATTATTTTACCTCAAATCAATACCTTAGCTAGGAACCAAAACACTATCATCCTCTCAGTCACAGTTAACATCCACCAAACTGAACTTATAGGTAGGATAGTCTAGAATATTGACCCACCAAACTGACCTTATAGCTAGGATAGTCTAGAATATTGACTGCATACTGTTAAGCTTAATGCTCAGACCCAAATTAAATTTAAGTCTACAGTTTTTCTTTGAACCAAAACTTTATACATTTCAGCTTCTGGATTATTCTCTTATTCTTCCTTGACACACCTTGCATACTTTGTCAGAAAAACAAGGTCTGCTAGCTGGTCTACCCTCCATTTCATATCACTTGGTATAATCAGGCAATGTAAAAATAGTCTGATGCTTACAGATGATTTTTACTTAACTCATCACTGTTTGTGAGACATGCAAGTACCTAGCCAAATTCATGGCCTCATTCTCACAAATACATCCTGTGAGCATCTCTCACCTACAACACACTCTGAACACACCCACACTAAATTACACATGAAGGCACTTAAAAAAAAATCCTTGTCCAAGCTACACAGCAGACTAGTAAAGTGCAAGGTCCAGCATAAACTAAACACTGCAACACAACTGGAAATCACCAGGAAACAGCACATCCTAGACCCATTACACTAAAGCAAACAGCAACTTACTAGTGACTGCTGACTCCATAGTTCAGCACAGATTCGATACTTGAGATTGGACAAAAGTAAAGTGATAGTGAGATGTCTTTCAGGTGCCAAGATTGCCAAGACTACAAGGGCCCAGAGGACACTTAAACCAGATAAATCTGAGTACAGAATGGTGGTAGCCCATATTGGGATAAACAACCTGACTCTCACAACCCTTAAAAACAGAGGAAGAGACATGATAAACATCTCTCTCTATGTCACAAATGTAGGAAAGGACCTAGTACAGAGTGGAATCCTTCCAACATCAAAAATGATGCCAATGTACAAAGAAAAGATGATGGGTTTTTAACAACTGGCTAATTGCCTGGTGTCATTCTTGGGGATCGAGTATATGTCAGCATAGGATGAAATGCTTGAAAACCATCTATGCTTCAACAAAGACACTTTGTACCTCTCACTCCAAGGCTTCTGCATACTGACAAAAGTCTTTTCTGCTCCCACTGTGTCTTTTTTTGGGTGAAATCCAGTTGACAGACCTCCCAACTTAATTTACAAAACAGATTATCCATTGAATCATATCATGGTGCCTCTACTTCATCCTAGAAGTTTAAACAATAAAATGGAGGACCTAGAGGGGCTCATGCACGTAGAGCACCATGTGCTGTTACAGAAACCTGTCTTAAGTGCCCAGAGAGCACTCCCTCAATACCCTGGTTTACGATTACCAGCCATTTAGACCTGATGAAACTTGTGGTAATGTATCCACATTTGATAAAGACCACATTATCTCAAGACAGATATCTACAGACTCTCAAGCAGAGCTTATACAGATTCAAATCTCATTTAATAAGGTCAGCTACCAGTTCACAATATGCTACTGGACAGCCCCCACTCATCTCCCGAAAATTGGGCAACATTCCTAAACATTCTCGATTAACTCCCCATAAGTAGGAATGTTATCCTAGGTGATTACAATTATCCACTGATTAAGTGGCACACCTACACCATGAATACAAGTTATGCATAAAATTCTTAGATTTTATAAAGAACTCCCTTAACCAAATTGTTATGAACCCACTAAATAACAGAATATACTTGACTTAGTCAAAGTTAGTATCAGTTAAGTGCCACCCCCAAGGTGTCCTCCTCACTGGTCAAGTCAAACCACAAATTAGTAACCTTCTCTATCAAAATCTCCAAACTTTGAATGCACAAAACTCCTGAAATTCTATGAAGTCTCTAAATATAACAGTAGTACCCACGAAGTTCATATTGTAAATAGTTATGCAGACATGTTCTGCTCCTACCTGGACACGTGCTTAAGTCAAGAAAATGGAGAAATCTAAAAGCAAGTTGTCCTCAGGCATTAATCAACTATATAATAAAAGAAACAAAAGACCCCCACATTAACAAGAGCATCAAATAGCTAGATGGGAAACTATAAAAAGGACACAAGAAAAACGAAGGCATTCCATGAACTCAAGACTAGCAACACAAGCCAAGCAGTTACAATTTCCTTCTTTAGTTATGTCAGAAAAAGTAAGGAAAAACAGCCAGCATTGTTCCAATCTTATTCATAATGGTACTACCAGGCTGATCCAGTGGATCTCTGAAGAATCTACTGACTGAAAAACACTGAGCAGTTAAGGCCTGATCTCCCTCACATTTACAAGAGGAGGTAGATCGGGAGGGAACTGTATTATGCAACCACAAACAAGTGAAAAGCACCTTTTTTGCTATAAATATAATTCTCAAATAAGCTACTAAAGTGCAAATCTGGTTTCCTCATCTTACTTGCCTGCTTACTACTACTTGGTGGAGATGTGGAACTAAATTCAAGGACTACAACCGTATTCTTCAAAATGTTTCCAACCATACTGCTACCATGACTACCATACAAAATGAAAACAACCTCCATGTAAAACCAAGTAACCTAATACAGAAGACCTAATTGAAACAAAGTAAAACCAGTCCACCCTGTTTCTCCTAGAATGCTTGGCCACTATGACTTTTTTTTTTTTTTGGGGGGGGGGGGGGGGTTGGCAGGCCTGGAATTCGGAAGAGAGTAGTATCTTTGTTTTGAAAAGTGTACCACTTGTTGCACATTGTACATCATCTGACATAATCCTATTTAGGGTATCTGAGAAAGTGACACTATGACTAACTGAAAGACCCAAGATTACTTATGAAAATGATCTGCCACATTCTTCCATCACGTAGAATGATAATGTAGAAATAATACATCTCCACCTGCATAAGCAGTACCAAATATGTATAGGTGGTATATAGGATAAAATGACTTAGCAGTAAGTTGCAAGTACTGACTCCTCCCACTCCTTAGTAAAGTGACTTGTTCAAGGTCATACAATAGACAAATGAAGGCTGAGATAATCAAACCCTGTAACACAGGAAGTAACTTTTTAACAGTTGATAGCCTTAATCCTCCATACTATCTGCCAGATAGGTCTTTTCTATACACACACACACACACACACACACACACACACACACACACACACACACACACACACACACAAATCTGCATAACAAAAATAAATGGAGAAGTTAAAGGGCTTTCTCAAAATAGTGAACTGATTATTTTCTGGTCATGGCATGGATCTTTTGGGGGTAGTGGCATCAAAGTTCAATCTACCTGACTATTGGTTTAAGATTAAAAAGGGCAGTCTCCAGTGTCTGATTTGGTCCACAGGCCACATTATGATGGTTTGAGGTAGGCCAACTGAATACATTAATGGCACAGTTCTTGAAGCAATATAGATCGAGTTCCATATATTGTTTTGATGCTTTTGACAAAGCATACAGATTGTGTCAAAATGTCATTAAGTGCCAATTGTACACACTTTGAAAGTTCTTCTCATTAGCATATTAGACAGAATTCCAGGCTTCAAGCTCTAAGTCATGATCTCAGTTTTTTGGGCAGTTGACTCATTTGTCCATATATGCATGGCATTTAATGCATTGCTTGCTGTGAACAAAAGATTGTCCTGTTTGTGTTGTAGTGGCCTAACTTTCACTGCTTGTTGAAAGTCTGTATGAATCTCCCTAGTGCAGGGTTTGATTCCCAATTCCCCTCAGCCTTCACCTGCAACACAAACTGGACAATCTATTGCTCATAGCAAGCTGATTAGTGACTGAAACATGGAGTGCCAAAGACAAGCTTTAATCCATTCTGTTTCCCTCAGTTTTTGAAATCAAACAATGCAAACTGCAGCCTGTTGTAACTCAGTTTGTGGGAACAACTCATTTTCATGAATACTACAATCAGGACTATAGTTCTCTCTCTCTCTCTGGCATAACCAACCACATGTAGATCGCTTCAGGCTACTTGAAATAAGCATCCACTGCTACAAAAAAAAAAAACCTTTCCCAGAAAAGGACACAGCAGTACATGTACATGTGATGTCACATGATTAGCTAAAGATGTATTTAAATTTCGTGTGTTTTAATAATGGCAGTTCTGAAGAAGTCCCACTTGGGGACGATAGTGCTTAACTGCCTGTAATAAATCTGTGGAGTTTTATCTGGACTTTTACTGTTTCTTCCACATTTCTGGTGTGGTTATTAGTTGGATTTTTGTTCATTTGAATCTAGACTGCCATCCAAGGGCTCTTTCTTACACATTACCAGAGAGTGAGTGTGAGCGTGGGAGTGAGTGAGTGTGTGTATCTCTGTCTGTACTCACATGCAAGTGCATCCATGCCATCCCAGTGATTCAGTGTGCAAAGGGGCTTGTCGCCTGTTTCATTGAGAAATGCTATCACCCAAACCCCCATTTTCTTGGAGGAGGATACATATATCAATCTCCTGTCTCCACTATAGATTATTGGAGTAATCATCCTGGAACAGACACCCACACACCCAACATTCCCACCATCTGGTAAGAGGTGAACAATGTCTACCCCATCAGTGTTTTCACTCTATAGTGGAATACTAGTGTTTGGGATCACTAACTGAACCCATATCAGCTGGACAGCAGTTAAGGTTTTATCCTTCTGCAACACAGATCCAGATGATACAAAGGCAGATGGCTCTTTTCATGTAAAAAGAGACAAGTTCAACTATCATTCTCAGCAGTTTATCCACTGACATGCTGATTTTTTCTGTAGTAAATATTTCAATGGATGCATACAACATACAAACAAGTTAAGAATCTATGTAGTAATTTACCACTACAAAGCAGGATCAAAGTTAAAAAACATTTTTAGGTTTAGGTGTCTTTAGCAGAGCTACAGCTTCATTTCCTCGGTCCATATCAGGCAATAATATACAAACAGAATTGTGATATATTGAGCAGAGCATAATTCCATTAAAGCAAGCCTGGACACAATTTTATAAAAGTGGCTGCGCAAGTACATTGCAAGTCTGTCAATGTTCAGTCAGTGCCAGAGGCAGCCTGTGCTATTGGACTGCAGCCCCCCCCCCCCCCCAGCTGTAAAAAAGAAAAAAGTAATAGAAAGTAAAATAAAATAAAATACAAAGAAAGAAAATAAAAAAATGATCACAAGTAGCGGACCTTCGCGCATGCGCGCTAGCAGCATTTCCGATATCCAGACTGCTGCTGGAGCATGCGCAGACTGTCTCAGCAGCAGTCTGGATTAAGAAGCATTCAAGTGCAGAGATCCCAGAAGTCTATGCAGTTGTAACTGCATAGACTGTCACTGGAAAGGGATCGGATTCGGACTGCAACATCGGCAGGCTGGGAGTCTCATCGGGGAAGGACATCTCACGGGGCTTTCTAGTGCAAGGAAAGATTTAGTGCTGCAATGAATGGACCAGTCCATGTGTGTGTGTGTGTGTGTGTGTGTGTGTGAAATGCCCCAGGTGCTACATGGATAGAGAATAAGGCTTGAACCCAGTACCTTGGGCCCAGGTGGCAAGAGCCTGAATTCCCTACCCACCACCATTTGTAAAAATGTTGCAGATTTTTCCCTCATACTTGTTCTGTCCCTCATAAAATCTGTGGTTTCTGTATTTTTGTGTCCTTGCAAAGCCAGTAGTGCATTGGTGCAGTGGTAGCATTGTTGCCTGACAACTACATGTTCTCTGGTTTGATTCTTGGCTGGGGTGCCTTACCTTCTGTGTGGAGTCTGTATGCCCTCCCTGTTTTTGTTTCCTCTAGTGTCCTCCCATCTTACAAAGACATGTGTCTGTCTGGAGTGTTTCTCCCTGGGCCTCTGCTAAAAATTAGCTTTTGTTCCAAGTCAGACTTTCCTGGTTAACAAATGTTAAAAATGACACGCATTTGAATATCAGGCTTCATATTCTTCAGAAAGTGCATGGTAACACAAAAGCTTTTATTCTGGCAATTTTCTAAGTGTATAAGATGGATACTTGAAATTTGTCTCTATTTTTGAAATGTATGGTGGTAACACAGCATTTTATTCTAGCAACTTTCCAACATTATACAAGCAATGTTTAAAATGTGTCCCTGGTTTTTGGGCTTTTGTCCCCCCAACAATAAACTTTGGCTTTTTCCAGATTTCTTTGTGCTGCAAAGTTCAGAGATACAACTGAGTGAGTAGATTTTACAAGGAGCTGAGAGCTGCAGGGGAGCAAAAGTTTAGTGCTGCTTATGCTGAGTCTGCTTGCATTGTTAACAGCACAACAGGTAGTATACTTGCTTTTGATGCAGAAGGCTGTGGGTTCTACTCCCACAGTAGATAGATGCATTGCTGATACTGTACTGTGTTGCAAAAGGGTGGATGCTGCACTCCTTTTTGGCGAAGATACCTAGTAACTATGAACCTGTTATCAGTTTGCCATCCATTCCCTATTGCAATATTGCTAGCTTATCATTTTTTTAGTGTAAGACAGGCAATTTATTCCTCAAGGGTAACAGGCACTTTATTTGTAGATGAAACAATGAAATACAAAGTTGTTTGCTAGCAGCAACCTCTTCATTAGTTACAGATCTCTTTAATGTGGAATTATTTAGATGATTTTTACTTCTTCAGAGATTGTGCATATGTACTGATACTGGTGGACTGTAGAAGTTTGAGTAGACTTTTATGATGGAAATGTTCTGAATTGGGCAGTTTTGTCATTACAGGTGCATGCATTTTGTTTCATTGTTGACTGGAAAAATTTCAAAACAATAAATTCAAAACACCCTCTAAAACTGTACTGTATTGTACAAGGAATATAATTTAATACAATCAGGAAGGTGTATGAAAGAGCATGTGTATGTTTTGTGTGCAAGGGGCCTGTGATTTGAAAACAGCCCAAACCCAAAGTTAATCTGCCACTGGCAAAATGTATTTTCTTTGAATGTGGGTTTCAATGCTGTTTCGGTGATTGTGAGTTTTCAAGGGCAGAGAAGTTTTAATGCTAAGTCTGTTCTCATTGTGAGACTGCATTGCTTTGTTTAGCAGATATATCTATTAGTGTTTGCACTGTAAAATGCAAAATAAAACTTTTAAATGAAATCCAAATCATCGCAGAAGTAAAGCAGTATGCACATTAGTGTTTATGGTAAATGGGGTGAAATAGCTAATGGTTCATTGGAATGGCTGTAGGGGGGGAAGCTCCATTTGACCATGATTTTGTGAGGAGGAAAGGGCAGCAAACTCAAAGACAGCCACGGCTGAACTATACCTCTCAACTGTCCAGATTTTTGCAGAATGAATAGATTTGTGCTTCTTATTTTTTGTTTGTTCCTCATAAAATTTGTGGTTTTCTGTCAAATCATTTAGGAATGAAGTCACTAAATAATGACAGAAACTGAGTTTTAGATTTCATAACCTTCAGAAAAATGCATGCTAAAGCAAGACCTGTTATTTGATCAACTGTCTCAGTTTATACAAGAGCAATTTTTAGTACTGTTTATATGTTCCCCCCATATATTTGGCCTTGTCCAGATTTCCTGCATTAACAGGTTGAGAGGTACATGCAAATAAATTGCTTTATAGAATTAGTAATAAATAATGCCAGGAACTGAGCGACAGTAAGAAAATCAGAACGATGCAAAAATTAAAATCTCCACCTTTAATATAAAAAATAACAGGATAAGCGCTTTCGCAAGTAGCTTCATCAGATCCATACAAAACCAAGTACTAAATACATATATATATACCTGCAGGTAATGGCTCATGCTCCTAATTAATTAGCATGCAAGCTGCTGCCCATCATTTTTAAAGCGACAGATAATATATAACACAATAAATAAAAATGTGTGTATAAAAACTTCATCAAATGGCATTACTAAGAGATGAATTACAGCTAGGCACCAAATTACAATCATATTTATCTAAATATTATAACTTAATAGTTGTGTTAAAAGTGCACAAGACTATATAAATATTAAAAATGTAAATACATCAATATGTGATATTTCATTTGACATTTCTGCGTTGTTTTAATTTTGGCCTTATAGAGGCTCTCTCATTCAGACCAAAACCTTTATCAGCCCTTAGTGAAATAATCCATTGCATCTCCTTGCTTTCTGTGTAGGTTCTGATATCACCTCCCCTTACATTAGGAGAAATCGCTTCTAGCACCTTAAATAAAAAATAATGTTCGTTGTTGTTATATGATGTAATATGTTTGGCTAGAGCATTATGCAGTGTACCTCTCTTCATGTGGTAAATATGCTCCCTCATCCTGTCTCTTAGGGGGCGGTTGGTCTTGCCTACATAGAATGACGGGCAGGATTGATAAGTAGCCAAATAAACCACATCTGATGTCATACAATTGGCATCAGCTTGTATCACGAATACTTTCTGTAAGTCTGGTTGAAAAAACTGAGTGTTACTGTCAATGAAATGGCAAAAATTACAATGCCCACATGGCTTAGTGCATCCACCCTTATTATTACTTTTTATAGTTTTGGGATAACAGAGCATCCTTTTTAAGTTATGCTTGTTCCTATAAAGGAAAGTAGGTGTCTCACCCACGATCCATTTTAAATCACTGTTAACATGTAAAATGCCCCAATGCTTATTAATGACTTCCTTAATTTTAAAGTAATCAGAGGAAAACTGTGTTGAAAATCTAATACTTTGATTATTGCAATTGTCATCTAGAGGATTATCAAATTCCCTAGGACCAAAATAAGGTGTTGCTCTGGTAGAACGCAGTTCATATACATCATCCAAGTGGGAGTTAATTTCAGTTTGGGTGTAACCCCTGTTGACCAATCTATTTTTCAGGCTGGTTAATTCAGTTTCAAAGCCATCGTTCATAGGATTTAATCTTGAGGCCCTGATGGCCTGTCCTCTTATAATATTTTTAAAAACATAAGGGGGATGCATACTGGATCTAGAAAGTAAGGTATTACTGTAACAAGCCTTACGATGCACACCTTTACAGATTATGTCATTAGGTAGTCTCTCAGTGAACAAATCTAGGAACTCTATCCTACGTGAGGAATGGTGCATGGTGAACTTAAGGCAGGTCGTCAAGTTGTTCATCATGGAATACATAGATTCTAGTTGTTCAATTGACCCATCCCATAAAATAAAAAGGTCATCGACAAAATGTCGATAAAACACTACATGCTGCCTAAATATCTCCTCACGGAAAAGAACATGTTCTTCCCAGTATGCAAGAAACATATTTGCGTAGCTGTTGGCACATGGTGTGCCCATTACTATGCCCTCCTTTTGTCTATAAACAGTGGTCATGAACATAAAAAAGTTGTTCTCTAAGACCAACTCCAGAAAATACACTACCAAGTCTATTAAAACCATAGAATAATTACTATGTTCCTTTAAATATTCAGTTACATAAGTCAACCCTAGGTCATTGGGAATGGCAGTGAACAAAGATTGTACATCTAAAGTGACAAATAAATAACCAGATGTTGCACCAATATGTTTAGTACATTCATAGAGGTCAATAAGAAATTGTCTAGAATCTTTTAATACTGTGATGTTATTACTCAGAACTTGTTTTAAATGTTTTTCAATAAATACAGAGAGGTGCTCTGTTAACCAACCACGGCCTGAGACTATGGGTCTCATCAGTGGATCAAGAGGGTCCTTGTGTATTTTGGGCAAGCCATTGATAACCGGAATGACTGGATGTAGGATATTCAAATACTCATAGAGATTCTTGTCTATTAGGTTACTTTTAAAGATATCATGCAAAGAGTGTCTCACATAGTTAATCACTGTATGTACACTTTCTAGGGAGACAATTTCATAAGAATCATCTTGCAACATGGTAGTCATGCTATTGGTATAATCAGACATGTTCAAGATAACTATTTTGCCACCTTTGTCGGCAGGTCTAATAATAATGCTAGAATCATTCTGTAATTTATTCAAACAAAGCCTTTCTTTATATGAGAGATTATCTCTTGTTTTAAATATTTGTCTAGTATCTCTGCCACCATAATAATTATACAATTCATCTTCTGTTAATTTAAGGTAAGCTTCCAGAAGAGGGTGGTGAACTGGTGTAAAATCGCTTAAGTTCTTAAAAACAAAATTGTTGTCCTGTAATGCATTAATATTAGTGTCTTTATAAAGAAACTTTAGCATGACATTTCTAAAAAAGATTCTTAAATCGACGATGGTGTCAACTAGTCTGCTCTGATTTTTGGGAATAAAATTCAGGCCTTTGCTCAAGAGCTGAATATCCTCAAAGGTAAGTATAATATCAGATAAATTATAAACTAACGCTTGTTGGTCCATATTTTTTTGAGAGTTTTTTGTGTTGCAAACTCCTCTGAGAGTTTCCTCTTCTGTCTCCCTCTGCTTAAGGAGCGTCCTCTTTGCGGGCCCTTCTCCATTCGAACAGGCAAGGGAAAAGACAAAGCATTGGTGAAGGACCTGTCCATGTTAGCCTCTCTGGGTCTAACAACGACCTCCCCATTTGTATCAATGGAAATGGGTTTATTTTTAACAATGTGTACATCTGGGTATAAGTTCGTGTCAGTGCCCATACTGGGATGGACAATGTGTATAACATCTACAGAGTCATTATGATTGTCCATAATGGAATCAATTCCATGTAAATCACTGGTAACAATATTCTTGGTCTTACTCACAGTACCCATATCAATGATACTTGGATTTAAAGCATGTGGTCATTGTAATTTTTGCCATTTCATTGACAGTAACACTCAGTTTTTTCAACCAGACTTACAGAAAGTATTCGTGATACAAGCTGATGCCAATTGTATGACATCAGATGTGGTTTATTTGGCTACTTGTCAATCCTGCCCATCATTCTATGTAGGCAAGACCAACCGCCCCCTAAGAGACAGGATGAGGGAGCATATTTACCACATGAAGAGAGGTACACTGCATAATGCTCTAGCCAAACATATTACATCATATAACAACGAACATTATTTTTTATTTAAGGTGCTAGAAGCGATTTCTCCTAATGTAAGGGGAGGTGATATCAGAACCTACACAGAAAGCAAGGAGATGCAATGGATTATTTCACTAAGGGCTGATAAAGGTTTTGGTCTGAATGAGAGAGCCTCTATAAGGCCAAAATTAAAACAACGCAGAAATGTCAAATGAAATATCACATATTGATGTATTTACATTTTTAATATTTATATAGTCTTGTGCACTTTTAACACAACTATTAAGTTATAATATTTAGATAAATATGATTGTAATTTGGTGCCTAGCTGTAATTCATCTCTTAGTAATGCCATTTGATGAAGTTTTTATACACACATTTTTATTTATTGTGTTATATATTATCTGTCGCTTTAAAAATGATGGGCAGCAGCTTGCATGCTAATTAATTAGGAGCATGAGCCATTACCTGCAGGTATATATATATGTATTTAGTACTTGGTTTTGTATGGATCTGATGAAGCTACTTGCGAAAGCGCTTATTCTGTTATTTTTTATATTAAAGGTGGAGATTTTAATTTTTGCATCGTTCTGATTTTCTCACTGTCGCTCAGTTCCTGGCATTATTTATTGATTTAAAACTTTTTTACTGTGAATCTGAGCGTTCACCTGCCCTAGTGGATTCATTTTGCTATTCCTTTATAGAATTAGGCATATCCAAACCTCTCAACTGTCCCTGATTTTGGCTCAAAATGTTGCTCTTCCCCTAATAATTCCTCTGCAAAATGGCAATTTTGGAAGAAAACATGGAGGGTTTACAATTAATAAATAACTGTAATAATCAGTTATAGATTACTTTTATTTCAGAAATGCATGTACATTCTTTTATTTTGTCAGCTGCTCAAGTTAGCAGTAGTAAATTAAAAAGTGTCCCTTCTTTGACAGGTTCCCAGCTGTATTGTGTGGCCATTTTCTATTTTTGAATCACATTTTTGGTCCATTTTTCATAAAATTGTGGGGTTTTTTTGGCAAATTAGTGGCAAATCATTAATGATTGAAGTTAGAAAATAATGACAGACATTTCAGTTTCAGATTTCATACCCTTCAGAAAATTCATACTAATGCAAGACCTACTATTCTATTATCTTTCTAAGTTTATAAGAGCAGTATTTAAAAATTTTCCTTATTTGTGGGCCTTTGTCCTACTTCTATGTATGGCTTTGTCCAGATTTCTTGCTCTGAGGTTGAGAGGTATGACAAATGTGTCAGGGCCATCACAGTCAGCCAGAGACATTTCAAATTGTGACATACTCGTTGCACCCCACTCCCCCATGTAGTGACTCTGGATGTGTCCAAGCAAGGCAAGGAGCAGTTATGCAGTGTAAATGTGCAGACTATCCCCCCATCCAAGGTAGACACAAGTACTACAATGGCTTTTCATCTGTCCTTGATTTTGCAGAATGTTCTGGTTTCTGTCATATTTTTATACAGTTGACTTATGCTTATTATTATTCAGAAAGTGCCTGTTGCTCTGTGTTTAAGTAGCAGTGCTTTAATGACCATCTGGTAAGCTTGTCTGAGATTGTAAGATGCAAGTAAGTTTTAATAAGCATACTGTTAAAGAAATGCCAACATTGAAAGCCGTTCTGTTGTTGCCATGCAGAGAATACTTACATAACTAGATAACATATAAGCCTTGAGTATTGAAATGCATATGACAGTATTTGTAATAAAGGACAGGATTATATTATTTTAAGAGCTCATTACAGGCTTTACCTGCAAACTAAACAGAATGCCAATCTATCATGTGTGGTCCATATCCTGTGCAGTAATCCTTTAAGCAATGTATGTTGAGCTTGTTTCCTGTTTGCTTTTCATTTTTTACTTTGATCATGTTTTCCCTATGAAACAAGTAGATAGTTGTTGTCAGGCAGCAGGTCTTTTTTGGATAAGAAACATTTTTACAAGTGGGGGTATCACAGAGATTGCTACTTTCAGCATGTTACTTGGTACTTTAATAAAGCTGAATATAAATTATAATTAGAACTGGAGTACAAGGAGAAGTGGTTTGAGTTGAGTGCTGCTTGTTTTTCTTATACTTGATTTTGACTAGCATTCCAGTAATGTATTTAAAAAGTAATTTATTTTTTCATGCCTCACAACCTTTTTGTTTCCATCTAGATATTAAGTAAGCTGTCATGCAGCCAATGGATTGAAATATGTTTTTTCTTCTACACTTCATTTTGTCTTGATTGGACTCTCATAATGATGGTTTGGCACCCAGGGCAGAGTATTTAATTAAAGTTACAGTTTTTGTGGTTTTGAGCACAGCTCCTCCCCTTTCTAGTTGGCCACACTCATTCTCATTGACCCCACCCATTCAGCTGTCTCCTGCAGCCCCCCTTTTGTTTTGAAGTCACCAGCCGCCACTGGTCATCGCACAGCAATAAAGTCGCATCAGAGCTATTTCTTGCTCACTATGTGAGTTTAATCACAAGTATGTAATACACAAACAAGAAAATATTGTGATAAAACTTGGTATGGTTCAGCTGGGAAGGATCAAAGAATTTAAACTTGCAGGGTAGCATTACATGATCTTATGCAAAAACAAAAATAAGTCTGTGGCTTCCCAGTCTTCTTAATAAGTAATGGTAGAATATTTGCTTAGTTATTCTGCATTTACTTGGTTTTGGCCTGCTGAGTTCTGTATTAACAGACACTACACCCAAGTATCAAAAAATGGATTATTTCCCATCGGTAAGGTCCTAAAGAGACTGAGACTGAGATTAGCATCAACTTTGTTGATGCACTGTTTTGCTGGTGCTTTATGGTTATTCCTTCTTGCAACATCGGGTGTGACAAACAGGTACCAGTAAGGTTATTAAAATGATTTGAGAACACCTCCAGAAAGGTCAGTAAATATTTTGGATTGTTTGCAGCATAACTGGTTTCTGTGGGACTGCATGACAGCAAATGAATATGTGATGTGATCGAGACATTTCCAGAAGAGCTTGGTGGAAGCAGTTTCTTTGGTAAGCTGATTTTGCAGAGTTAACACTAATTTCCTCAATATTTTAATTATGATTTCCTTTATGGAAGTGGATAATTTAATAATATATAATAATTGATGATTTAGTAAACACGTTTCATTTGATGAATATGGTAGCAGTTTGAGCCTGTTATTAATCAGAAAATGAGGCTTGCATGACTGTGGGCTTAGTAATCACTGAAGCATTGTCACTCTAGTTTTAAGTAGGATGTGCCTGTGGGCTGCACCATGCTTGAGAACTAACCAGCCAGCAAAGTAAACCAAAACTCTTTCAGCAAACAGTGGAAAATTATTTATGAATAGAAACTCAATGGAAACATAAAAGGTAAACCAACAGCAGCGCAGTCAGCAATCACACTTCAAAATATTTCATGATATTATGCCCAGAAAGCAAACAGTAATTCATAAATCTGTAACATAAAACCCTTCACATGGGCATTAAAACTTGCTCACATCAACTTAAGTGCGTTAACTAACACTACTAATCTCATATCAGACTGTAACAATACAGGAAAGATATGGGAACTATTGACTAATAAGCAAAAATCAATACAAATGAATAACATTATGCTGTAAAACTTGACATGTAATAATTTTAGACATTTGGAAGTTACACAAATGTATTTTGAAAACAATATTAGAAATTTTATCTTGTGTATGCTTTACTATCTTCTCTAAAACTTTACAATTTCAGAATTAATCATACCCACACATTGTAGTCAGTATAATATGTTTGAGATTTCTTACTCCAGAAAGCTTGCACTATCTTATGAATTTCACAGTGGGGAGTTGATCAAGAGATACTACCTTTGCTCAGAAGATTTATGAGAGAGATTGTTACCAGTTATTACTTCTGCTCAGGTTAATGATCCCATGATAACACTGCCACAAAGAATCGTATCTGATTTCCATGACTCAATGTAGTAATGATTCTTAAAAATCTGAACTTATAAGACTAAGGAAATGTACATTCTCAAGCCGCTTAGTGATGTAATCCCAAAATAAAAATCCTCCTGATTGGCTAAAGGCCAGTGTTCCTTCGGTGGGTAAATGCCACAGAGAAAGACCCTTGCATTTATATGCTGCAATCACAGAACATTCAGTTGCTAAAATTCTCCAGTGAGCACAGTCTTAACTATTAAGCCTACAGCATACTGCAAGCCTAAGCAAATAAATTCTCATAAAACAGAACTGTAGTATATGTGGAAAACAAAGCAAAACAAGTGTTTGCAAGACAGAGTATGTTGTTTGTGTGAAAAGGAATTCAGACTTCACTTATAAAGAAACACTAAAGTTTTATCACAGCATACAAATCTGTAGAAAGGATATTAGAATATCCCTTTGGCACAGTCTTTGGTTTTTATCTACCTTCATGCTACCCTTGTTGTCCATGCAACTGCTTTCCTTTCTTTATCATATCATCCATCTGGTGCAGTGGTAGCATTGTTGCCTCACAGCAAGAGGTCTCTGGTTTGATTCTTGGCTGGGGTTCCTTCTGTGTGGAGTCTGCATGTCCTCCCTGCATTCGGGTGGGTTTCCTCTGGGTGCTCCTGTTTCCTCCCACATTAAAAAGACATGCATCTGGAGCATTTCTTCACGGGCCTCCGCTGAAAATTGGCTTTGTTCCAAGTCGGACTTTCTCGGTTAACAAATGTTAAATAAATAAAAAATAAAAAAAATCTGTCTGGTGTTTCTTTTGTTTCATCCCAAACCTCCACAAAGCACTATTACTATGCCTAATCTTTAACCATGCTGAGTCCTAGCTCACTTTTGTTTCTCACTGTCTTGCCATTTCTGCCCTATAACATGAGTTTTGTAACAAAAGTGTTGTGTTTGTGTACTGCTATGAAATACGATCTGTAACCTTCCAAAGTTACAATCATCTTTCCATGACTATTGCTAGTTTCCTTTGTTTACTTTTCTTTATTTGCTAACTTATGTGTAGCTTCATAAAGAGTGGCAATGCCATGCCCAAAAGTTGTTTCCAGTGCAATCAAAAACAATCTAGGGTGTACAGTGCATGACTATTTCCTACATGTTCTGATCAATATTTCCAGTGTGGTGCTTCACTTGGTCACTAACCATAATTATCAGTCATCTTATATCTAGGTTTATACAGTAGAAGAGCAACTGTAAAATGCTGGCACCATCAAAGATGAGAGACAGGGACTCTCAGACATGGAGCTATTTATTAGTTATAAGCAGTGCTTAAGCAAGACTCACTGTGGTATGGCAATGAATATAAGACAGACTTTTTGAGAAATGCCACAATGTTCTGTCTAGTGGCTGCCACTATCTTTGCCATGTCTGGAAAAACAAATATAGCGACCTGTCCATATTAGAGGCCAAAGTCAGGATGATGAAACAGTAGCCACTTAGTGAAAGAAAATACATGAACAAGAGCAGCTTGTCAGATCCACAGGCCACAATCTAGCCTGTTGAAGGGCTTTTTTATGGCCTGACAAGTTCTGCCCAGCTACTAAAATAATTCAATGTCTTTGTCTTGTAGCTAGGAATTTTGGTATGCACTACCCCAAAATTCTTAGTGCATATGACAAAAGCACAGAAGTTATTCTACCAGCATGGTGGATTATTACTACAGACAGTGAGTTAAAATTAATGGCAAGTTTAGGTTCCAGCACATGGGCTTGTACAGTAACGGGTAATGCTATGATTGGGCTGCAACATATGTCTTTTGAAGGCAAGATGTTTTTTACTCCTACAACATAACCAAACATACCACAGCAGCGTATTCCATTCTTCTTCTTTTTTTTTTTTTTTAAGTTTGCTGGGGTGATCATGGTGGTACTGGTGGAGAGGGCTGTAGCAGCAAGTTGAAGTGTGTTACTCTGGCCATTATAGCAGTCACTTCCTTCCAATGATACACTGAAAGCAATCACCAGAAATGACTGAGAGGCACTCTGAATGCAAATGGCAGTTGCAAGTATTCATTGTGTGAGAGCAATGAGCTGAAACAGATTATCATTGCCATTTCTTTCATGTTCTTTACAATCTAATATAAGAGAAGTACAAAAATGGTGGCTATCCATAGGGAAGCAGGCTGTGTATAAAATAATTACTGACACTGATATGGCTTGTTAGTGGCCTAAATGTGGGTCTATGAGCAACAACTGTCTGAAAGATATTTTTTATTTTTCATTATTTCACCTTCCTCACAATCAAACTTCATTTGATGCACACAGGCTATGTCTTGCGGATGGGGTGAGGAGGAATGCTGTATGACAGCACAGGTCAGCTGCATGTTACTTTGCATGATCATTACTATGGCGTAAAGCAGTGCTTGTATCTGACAGCAACAAGCTGAAATTTGCGGCAAGTAAGTTATTTTCTTAATGAGACATCAGAATGTGCAGAATTTGTATTTTATACATATATATATATATGTGTGTGTGTGTGTGTGTGTGTGTGTGTGTGTGTGTGTGTGTGTGTACATATATATTTTGGTAGGGAGAAGGCTTTGTGTGAAACCAAAGGGCAACAGTAATACAATTATTGTTAAACAATTAATCTGGCTTCTGGGGGAAACATATGGCATCAGTGTACAACTCAGACAACAACAACAAGATGAAGGACATTACTATGTCCATTATTTTTGTACTAGTTCACACCCAGATGTGGTGCAATGTCTCAGAAGGGGCACAATCCACTGGGGCAGTATGCGTGTAAACAGCTGATTACTGATTTTGTTGTATTTTTAGAAACATATTGAATACACATCCATTTTCTGTCTTTCAAGTAGTTAATATTTGATTATAATTTGATATCCTTCTTAAGCCAAATGTCTTCAGTCTGCCCACAACAAATATGTAATTTTTCTCACTATAAAAGCAAAGTGTATGTTGCCTTTATAACATATGACCCACTATCCCTTTGTCCCTGAAAATTATGCCATTTGAAAGTATTAATGAAGAAAAAAGGAATTCTGACTTGGCATTTTCTGGGGAGGGGCATCAACCCTCTCGTCCATAATGCTGTGGAATACCAAATCCAGCTACTAAAAAGAGCAAAAAGGTTGGGCAAGCCTGAACTAGATGTTACAGAATGCATTTTGAGTTTATATACTACAGTCTGAAGAACCATCACAAAATGGATTATTTTCTACTGCAAACATTCAACTACACATCTTTGGTGCTACAGATGCTTAAAAAAAGGTGATAAGGTCTGTAAACTATTTTTCAGAGGGAAACAAAGTGAAGCAATAATAAAGCAACAACAGTGAGGAAATTATATCCCCCACATGCACTCTATAAAATGATAGAAGCAACTGTGATCTGATAAAGCAGTCTGTCAGAAAACATCTTTATAGTCAAACACTGCAATATCCAAGGAACTGCATGATCGAAAAACTAATAGTTATAAAATGTCTCCATCAGACAAATGGTACAGCTACTACATTTTTGATTAATGGCAATTCAATTCTCAGCAAGTAATCTCTCAATACAGTACCTTAAGGCAAGTCAAATAAAAGCCAAAATACAGACATGACAGAGGTAAGTTTAAGAAATCTCCTCCTTTTGCCTTCTGACCTGCAAAACTCTATTGTGGGTGGAATTAAGTTTAAAGGTCAACACTTTCTTAGCACTGGGATAGTAAAGAAAGGTCACAATTTCACTATCAGGTATTGAGGAAATGCCAATATCTCAAGAGTATTGTGAAATCAAAAAGCAGAATGAATTCTTAATAATGCCATGGCTGAACTCCAAGCATTTAATGGTTTTGTATCATTAATCAGGCACTACTTGAAGGAACGGCTGAAATGCAAGGAAAAGCTTAATTCCAATAAATCATTTTCCCTCACAAAAAAAGAAAACAATAGATGTATAGTGCCTCACTTGACCAAAAAAAAAAAAAAAAAAAAAAAAAAAAAAAAAAAAAAAGGCATGCAATCAGATCAGAGAGCATCTGTTTTTGATACTATTCCTGTTGTCAGGAGCGATTACACCCTGATAGGTTCTGTTGATGGAGAATTAGATCCACAAAATGGAACACAGAGAATCTATTTTCAGATTCACAGCTGCCATTAGCACTTAGAAGCAGAAGCTAAATGTACTGCAAATTGGTATGCAACCCCCGCTCACACATCATAAGCAGTTAAATGCCCTTACATTCTTCCTGAGTTTTTGCAGTGGTTGCACTGCCAGACATTTAGCAGTATGCCCTGTCTCAGTAGTGGCTAATATTTCTACAAAATGGTACACTGAAAACTTCTTTTACAGTTCCACACTAGAATAACAAATGACAATGTTGTGCAATACCCTTCTTAAGCTGACACACACAACCACTGCAGGTGTTTCCTTTCTACAAGAGCAGACACAGCTGCACTTTGTCCTATTAACTCATTTTGTACAAGAGAATGTGCTCCATTCTCTTTGTTTGCGCAAATTCATTGTGGTACAGAATTCTACAGAGAAGCACACAAAAATGTTGGAAGGAGGATACTCAGATTACAACAGACAATACCTAAAACAGTACAAATGACAGCTGACAAACACTACAATTCCATCTTCCAAAGGTTAATTTTTTTCCCAGTTTCTGAACAGTCTGTCTCCTCTACTCGTGCAGTTATAATCTCCTTTCTTGCTACAGGGACTAACACTTCAGAGCAATAATACTTCAGGATATCCTCATCTTATATTCCTACATTTAAGTTCTAGTTAAGTTCATATACTGTGGAGTCTGTCACTTAAATCACTTAAACAGAGTTGTACAGGTCATCCATGTCAATTTTCTTTCTTTTTACATTTTTCTGCATGAATTTGTTTTTTTTTTTACATTAAGTATACTAAGCAGAAATACAACAAATGACCAAAGTTATATCAAGGCTTATTAATCTTTCCCCATAACTAGAGTGCCACTACTTATAACTAAAGGAATTAAACAGAGTCCCACACACTGCATGCTCTACCTTTCCTCAAAGTTAGTGGTGGTTCTACCCCTGCCTAAGTAAACAAACCAAAACCAGCTCCATACTTTTGATGAAGAGAGAACATTGCAAAATCCTTAGCCTATATCATCTATCCTTTAATCTCTGTCATACCTCTCATCTGCAGAGATTTTTGTAGAATGTCCAGATTTTTGCCTCATATTTTTGGTTTCTCCTCATAAAATTTGTGTTTTTCTGGCAAATCACTGAGGACTGAATTTACTAAATAATAGCATACTATTTTGCTTCAGATTTCATGCCCTTCAAAAAATGCATTCTAACACACATCCTATTATTCTAGCAACGTTTTAAGTATATAACAACAACATTTAAAATTTGTCCTTTGTCCCCCCATTATTTTAGGCTTTGTCCAGATTTCTTGTGCTAACGAATGAGTGCTATGCTCTGCATTAAAGAAAAAAGCTTTTCAAAAATTATCCCTGGGAAATGCAACCACCTCCCCGCAGATATTAGAAGTCCTAACTGCAAAGGATTTTGATAAGGCAATGTAGGCAAACATTGCCAGATTCAAAGTACCTAAATGCTAGATGTTTGCAGCACTAATTATGTTATACAATGTCTTCAACGTCTGTGTGATTTTCACTGAAATATGGTTACTCATAATACTGATACAACTGCTTTGTAGCTGTTCATACACTGGGTTGAGGCTGAAATGGGTCCAGGGATCAGCCCATCTACCTCGTTAACAAAGTCTTTAATAATAATAATAATAATAATAATAATAATAATAATAATAATAATAATAATAAAAAAACCTAAAAGGCCTTCACACACAGTCTTTCCTTTGTAGTACCTACTGAAAATTCAGAGAGTGTTTAATTTGTGAAAGATTTTAAAAAATCTACTAAAATTCATGGACATCGATCTTTGCAACTTTTTCTTACACAGAAAAAGCAAAGGTCCTTAGAAAAAGTCACTGAAGATTCATCTCTAACCTGCAAAATCTGAAAAAAATCAAAATGCTTATTCAAGAGAGAGCAAAGTGCATTACAAAGATCTGTCACCCATGGATTCTGAGACTTCCTTTTCCATCTTCTCTCCAGAAGAGATTGGCATGTCTGAATTACCGTTTCCTGGTAGAAGGAAAAAGTCATCTGCTTGTCTGGTGCCAGGGAGAGATCAACTGGCACTGTTTCCTAAAGTTACGTTTTATCAGGCAACAACATTGGTATGAACTAGGGTACAGAAGCTTATTCCCAAAATTATAACTGGAGGTTTGGAACCTAAACACGCAGCTCTCCACAGAACAGGGCTGTCAAACTCTGTAGCCACATCAGTATGCGCTGGACTGCCCTCCAAATGCTGTAGCCTACAGAAGGCTTGAACCCACTGTAAATCTTCAGTACCTACCATGGTAGCTTACATTGATCCATACAGGTTGGAGTCATCACTTCACCAGTCTTTACTTGTGGTATCTATGAAGGTGCTTCAGATTGAAAAAAGTGAGTTGTCGTCCTTCACTTCTCTTCTCTCATCAGATGAGGATGTTTACTGAACTTTCAGCAGGTCTCTCTACATCATATTGTTTATAATCATAATGAGACATCCCCATAGTCATTTAGCAGGAGGATAACTTTAATGAAAATCAACATAATTTGAGAACATTTAGGGTGGCCTATCTTGCAAACTTCCTCCCAAAAGATGTTATCTAAAACGCTCAAGGTTCCAAAAGGCACGCTGAGTGTTCCTCCTCTGTTCAAAACATTTCAAGATTTATGGACAAATACTCTAGAAAACCTGACACACAGTCTCAAGCTCACAGATCAATGGATTTATAACTCTTACAAAGAGAGTTTTCTTCAAGACTATAATTTTAAAAATTAGATGCTGTAACTAACAGTCCCTACGTCTTCCACTAAAGGAAGTAGCATTTCCTTTGGTGTGGAAATGAGGCTGTTGGAAGGCATGGCAAGAGGTTTTCTACCTCCAGTACTGTAGCAATAAGACATATTTACTCAGCTCACATGCTGCCCTTTCAAAGTTCTCTTCCAGGAACTCAAGATGCAGAAAATAAATAACTTGGAGACTACAAAACTAAAGCAGAGTTACTTTCTAAGGTAAAGTATGTTCATTTAACTGGTCTACAAGCACTAAGGTGTGCATGTGCTAAACTGGAAGCAATGAGTAGACCAGTTATGACTGGCACTGTAGTAGTAGTAGTATGTACATAAGGCTAGCTCCCGAGAATCTACATGCAGATCTTAAAACTCATCTTTCCTTTTTGGTCCTCCAATTCCAGATTTGAGGCACTGAGGGATAAACAAACTTATGAATCAAAATTAGGTATACCTTTCAGATACTCCCTCCTTTCATAGGAATTACCCATCTTCCTGTTCAACAAACTCCCTCTTCTAAATGTCAAAAGACTAAACATGTGAAGATACCACACAAAAAGTACAGTTGTGTACACTTACCATAAATGTAGATGTTCGAGTGTATTCACTGTTGCAGTCATTACATTTGGGTAATCTGCTGGCAGGTTGCCCTCAGTCGGCCTGAATTCCAAAGTCTTGGGTCCTGCATCGGTTGCTGTCTCCTCTTCCATGACGTCAGAGGTATAAAACAAGCAGCCAACGCCATTTTCTTTAGTTTTTCTTGCCCCAGATGTCAGGCGCCCCCAAAAAGGTAGCAAAATATATATATATATATATATATATATATATATATATATATATATATATGTAAACTATATATACATGCAACAATACAAACTTTACCTTCATCTACAATCAAATACACCACATAGGTTATAGAAGATAGTGAAGGAAAGAGAAACTCCAGAAGAAAAGGGGGATGGCGGGTGGGTAACCTGGACTGCAACACTGAATACACTCGAACATCTACATTTATGGTAAGTGTACACAACTGTACTATGTTCTTCGTGTTTCACTGTTGCAGTCATTACATTTGGGTAGAATCCCAAAGCTATGGATGGGAGGCTGGAGCTAAACAGCATTAGGAGCGGCTATGAGGCCCTGCAGAACTGCAGTGGCAAAGCCTGCCCTGGACTTAAGAGTAGAGAGGCAAATGATAATGCTTTGTAAAAGTGTGAACAGAACTCCAAGTAGCAGCCTCTAGAAAGTCTTTGGTTGGTACTCCTCTAAGAAAGGCTGCTGATGTAGCTGCAGCTCTGGTGGAATGAGACCTAATGCCCTTGGGCACAGGTTTGCCATGGTGTAAGTAGCAGAAACAAATGCAGAGGCTTATCCACTTTGAAATAGTCTGCTTTGAAATAGCCTTTCCATCTGATCTTGCAGCATATGTCACTAGTAACTGCTCAGTTTTTCTTAGACCTTTAGTTCTGCTCAAGTAGAATCTTAGCTGTCTGTGTACATCCAATGAATGCAGAATCCTCTCCCCCTTGTTCTGCGGATTCGGATAAAAAGTTGGCGGATGAATAGTTTGGTTAGGAGCCACACTGGAAATCACCTTAGGCATAAATGAAGGGTTGGTCCTCAGAGACACCCTGTCTGGGTAAAATATGATAAAAGGCTCCGCAGCCATGCAGGCCTGTAGCTCTGAGACTCTTCTTGCTGAAGTAATTCCTAGGAGCAGAGCTGTTTTCCATGATAAGAACTTTAGATCTGCAGTAGCAGCTGGTTCAAAAGGACGGCAGCGTGAGCTTTTCCAACACATAATTGATGTCCCATGCAGTTATGATCTTCTGTGGGGCCTTAAATTTTTTGCTCCTCTAAGATACTGTTTTAGTAAAGGATGAGAAATGATTGGTGGCTCTGTACTGTAATGAGCCGATATGGCAGAGGCATGGATTTTTATAGATGAGAAAGGTAGGCCTTTGTCAAGCATCTCAGTCAAGTATTGTAATATCTGAGGAATATTAGGTTCTGCTGTATCAGTTCCTTGTGCTTGATTCCAAGCACAGAATCTCTTCCATTTATCAGCATAAGATTTTCTAGTACTAGGCCTTCTGGCTTCCAAAATGACATCCATCACAGTTTTACTGAGAGATGTAGTTGGTGTAACTATATAATCAGCCATGCTGCCAGGTTCAGTGTTTGGAGTTGATTGTGCAGGATCTGATTGTTTTGCTGGGACAGTAATTGAGGTCTTTGAGGTAAGGTCCAAGCTGGGTATTGAGACAGCTCCTTAGGATTGGGTACCAGTATTGGCGTGGCCAGTCTGGGACAATTAGTATCATCTTTGGTTTCTCTTGTCTGACTTTTAGTAGGACCTTGGGAAGAAGAGGCAGAGGAGGAAAGGCATAAACTGATAGGTTTTTCCAACTGAAGGATAGGGCGTCCACTTTCCATGCTTGTCTGTGATAAGTCCTTGTGCAGAATCTTTTCAATTGATAATTTTGAGGAGAGGCAAATAGATCTATGTCTGGGCTCCCCCATTTCTTTGTTATCATGCTGAAGACTTGTGGATCTAGTTTCCACTCGTGAGGGTCCATAAGATTTCTGCTTAAGTCATCTGCCAGCGTATTTTGTTTTCCTGGCAGGAATTGAGCTTGTAGATGTACTTGGTAAGTCAAAGATCTGTCCCACAGCGCCATGGCTAGTCTGCAAAGGGGATATGAATGTGTGCCCCCCTGCTTGTTTATATACCACATAACCATGGTGTTGTCCGTCTTTATCAGTAGTTTTCCTGGATGAAGCAAGTCCTTGAAGGCTGTCAGGGCATTTTGAACAGCTAACATCTCTTTTTGGTTGATATGCAGATGCATTTGTTTTGGGGCCCATACGCCCTGAATGCATCTTCCCACCAAGTGGGCCCCCCATGCATAATCTGATGGGTTTGCTGTTAAGGTATGGATGGCAGGGGGTAGAGTGAATGGCCATCCCATGTTTTGGTGACATGCCTTTGCCCACCATAGGAACTCCTGTTGTAGGCAGGGAATGAGAGGAATCATTGTTTCCAGACTGTGACAATGTTGACTCCATAAACTTTTTAGGTACCATTGAAGTTTCCTCATATGCAGTCTTGCATATGGAATCAGTAGAATGCAGGATGCCATGAACCCCAAAGCCTGCAGAATTTGTCTTGCAGATAACTGGGTTTTTGTTGCCATCAGTTTGAAGTAAGTAGTCAGTTGCCATTGTTTGTCTGGCGTGAGGAAAGCCATCTGGGCAGTTGTATTCAAGCTTGCACCCAGGAATGTTATCTTTTGAGAGGGTACCAGTTGTTATTTCTTTTTGTTTGTGTACCCTAGGCATGTTAGAAGCCTTTTCACAAACACCAGGTGCTGAAGAAGAATGCCCTTGTTCTCTGCTTGAATGACACAGTTGCCCAAGTAAGGATATATCTGTATACTTCTTTGTCTTCAAAAAGCAATTACTGGTGCCAGGCACTTTGTAAAGACCCTGGGAGCAGTAGATATGCCAAAGGCCAGTGCAGAGAATTGGTAATGCATTAAGCCAGCCTTAAACAGAGGTATCTTCTGCACGATTCCGTTACTGGGACATGCAGGTATGCCTCTTTTAGGTCTAATGTCACCAGCCAAACATTCTTGTCCAGCATGGGCAGAAGCTGCTGCAACGTTAGTATTTTGAATTTTGGAATGCCCGGGAAGGTGTACAAAATTGATAAATCCAGTATTGGCCTCCAGGCCTAGTCCTTTCTGGACAGTCTTGTCCTTTTTCCTTTTCTGGTACTGGCTGAATAGCCCCCATATCCATGAGGGACGTAACCTGTTTCTGTGCCTTTGCCCACTGATTTTTTGGCAGATCCAGCCAACCGTTTGCCATTGGCAGAGTATGGAAATGGAATCTGTATCCCTGTGATACTATGTTTAGTACCCACTTGTCCTGGGTTATTAACTGCCAATTTTGAGCAAAAAGTGCTAACTTTCCCGCTAAGGGTGCTGCCAAAAGGTAAGTGCTTGGTGATGGCAGAGGGAAGTCACTGGGACTGTTTTCTGTAGGGTTGCGCTTTACCTCCTCCAGATTTGGAGGTAGAAACACCCCATTGCTTTGACCTGTAAGAATCTTGTGCCTGGTATCTACAACCTTTAGGGCATCTGGATTTACCCCTTTGAGCTGTCGGACACAGGAAAGGACCAATTTTTTTGTAGGCCCATGTCTACTGAATCTTGGTGGCTGCACTTGTAAGAAGTCTTTTACAGTTTGCATAGACTTAGCTTTGTCTTCCATTTCCTTTAAAACCTCTTCTGCCTTAATACCAAACAAAATGTCATGCTGTAAAGGTGCATCCAGTAATTTAGCTTTAACATGATCAGGCACATTTTGCTCTTTTAGCCAGGCATGCCTCCTAATCACAGATCCAGTAACTGCAGCCCTGCAGGAGGCCTCTAACGAATCAAAACCACATTGCAAAGTATGCTTTCCAACTTGTTCAGCTGCATGCAATAAGTCCTGCAATTCTTTATTTTCTGCACATTCAGAAATCATCATCATTTTCTGTTTCAGCAATCCTATAACATGTTGTTGATACTTGAGCATATGAAACTGGCAGTTTAGGGCCCTAATTGCCAAGGTTGCAGATGTATAAACCTTCTTTCCCCATCTATCCAGTGCCCTTGAATCTCTGTCAGAGGGTGTAGGATTTTTTGCTGTTGAGGCCTTAACTCCCTTTGGACCCTGTGAAATAGTTTCAGGGTCAGCAGCAGGGTTTCTAAATAAAAATTTGTGTGAGTCAGGGACCCTGTAATATCTGTCAGGCTTGCTAGGAGCTGGAGGTAAGGGGTCAAGCTTGACTCCGAAAACACATCGTCCACAATGTCCAAAACAGGGGGTATGGCTAAAGGCCTGTGCTGAGGGAGAAGGAAATCCCTGAGCCTCTTTTTTGATTCTGAAAAATCTTGACTCTCCCAGTGAAAATGCTCCCTTAAAGCATGCAAGGTTTCTCCAAATGAATAATCCTCAGGAGGTGATGCAGATGGGATAGATTCCTCTGCATCAGAGTCCTCATAGGGAAGAATAGATTATTCCTGATCAGAAGAGGAATCAGAAGAAATAGAAACCTGATCTGAAGATTCATAATCAGTGTATTGCCTAGGCCTCTTATCAGGAGGGGGATGGGAACCCCTGATCAAGGTAATTAAGTCTTCAGCCATTTTGATCATCTATTTTTTAGGCATAGAGGCCTGTGCATGTGGCTCATGCATCTTTTTTTTAGCTTTAGAAGTTGCTTTGGTCTTTGGTTTTGCAGCTGTCGTCGGTTTTATATGAAAATGTTGAGGCTTGAATACACCCTCAGAAGCCGGTGCCTGCTCAGCGGCTCTGGACCCATCCGAGGGACAGACATCCGTGGGTACAATACTTTGAGTATCTTGCGGCATGCCAGAATCTGCATGGGTCTCGGTAGGGGCCTGCGACTCGAAAGTAGCGGCCATCAGGGGCTGCAAAAGCACCTCACTGAGTACCGGCGAACCGGCGACTGGCTTAGGAGAAGCTTCGTCGTCTGTTTTGGACCTCGACGGTCTGTCTCTGTACTTTTCTTTGCATTTTTTGTGTACTCCGGTAGTCGGATTGCTATCCGACGACATTTCAGGGTAGTTAAATCTGTTTCCAAAATATTTTGAGGCAAAAATATACAGACGCTTGATAGTGCGTTGGTTAAATCTAGCAAAAAACAGACAGCCAGGCACATTGTGATCAGGGCCTAGGCAAGGAATACAGTATAAATGGAAATCCTTATGAGGTATTTGCTTCCCACAAGTAATACAATTATTAACTTTTTCAGACATCGCTATGGAGCAAGAAAAAAGTTTCCCCAACGGGGTACTTAGCTTTAGTGAAGACTTTGGTTCTGAAACTCGAAAATTTCAGGAGTCGGCCGACCGGCACTTCAAATTGCTTCTGCTTCGGGCACCACGCGGCAAGAAAGACTGAAGAAAATGGCGTTGGCTGCATGTTTTATACCACTGACGATATGACATCATGGAAGAGAAGACAGCAACTGATGCAGGACCCAAGACTTTGGAATTCAGGCCGACTGAGGGCAACCTGCCAGCAGATTATCCAAATGTAATGACTGCAACAGTGAAACACGAAGAACATCATGAGTAGAGAGGACCCTTTTTATTCTTTTTTCTTATTCTTGATATTTTGGTTTCACATGTAGTGTTCTATCATTTAACATACCTATATTTAAATTAAGATTATTTCTTAGGACACTAATTTGACAGATTGGATAAGAAGCTTCAGCTATATTCACTACTGTGTGTACTATGGAGTCTCGGTACTCAAGGTACATTACATTCATGTTTTTGTATGGCAACTGTGGTCTTTCTAACAAAGTGAAACCACAATTTATATGGAATCTGATATGAATTAATCCACTGGTATTCTTGAAGGATGAATTTATTTTTGTGTTGCTTACTGACCTACATAAACAAAACATCCAAATGTCAATGCCATTACCGTCAACATAAAAAATGGGGGGGGACATTGACATATCACTGCTCATTCTCCAAAAGATAACCTCAGAGCATGCAACAATAACAGAACAATTTTTTGCAGGGGGTAAGACCCCCTCCCCGCAACCTTCATGCCAATTTTATATACTAACACTGAAATCACACACCACTGAGGAAAAAGTATATTCCTCAAACTAGTGGACTGCACAATCTCGCACAACAATCAACCAAAGTCCCACCATGCAGTCTTGCCCCTTCCCCCTCACAAAAGCACTTTTGCAGTCTCTGCTAGTAGGTTATAGGTGCAAGGTGGCCTCAGTCAATTTCACCAAAGTTCTATCACTTTTCTGTTCGCAATTATACACCAAAACTACTGGGTATAATAAAGACATGATCAGCAGCAGGTGGGACTACAGGGCATTGCTGTGATTATTTCATATCTTTGTTGTAGAATTCCTTGCTATATATTTTAGTCATGATACTTACCAAAATACTTTAGCTTCTGAGGTTTTCAGGACTTATTATTTATTTGCCTTGTTCTTTACTTGGATCAGATATCTCCTCACTTTTCTGGTCCAATGGCTTAATTTAATATGAAAACAAAAATAAAACACAAATCCACTGTGCCAGCTTTAGCGCTTTCGTTTCTTTACTTCCACAACTTCATCTGATGAAGTTCTGAAAGTAAAGGAACGAAAGTGCTAAAGTGACTTGTGTTTTTCTTCAGCTGACACTGTGTTTTTTTTTTTTTAAGTTGTCTAGACTGGTTCTCACTTTGTTTGCTTAATTTAATATTTTTTTTGTACTAAAATCCTGTTGGGAGCAAAAGCGATGCATCATTTTTACTTTCTGTAATAAGACTTGTATGAAACTGGTCTGTGGCAGTTTTGACTGGATTGTTTCAAGTCTTTCCCAGCTTTATTTTCTGCTTTCTTTACGTTAAGATTACCACACATTTGTGTTATTTCCATCGCACACATACCTAAACAGGCCTTCATTAGTAGTTTAGAAGGTATACCATATCTCCTGTAAAATTATGGTCAGCCTAGAACAGAGCATGTGTATACACCTTTAAGAAGCATTTCCAGATGTAGGTATGTGCATATAAATAGTGAGCATGTGCAGGCAGCAGTGCCATTTTGAGAGCACAGCCAGTGTGTTAACATGTGTGTGTGTGGTAGTCAATAAGTTACAAAGCCTCATTCCTGATGTGTGTGCGTGCAGTAAAGCTGCTTGAACTGAACCACAACTGTTCATCTGTTTTATCCTGACCACACAAGTGACATGCTGTCAGAACCAGGACTAAGAGAGCAACTTCTTCAAGCCATGAGGTGCAGAGTTGAAGTTGAAGGTAGATTGAGTGAAACAGAGTTTGAACGATCAAAAAAGGTCCAGAAATTAACTTAAGGTAACCAGAACTTGCACAAATTATTTATTTTGCAAAGGAAATGAAATAGAGCAGTTGTAAGGCACAAAATGCATTATTAATTTAATGAGTAGCACAAAACGCATTGTTAATCAAACAAAAGGCAAAAAACAATTTATTAATTAAACAAAATGCTCAAAACCACGGTATTTGATAAAACTTGCAGAAATATTCATATGGGGCTCAGCATTACCTCCGGTTTGCATAATGAGCATGTTTACAGTAAAACGACAAGAAAAGTATGAGCATAAGAGATTAGAAGAGCATAATGAGTACAATAAAAGGGCAAAATAAGCTTAAAGAGCAAAACAACTGCATTTCTTTTTTAGTAAGACCGTGTTTGGGCATAAGCTACTATTTTGCATTGACTGAAGCCATTCAAAGCATAACTAGAGTTGTTTGAAGTATCTCAGAGTGTGCAGTGTTTGCAGAGTATGTGCTTTATTACGGTGCAATTATTTCAAAGTGTTTGCTGTGTGCAAAGTACAGTTATATTGCTAAGTGCAGTCAAAGTACAGCCATTTCAAAAAAGTTTATTGTGCTGTGTACATTTATTCACTTTTCAAAGTGTTTCTTGCACTGTACATAGTTATGTCGCAAAAGTGCAGCCATTTTGAAGAGTTTCTGTGCTGTGTACAGTTTACTTGCAAAGTGCATTCACTTCGCAGTGTTTCTTACTCTGAGCTTTTTCTGCTGTTAACAGTTTATTTGCAAAGTACAGTCATTTTGAACTATTTCTTACACTGATAAGGAGTGGTTTCACAAAGTATAGTGATTTTAAAGTGCTTTTGTGCTACGGATACTTATTTGGCAAAGTGCAGTTATTTCAAAGAGTCTGTTGTGCTACTGGGCATAATTACAATTTCTGGCATATATTTATGTGTGTGTATGTTCATACATAATTCCAAGCATCTTCACTACTATGTGTTGACATGGCAGAGGCATTTCGCAGACCCAATCCACTCGTGTTTGATTATAATATAGCATAGAATCGGTGAGTATTTGAGCAGAAATACAATATTTTCAAACAAGTAGCTTTTTCTGACAAAGATACACATATAAGAGCATTCACTTTGCTTAACTTAACTGAGTCAGAGGCCATTGAAAGACAGCACTCATTTATGTATGCTTCAAAGGTATATGCAGGAGAGGGGGAAAATGCTATATTGTTGTACCAGCTGAATCAAGGGAAGCCCTGAGTGTTTGAAATGTAAATTTAGAAAAATATGCAACCCCTAGACAAATGTTACATTAGAGAGGCACCTATTTTATACAAGAGACCAAAAGCCAGGTGAAAGTTTTGCAGCTTATATCACTGACTTGAGAAATAAGACTAAAACGTGCAGATTTGATTTGAAAGATGAGTTAAAGGACATGCTTGTGTGTGGTGTTAATAATGCTGCGGTGAAAAAGATTTTACTTTGTGGCAGTGATTTAAGAATGAGCAAAGCCATAGAGGTTTGTCAAACCAATGAGCTCACAGAAAGGCACACAAGTAGGCCTGTAAGTTATAACAGCATGGTTTTAACAGCCTCAAGAACAAACTTGGACAGCATGCAGCACATGGCAAGCAGGAGCAGGACTAAGCACATGGCAGCTGCAATCCCTGTGGGATTCCCTGGGAGGAGCCATAACTTTCTATGAAATTCTAAGACTAGCTCAGCAAAATGGACAGTCTCAGTGCAGTATAAGGGTGAGTCAGCAATACCACAACTGTAAAAAATGGAACCACTTTCAAAAGTTTTGTAAGTCAAGCAAGCCTCATTCAGTTAGTAAGAAAGGTCACTCAAAAAAGCAAGTTGATCATATAGAAAGCTCCAACCCTGCTTTCAATGTAGATGGTGCATTAGTGGTCACTGAAAAGGTTAATGCAGTAGATTTGTTGGCAAAGAACAAAGTATTTCATACTGTCCTGATCAAAGGTAAACGCACAGAGCTCAAAGTGGACACTGGTTCAAAGTGTAATGTAATGTCTGAAGAAACATTTGCTGAAGTGAGAGCTGGTGAGCAACTTAATCTGGTTAATTGTGCAAAGCTTGTTGCTGATGGAGGTGAGGGGATTCAAACCGAAGGTTCAGTACAGATTTCAAGCTATTCGGCTGGGAAGAGTTACAGCTTGCAATTGTATGCAGTTAGAGACCTGTGCCGTCATTATTAGGTCTCAGTAACAGTTTAAGAATGAAATTGCTTTCTTTTCCCAAAGAAGTACATCAAGTAAGCACATGTCCCAGTTCCAGTTTTACTGATGCTATTTTCCCAAAGTATGCTGATGTTTTCGATGACAAGCTAAGCAAACTTCCAGTTGTGTACTCCATGAAAGTAAACCCAGAGGTCAGTCCAATGGTCAGACCAGCAAGGAGAGTTCCAATAGCTATGCAGGACAAAGTCAAGGTCCAGTTAGACAAAATGGTGCAGCAAGGTGTGATTTGTCCAGTCACAAAACCAACTGAGTGGGTGCCTTACATGATAGCTGCTCATAATAAAAATTCAGATGAAATCAGAATATGCATAGACCCAAGATACTTGAACAAGGCATTAAAGAGACCTCATCATCCTATGTATAGAGTCGAGGAGACTGCCACCCTCATGCCAAATGCTACTGTGTTTTTTTTGTCTTAGATGTAGAGTTTTCATTTTTGCAAGTAATGCTTGATCACAGATCTTCATTACTGACTACATTCAGCACCCCATTTGGTAGATACAGATTCCTCAGGATGCCTTTTAGAATAAATTCTGCCAGTGAAGTCTTTCAGTGTGCAATGGAGCAACTTTTTTCAGACTACCCGTGTGCAATAACAGTTGATAATTTACTAGTTGGAGGCAATGGTAAAGCAGAGCATGACAGAAACCTCAGGAAAGTTCTGGACAGAGCATATGAAGTGAACTTAAAGCTTAATCCTCTGAAGTGTAAATTCAGACTACCAAAATTTACTTATGTGGGTCATTTATTTACCACTACTGGCTTACGATCAGACTCTTCCAAGCAAGAAGCCATTCTTGAAATGCCAGCTCCAGACAATGTCCAAGCTTTTACAGCGTTTTATTGGTATGGTTAACTATATGGGCAAATTTTCCCTGACTTTAGTGAGTTATCAGTGCCTTTAAGAGAGCTGACATGCAAAAGTGTTGCCTGGTCATGGTTAGAATACCACCAGTGAGCATTTGATAACCTTAAACAGCAAATTGCCAACCCTTCTACATTAATATACTATAATGTCCACAAACCAGTAGTTATTTCCTGTGATGCCTCAAAGTTCGGTCTTGGTGCAGTTACTCTTCAAGAGGGCAGACCTGTTGCCTATGCATCTAGAACTCCTACCCAAACTGAGATGCAGTATGCTGAAATTGAGAAGGAACTTCTGACAACTGTGTTCACATGTTCGAAGTTCCATGATTATATTTATGGTCGAGCTATCCAAATCGAAACTGACCATCAACCTCTAGTCACTATTTTAAAGAAGCCTATGCATTCTGCTCCAGCAAGACTACAAAGAATGATGCTCAGATTACAAAAGTATAATTTCAAAATGGTCTATACAAAAGGTAAAATTCTTTATCTGGCTGATACCTTATCCAGATCACCCAGAAATACCATGGAACAGCTTGATGCAGAGATTTTTGACTTTGGTGTCATGGAAGTGCATAATTTTTCCTACCATGAGACTTTATGAGCTGAGAGATCATATAAACACTGATGCAGTTTTTCAACACCACAGCCACTTCATCAATGTAGGATGGCCATCGAAGCAATCCTGTGTACCGCCAGAAGTGCAACCGTACTTTCCATACAGAGATGAGATGCTGATGGAAGATGGTCTCATTTTCAAAGGTCACAAAGTTGTTGCTCCTACTTCCTTACAACATGAATACATCCAGATTTTGCATCGTGGCCACCCAGCTTCAGACTCTCCCAAAAGAAGGGTGAGAGGACTAATATTTTGGCCTTCTCTATCGAAAGACATTGATAAAGTGCTTTCTTCTTGTTCAGTATATAATACTACTAAACCACATTTGCAAAAAGAGCCATTTTACCTAAGCCAAATTCCTGAAATACCTTGGTCAACAGTAGCCACTGACACATTTAAGTAGAACAACCACCATTACTTAGTGTTGATAGACTCTTATTTGAATTGGTTTGAAATTGATTTGCTACCTAATCTAACGTCCAGTGCTGCTAATGCCAAGATTAAATGTCATTTCTCAGTCCATGGTAGTCCACACAATGTTATTTCTTACAATGGTACCCAGTTTACCAGTCAAATGATCCAGAAGTTTGCAAAAGAGTGAGACTTTATCCATGTTACTATTAGTCCTGAATACCCACAGTCAAATGGCCTTGCTGAATGTGCAGTGCAGACTGTAAAGCAATTACTTCAGAGATCAAAGAGTGACAATACCGATATCTTCTTGAATTTACTTAATCTCAGAAATATATCCCGTGACAACCTACTTGGCTCGCCTACTCAGAGACATCTATCTAAGCAAACCAGAACAATCTTGCCCATCAGTTCTAGGTTGTTGGTGCCTAATGCTAAAAACAACAAAGCAATCAAAGCCCAACTTTTTAAAAAGCATTCTTCTTAGATGTCCAGCTATGACTAAATGAGCAGATTTCTTCATCCATTGAAAGGAGGAGAGACAGTGAGGATTCAAATGGTGAAAGGCTTTGATCGAATTGATCAAGTGAGAGGTATACGTGCTGAGCCGAGATCCTACTTAGTGGAATCTGAGGGTATGAAATATAGGGGCAATCACAGGCATCTTCTTCTTCCTGTATCATAGGAGCTTACTAGGCTATTGGCCCTGAGGCCCTTATAAGCCTAGCCAAGAGTTTATCCTATGTTTAGACAAGTCAGCACCCAAAGCCCCTGTCCAGCAGGGACACAGGTGGATTCTCAGGGTTATATTTTCTGTTTCCCATCCAGTTATCCAGGTTGTGCTTGAAAAGGGATAATGAGGTACTCTGCTTGACATGGACAGGGAATCTATTCCACAGATGGGGAAGTCTCTGGGACAAAAATCTGTCCCACCAACAAGGCCTATTGATATCACAGACCAGGTTGAGGTCGCATGTACAGGTTACTCGAGTGGTGCTTGACTTGCGGATATGCAGCAGTCCCATCAAGGCGGGGTCCGAGATTGCTTTATATGCCAGACAGAGAGATCACCTCCGAGAAGTCTGTATGAAACTGAGTAGAGGGACAGGGCTTTTAGTCTATCTGTGTAGGGTAGATGTTTGAGGCCCTGGATTCTCCTGGTGAGGAACCTCTGTGGTCTCTCCAGCAACTGCATGTGCTTTGCGAGGTACATGCCGAAGGGGGCATTATACTCAATAATTGGCCTTATAAGGGAAGAATACAGGAATGTTATGACCTCTTTGTCCCTGGATGACATACCCTTACTTATGAGATGGGCCATGTAGAAAGCTTTCCATACAACTGAAGCAACATGGTGGTCAAAATTCAGGTTGCTATCAACCTGGATGCCCAAATCCCTCACTGATTGTGTACTTAAGATGTTATTAATGTGATAATATATGGGGATGTCACTCTCCCCAGAGGGATGATGATGCATTTTTTGGTATTTAGCTTGAGGCCATGTTTCTGGCACCAGTCATTTGTTTGGATGAGACCCTCTTGGAGGATGTCCACATCACTTGGGGAATTGAAGATCGCACCCAGATTGCAGTCATCTGCAAACTTGGCCAGCCATAGCCCACTGGATTTGGCCTGCACCTTACAGAAGTATATCCTGAATAACAGAGGCCCCAAGATTGATCCCTGTGGTATGCCGCTTGTTACAGGTCTACTGCTTGAGGTGGCTTCCCCTATTTTGATTAGGTGGGTTCTATCAGTGAGCCAGTTTGCTACCCATCTGGTAACATATGGATTGATGCCTAGTTGAGAGAGTTTATTTATTATGCCTGAGTTGGGAATAGTGCCGAAGGCTTTGGCCAGGTCAAGGTAGGTGGTGTGCACTGTCTTCCCCTTGTCTATGACTTTGGTGACTGTCTCAAAGAAGTCCACCAGATTTAACAGACATGACCTCCCCTTGACAAAGCCAAATTGCGTGGGGTCGAGTGTTTTAAGGTTGCCAATGTCACTGTTAATGAGACCCATGACAATCTGTTCCATGGCCTTGCAGGTCAGGCTAGTTAGGCTGATGGGTCTATAATTTCCAGGATTGGTGGACGCTCCAACTTTGTGTAAAGGGATGACAGTGGCTGTCCTCCACTCGGCTGCAACAAAGCCAGTACTCAACCATTGGTTGAATAAGGTACCTAATGGTGCTGCAAATTCATGCCTGTGTTCATGTAGGATGCAGCCTGGGATGTTATCTGGTCTCATGGAGCCTGTATTTTTTGCCTTTAAGAGGGCAGTGATGACGTGCTCCCTAGAGATAAGGGGTGGAGGGCAGGTACTGGGGATGTCCTGATTTACTGATGGGGGGGACAGAGGGAAGAAGTATCAGAAATGATATGGGAACATAGTATTTGTGATACAGACTCTAGATCTGAGAGCAACCCTGACAATCTTCATACTGAAGAACATGTCTCAGTATCCATTTCTGTTCCTGATGATGTCCCAGTTATCCCCCCCAAAGTTGAACATTCCTTGAAAACAGTCCCCGCTGCTAGATCTAATTCTGACTTTTATGTTACACGATCAGGTTGTACTACTAGACTTAGTGTAAAATATACAGCAACCTGTTCATGATTGTTTTATGTGTGTCTAATTTTGTAAGACTGCATGTCAAAGGATCGTTTCTGTATAATCACATCATGGAATACTGTCATTTGATGTATGAGCTACTTCTCAAAGATGGAGGCTGTAGAACAGAGCATGTGTATGTACCTTTAAGAAGCCCTTCCAGATGTAGGCACGTGCATATAAATAGTGAACACATGCAGGCAGCAGTGCCATTTTGAGAGAACAGTCAGAGGGTTAACATGTATGAATGTGGTTAGTCAGTCTGTTTATAAGTTTAAGTTACAAAGCCTCATTCCTGATGTGTTTGCATGTAATAAAGTTGCTTGAACTGAACCCACAACTGTTTGTCTGTTTTATCCTGACCAGACGAGCCACAGTCAGTTTTTATGTTTTCTGTACAGGTATTAACACAATGTCATCACATTCAGTTTTATAGGACAACTTCATTATTTTCACCTACATTTTTTAATTATTTGAATTTAAGACTGTCCTTACCATAAGATATCAGGGTGGTAGATATACACTCTATGATACTGTATTTGCAATATGTACTCCTTATACTTAATGCTTGAATTATTTAACAGTCCTGACCTACTACCTCCCCATTGAATGATACCCTCAACTACCACCTCCCAACTGAATTAGATGGTGCCGTTCTGGAGTCTACACAAATGTGATAGTTTACTGTCGAGCAATTCTTCCTTAAGACAACACAGTTGTAGTAAGTATACTTACTTTAGCAGTGGATCTTTCAGGAACATAATTGCAGCAGTAAGGCTATCTACCCACATATACCCAAGTCATTTTTGAGGGAGTTTTCATTTTCTTTCATATATATATATATATATACATACATACATATATATATATATATATATATATATATATATATATATACATACATATATATATAAGATTTCAAGCAACACTTCCACAATGTTTATTGGTCATGATTTGGATGAGAATGTTACTACTGCCAAGTTTTCAGAATATTACCTATCTCAATGTCAGACCACATTATTTATTTTAACACTTCAGCAGCCAGATTGAATAAAGCCTACACAGTCCATTTACACAGTGTGAACACCTCTGTGTGACGTGCAGATGGTAGCGCACTGTTTTGGATTCAATAAGCACCTCTACACAGTGTGTATAGCTTCACATTGCCATGCAAACAAGGTAAACACTGTGACATGCAAATTACAGCATAAGCAGCTGAATTGTATGCTAATCGACCAATCCAAAATGGAGGAGTCACTCAATAAGCAATAAAGCAACCGTGTAGATTCTGTGCTGGTTTTCCCTGCGAATTCCAAAACCTACTGGAATACAGCCACAGAAAGGAGTCTAAACAGAAACAATGTTAGGGGCTGCTGTTGCTTTAATTCAGTGGTCCCAAACCAACAGGCGATGGACCAGTACTGGGCTGCACAGAAAGAATAAAAAACTTTTTATTGAAGTGAAACTTTTAGGCACAGAGTGAAATGAAAAAGTGAATGAGTGTATGTATGTGTACGAGTGTGTTTATATTTCTGTCTGCGTGTGTGAGTGGATGCATGCATGAAAGCAGAATGTGTGTGTGTATCAAAGCAAAAGAGACTGTGTATGTGTGTATAAGAGAGACAGTGAACCGAGAGATCAATTGAGCCATTATTTTACACTCACTAAGCAGTGTTTTTGCTGTTTAGCGAGTGTAAAATAAAAATAAATGAAACCAAAAAAGTGTGTGTGTGTGTGTGTGTGTGTGTGTGTGTGTGTGTGTGTGTGTGAGAGAGAGAAAGAGAGTGAAGAGTGAGAACGATCCCTGGTAGCAGCAGCATCGGTGATTAAGAGGTTTGCGTACCTCTCGACCATACCTCTCACACAATAAATCTGGACAGAGCCAGAAACAGTGACAAATTTTAAATATGGCTCTTAACTTAGAAAGTTGCTAGAATAAGGTTTCCATTAGCATGTATTTTCTGAGGATATGAAGTCTGAAACACTAAATAAATTAAGACCACAAGTTAACCCTAACTAAAATGAGTGAAAATAGCAAATATCACACTAGTCCGGGAGTAACTGCCATTAAGGTAATTTATTTAATAGGTTTGAGAAAAGCGCTTTCGTTTTTCACAGAAAACTTCATCAGATAAAAGCCATTAAAAACAGGAAGACTTTGTTATAATGGTTTTTATCTGATGAAGTTTTCTGTGAAAAACGAAAGCGCTTATTTCAAACTTATTGAATACATTACCTTAATGGCAGTTACTCCTGGACTAGCATGATATTTGTTGTTTTACCAGTTTACAGTGTTTACTTGTTTGCGTTCATCAGTTAAAATGAGTAAAAAACAAACATTTCTGGAGAGCTTCTTTGGAAAAGGGGAAAGACCCAATGATGAGACAGCAGAAGACTCTTAGCCAACAAAAAGAAAGCTGCATTTAAAAGAAAAAAACAAGTGTCCTACGTAAATTATGGGTTTATTGTGACAGGTGATTCACATGCCCCAAGCCCTCTCTGTATAATATGCAGCAACCAGCTATGCAATGAGGTCAAGAAGCATTCAAAACTGCTTCTTCACATAGAGAACGAGCACCCTGCACTAAAAGACAAGCCTTAGGGGTTTTTTTGAAAGAAAAAAATGTGAACACTTTAAGGACAGAAGCAATTACTGAAAGCCACCACATCAACATATCTGTCTGCACTGAGAGCATCATACTTAGTGGCTAACCGTAGTTCTAAAGCTAAGAAGCCTTTTACTATTGGTGAAGGGTTGATCTTGCCTGCTGCTAAGGACATTTGCCATGAACTTTTAGGAGAGGCTGCAGTTAAAAAGATAGCACAAGTTCCTCTTTTGGCTAGCACTGTCACTAGACAAGCTGATGAAATAGCAGAGGACATTGAGGCACAACTGTTAGAGAGGATTAATGACTCATTGTGCTGCGCAATCCAGGCTGATGAGTCTACTGATGTTAAAAACAAGGCAATAATGCTTGTTTTTCTTTGATATATATACTTCAGAAGGATGTGCATGAGGATATGTTATGTGCATTATCATTGCCAACCAACACCACAGATGCAAAACTGTTCAAGTCTTTGAATGATTACATATCAGGAAAACTGAATTGGTCTTTTTGTGTTGGTGTATGCACGGACGGAACTGCTGCCATGACTGGACAGCTTTCTGGTTTCACTACTCAAGTCAAGGAGGTCGCACCTGAATGGGAGTCTACACACTGTTCACAGAGAAAGGCTGGTTAGCTGAAAAATGTCACCTGAACTTAATAGTGTTTCGAATGATGTCATTAAAGTTATTAACCACATCAAAGCACATGGGCTTAACTCGTGCCTATTCAAGCAGCTTCATGAGATCGATCGATGGAGAGCACAAACATCTTCTCTCATACACAAGTTAGATGGCTTTCTAAAGGTAGATTGCTGGCCAGAGTGTTGGAGTTATGAGAGCTGCTCCAGAGATTTCTTTTAGAAAGAGAGTCACCACTGGCAGCACATTTCAATAACACAGAATGGATCCCAAAACTCCCTTACTTGTGTGACAAATTCAACCTGCTCAACGAACTCAATCTGTCACTTCAGGGGAGAAGAACAACATCTTCAAGTTGGCAGACAAAGTGGCTGCATTCAAAGCTAAACTGGAACTCTGGGGACTGCGAGTGAACACAGGGATATTTAATATGTTTCAAACATTAGCAGGGATTTTGGAAGAGACTGAGCCTGGGCCTTCATTGTTCCAACTGGTGCACAATCACCTATCTTTTGAACTTTGAACTTAAGAGTTCAAGTGTTACTTCCCAACCACAAATGACTCACAAACTGAGAAAGAATGGACCTACGACCCATTTGTAAACATGACAGGTGAATTAACCTCATCAGTGTTAGAAGATGATCAACTGCTTAAGACTGCAAATGACAGTGGCCTTAAAAGTATGTTAGAGACAACTTCAAATCTACTGACATTCTGGATTAATATCAAGAAGGAATATCCTGACATCACGACAAAAGCACTGAAAACCCTGCATCCATTTCCATTATCCTATCTTTGTGAAGCAAGGTTTTCAGCAATGACAGCAAACAAAAGGAAATTGCAGAGTACACTGGATATAAGGAACACACTTCGGGTGTCATTGTCTTCCAATCAACCTTAGATGGGACCGTCTTGTTGCAGGGAAACAAGCTCAGGGCTCCCACTGATTCTGAGTTATAGTCAGTTGTATTTATTATGCACTTTATTATGCATGCGTGATGGCCAGTTCATAGAAAAGTGTCGTAGATGAAACCGGTCCGTGGTGCAAAAAAGGTTGGAGACTGCTGCTTTAATTCATGTGTATGTGCAACAGGCTGAAGTCTATGCTGCTGCTAATAATATACCCAGGCCAAGAAGAAAAAAAAGTTTTTAGACCCTGGGTAAGTTATGACAATCTACATGATGTGGACATTGTACAGTGCTGCAGGGTATATAAAGACACACTACAGGAACTTTGTCATCCTCAACTCAGAGCCAGGTAAACCGAGGGGAACCCATCACAGTAGAGACAAAGGTATGTGTAGCACCTAGAATCTTAGCTACAGTTACGTTTCAGAGACCAACAGGGAGCATGCTGGGGGTGTCACAGGCATCAGCATCCAGGATCCTCCATCAGTACTTGAATGCTGTGCTCCAACATGCTAATGACCACATATTTTCCCCATACTCCTGAGGATACGGCCATAAACCTGCACAAGTTCTACCCTGTAGCACACTACCCTAAAGTACTGGGTGCCATAGATTGCACACATGTAAAAATTAAGGCACCACCTGGGGAACAGGGAAGGCTCTATATTAATAGAAACGGCTTCCACTCTTAACTGCCAAGTGAAATGCCAAGGGAATCATCTTTAATGTGTGTGCTGGCAACCCAGACAGTTACCATGACTCACATATCTTGCACACCTCCCAAATGTATCAGATGTTCACTGGGGGGATATCCCACAAGGTTATTTACTGGGCAATGCAGGTTATGCACTGGAACCATGGCTGATGGTACCCATCAGAAATACACACACACACACACACACACACACACACACACACACACACACACACACACACACACACACACACACACACACCATCTGAAGAACGCCATAATGAGGCACACGTTCAAACCAGAAATACTAGAGAGTATATTTCTGGGTTGCTAAAGTTGCAGTTCCAATGCCTAGATACATATGATGGAGCCCTGCAGTATAATCCAAGGACATGTACTGAAATATTCACAGCATGTGCCATGCTACACATCATCATCCTGAGAAAACAGTTTCAACAAAACAAACAAGGGGAAGCAGCAGTGGAGCACCAATACCAAGGTCACCACAGCCACATGCAGGTGAGTAGTCAGAGGGGGGAGCTGCTGTGGGTGTAGGCAAATTTAGGCATGCTCAATATGTCCTTGCATTGGCAAAATGACAACACATAGCACACTCACTCACCACCTAAGAACCTAAAACATTCCTCCTACGCACATACATATAGTAACATTGATAACAGGGAATTGTCACAACCTTTACCTCCCCGTGTATTATCTGTGTACTGCTTGCATCAGACAGAGTCAGCCCTGAACTAAAACTGTTGCAACTGCTGGATTTACAAGCTAAGCATTGAGCCTGGAGTGTTTTGTGTAATAACATGAATGACTGGCATATCCGTGCATGTTGTTATTTGGTAGTGTAAGCAAGTAAAAGGTGGGAGATTTGGAATATGAATAACAGGCTGGATGCATAAAAAAGGAAAGTAACAGCAGCAACATATTCTTGTTTGTGCCATTACAGAAATGCAGCTTTGCTCCCCCACCCCCAAAAGAACAGGCAAATGACACATTTTGCTAACAAACTATCTATGAAATGCTAAATGTGCTATCAAATGAACTACCCCTGAAACATGTCTACAGATTTAACACAGAACATTCCATCTTAAGGTATTGCCAGTCATGTAAACCTATGAAATGCCCTGACAAACATGGCCATGCTATCAGTACACTTCTAACTAATGTATACAGAAAAAAAGTATAAAAGCCTTTGCTAGTGTATATGTATGTATGTGTGTGCGTGTGCGTGTGTGTGTGTGTCTGTGTGTGTGTGTGTGTGTGTGTGTGTGTGTGTGTATGTATATATATATATATATATATATATATATATATATACATATATATGCATATACACACACAGATATATATATATATATATATATATATACGTGCATTACATGGATTTTTCTTAATTACATTTCAGCATATTCAGTATGTAGCAGACAAAATGCAAGCATACCTTCTCAAGTTCAGTAATCTTCTGCGCAGATATATCCCAAAGTAATAGCCTCTTTTCTGTGTTCTCCACATAAACACGTCTGCTCACCTTCAGTTTTCCCTAACTACACGGTTGCCTTTTTATGGTGTAGATTCAAGGCTATCAGCACAGGGAAGATGCAAATGAGATGTGAACTCATTAGAATTGGTGAATCCCAAATTCTTGGCTCTGTGTAGCAGATCTAAATATAGTGAAGGGCACTCCCTCAGTAAGTTTTTTAATGGACTGTAACTGTGAATGATTACTGGTAGGAGAAGGAAAACACAACAGCAATGCAGACTGCCCTACATCCAGTGGGTGTGTCAGGTTAGACTTAAAGCATTAGGCATAATTTTGTCAAGGTTGAAAATGTTAAGTAAGCAGAACACAATTCACAGGTTCTGTTCATTAACATCCAACCTCCCCTTGATTTGTTGGCAACTGCATATTATATTACTGACATTTAATATGCTCACAGATTTTAAGAACAATGATATAGAATAGCTTACAGACTGCATGTCTCAGATTACTGGTCATATAAGAGAAGAATGACCAAGAAGCACAGAGGGGTAAGACAGAGCTGCACATTTGCAAGCAACTCATAACTGATTGTTTGGTCACTTTGTGCACTACATTAAAAAATCATAAATTTACACATAACACTTGCATGGTTTCAGTTTATTGTAGATGATGTTGCAGTTGTTGCATGCAGAATGATTTCAGTTCTTTGCTGCAAATCTGTTTGTGTGGTAGAGGGATAAGGCACCCTTACTGTGTTCTGAAGGTTCATTGGAGTGAGTTCAAATCCGGACCTATGTAGAAATATCTCGTCTATACTACCATTTTAAAGTGTGCATGTCATTTTGCTTTTCTTCATTTCAACTAGCTTTCCATTTTTTGTCTTTTTTTCATTTTTTGAGGGCCATTGTTTGTAGGATGCACCGCTTAGCCCAAACACGGTAAAAAGGAACCTGAATGTCAGGTTTCCCTGTGCTCATCTCATTTTCATGAAGCACTACAGTGCACAAAGTGGACTAGTGGCCCACCCAGGAAGCAGAAAGAACACCTGCAAATAGGCATCTGTAAAAGGGTCAAAGGTCAAAAACAACACACAGTTGCAATTTTTGTTTTCCATTGCCCAACTTCACTTAGCAGCATTGCACAGTGGCTAGCAAGGTTCCCCAGCAGCTGCAGCCTTCGAACACCTGTAGACAGAACTCAGACACCCAATAAATGAAACTGGATGCATTCAATTAATTCTGTTGGGCACCTTGCAAACACGCTAACTGCTGCACAATGCTGCTTAAGACAGAGAACTTAAGAGTGATTAGGAAATGAAAAAACGTCATGTAACTAGACCTGTGGCAGCAGGTGTAAGTGTAGGGTTGAAGTACGGATGGTTCTGGGTTCTAGTACACTGTGCACAACCTATTTTTACTGTTGTGAGAGTGCAATTTATAGCAATGAAAGTACAGCTGTGCGCACTTACCATAAATGCAGATGTTCGAGTGTATTCACTGTTGCAATTATCACACTTGGGTTATCTGCCTGCAGGTAGCCCTCAGTTGGCCTGAATACCAGAGTATTGAGATTTCTGTGTCGGATGCTGTCACCTTTTCCATGACGTCAGGTCATCAGGGGTATAAAACATGCAGTCGACACTATTACATCAGTTTTTCTTGTCCCAGATGTCAGGAAACCCCAAAATAGGAAGCAATTACATGGTGTGGAACACCTCCAATAAAAGGTAAATACCATAGCCATAGGATATGGCAAAAAGGAGGATAGGTAGAAAGCATAGAAGAGTCAGGGGGGCTGGAAGGAGGGTAACCAGTACTGCAACAGTGAATACACTTGAACATCTACATTTATGGTAAGTGTACACAACTGTACTATGTTCTTTGTGTTTAACTGTTGCAGTCATCACACTTGGGTTGATTCCCAAAGCTGAGGAAGGGTGGAGGCAGTCAAGAAATAGTAGGGCTGGCTAGCAGGCCTTGTAAGACTGCTGTGGCAAATCCAGCTCTGGATTTAGAAAAGACAAGTAAATGGTAATGCTTGGTGAAGTTCTGTACAGAACTCCAGGTTGCAGCTTCCAGGATGTACCTGGCAGGGACTCCCCTGAGAAATGCTGTAGAGGTTGAGGTAGCCCTAGTGGAATGAGTTCTGATCCCCTCTGGGGTAGGTTTTCCATGGTGCTTGTAGGAGAAATGGATGCAGTGTGCTATCCATTTGGAAATGGTTTGATTTGAAATGGCCTTGCCCTCTGCCCCTGTAGCAAAGCTGACTAGCAGCTGGTCAGATTTTCTGAAAGGCTTAGTCCTGTCAAGGTAGAATCTGAGATGTCTGTGCATGTCCAAGGAGTGCAGGATCCTTTCCCCTTTATTTTGAGGATTAAGGAAAAAGGTTGGTAAATGGATGGCTTGGTTTAGAGACACCCACACTGGATACCACCTTGGGCATAAAATATGGGTTAGTCCTGAGGGAAACCATGTCAGCATGGAAAATAATGAAGGGTTCCACAGCCATTAGTGCCTGTAACTCAGACACTCTTCTTGCTGAAATGATGGCTAGAAGTAAGGCTGTTTTTCAAGAGAGGAATTTTAACTGTGCTGTAGTAACAGGCTCAAAAGGGGGAAGCGTGAGCTTCTCTAGTACAAAGTTAAGGTCCCAGGCAGGGGTGGGCACTCTCCTCGGGGGTCTTAAATTGTTAGCTCCTCTCAGGATCTGTTTGATCAAAGGGTGAGAAAAGAGAGGTGGCTCAGTATTATAATGAGCTGAGATGGCCGAGGCATGAATCTTAATAGAAGAAAAGGATAGGCCTTTGTGGAGTAGCTCTGGCTAGGTAATCTAGGACTTGAGATAAGGTGGGCATGGCTGTGTCCTTTCCTTGAGACTGGCTCCAAGAACAGTATCTTTTCCATTTTTCTGAATAGGATTTCCTAGTACTAGGCCAGCTGGCCTCAAGGATGACGTCCAGCACCTGTTTAGTGAGGGTTGCTGGTGGAGTATTCAGCCCGGCTGCAAGGTTCACGGTTTGCAGCTGAGGATGCAAAATCTGTCCCTCCTGCTGGGACAGCAGGGAGGGAGGTCTGATGTAGGTGCCAGGGTGGCACTGCTGCCAGACTGCATAGGAGTGGGTACCAGTACTGGCGAGGCCAATCCAGAGCAATAAGGGTTGTCCTTGGTTTGTCCTGTTTGATCTTGAGTAGTACTTTTGAGAGAAGGGGCAGAAGGGGGAAAGGCATAAATTGAGAGGTTTTCCCATGTACAGGACAGGGCATCCACTTTCCATGCTTGGTTGTGGGGATTTCTGGTGCAAAATTTGCTCAATTGGTTTTGGGGGGAGGCAAAGAGGTCCCCCACCTGTGGGTTAGAAGTTTGAATAAGTTGGGTTCCAGTAGATTTCTGCTTAAGTCATCTGCCAGTGAATTTTGTTTGCCTGGCAGGAATTGAGTTTGCAGGTGCATTTGATTCCTCAAGGCTGTGTTCCACAGGGCCATGGCTAACCTGCAGAGTGGGTATGAATGAGTTCCCCTCTGCTTGTTTATGTACCACATAACTGTGGTGTTGTCTGTCTTTATCAAGAGTTGGCCTGGAAGTATAAGGTTTTTGAAGCCTGTCAGAGCATTCTGTACAGCTTACATTTATTTTTGATTGATATGCAGGTGAATTTGTCCTGGGCTCCATTTGCCTTGAATGCATTTGCCAGCCATGTGAGCCCGCCCCATGCATAATCTGATGCGTCTGTTGTCAGAGTTTGGGCGGCGAGGGGTTGAGTGAAAAGGAGTCCCTTGTTGTGGTTCAAAGTCTCTGCCCACCAAAGGAACTCTGCCCTTAAACAAGGAATGATGGGAATAATTGTTTCCAGGTCCTAGAATGTTGGCACCAGAGACTTTTTAAGTACCACTGAAGTTTCCTCATATGCAGTCTTGCATATGGAATTAGTAGAATGCATGAGGCCATGAACACTAGGGCTTGCAGTATTTTTCTTGCAGACAGCTGGGCTCTGGTGGCCATTAGTTTGAAGTAGTTTGTCAAATAAACCTGCTTTTCTGGAATAAGGAATGCCATCTGGGAAGTTGCGTTCAAGCTTGCCTCCAGGAATACAATCTTTTGGCTGGGCACCAGATGCGATTTCTTTTTGATGATGGTGTACCCCAGAGAAGTTAGAAGTCTCTTTACAAATGCCAGGTGCTGAAGTAGCAATTCCTGACTGTCCACCTGAATCAGGCAGTATGCAATGGCTGGAGCCAGGCACTTTGTGAATACCCTGGGTGCAGTAGATAAGTCAAAGGGAAGTGCAGAGAACTGATAGTGCATAGAGCCTGCCCTGAAACGTAGATCTTTCCTGCAAGATTCCCTTATGGAGATGCACAGATAAGCTTATTTTAGGTCTAGGGTGACTAGCCAAGAGTCCTTGGCTAGCATAGGAAGCAGCTGTTGTATTGTAAGCATTTTGAATTTTGGGACCACCAGGAAGGTGGTGAGAATGGACAGGTCCAGGATAGGGTGCCAAGAGCCCTCTTTTCTGGGCACCAGGAACAGTCTGGAGTAGAAATTCTGTCCTCTTTGCTCTGTTGGAACAGGTTGAATAGCCCTGATACTGAGAAGAGAAAGTACTTGCTTTTGAGCCTCTGCCCACTGGTTTGGAGGAAGGTCTGGCAACCCGTTTGGGGTTGGCAGTGAGTGGAAGTAGAATCTGTATCCCTGGGATACAATGTTTAGGACCCATCGGTCCTGGGTAATGGACATTCAGTTTTGTGCATGCAGGGCGAGTTTTCCTCCTAGGGGTGCAAGTACTTGGGCATGGCTGGGAAGGATGATAGATGAGTCATTGTGAATTTTTTCCATAAGGGGGTGGCTTACCACTCCCTATTTTTGAGGGGAGCACTCCATTGTTTATATCTCTGCGTACCCTGAGAATGTAGCATTGGTGGTCTGTTGTCTCTGGGTTTGGGCTGAAAAGACCTGGTAGGGGGACTGGAAAGGAACAGTTTTTAGAAGGCCAATACCTACTGAACCTAGGTGGCTGTACCTGTAAGAAATCTTTAACAGTTTGCATAAATTTATCTTTTTCATCCATCTTTTTAAGAATGTCTTCTGCTTTTGTGCCAAACAAACGTTCCTGGTTTAATGGAGCATCTAGTAATTTTGCTTACACATGGTCTGGCAAGATTTGTTCCTTCAGCCAAGCATGCTCAGTACAGACCCAGTGACAGCAGCCCTGCAAGATGCTTCTAAGGCATCAAAACCACACTGCAAAGTATGTTTACTGACTTGGTTTGCAGAATGCAGTAACTCTTGTAAATCTTTATTTTCTGCAAAATTTGGAAGCAACAACATTTTTTGTTTAATTAGTTCCATAATATGCTGCTGGTACTTCAACATGTGAAAAGTACAGTTTTGTACCTACCATAAATGTAGATGTTCGAGTGTACACCCTGCTGCAGTCATCACACTTGGGTTATCCTGTCGTCAGGCGGTCCCGCAGTCGGCCAGAATTCCAAAGTCTTGGTCCGGCGTCGGTTGCTGCCGCTTCTTCCCTGACGTCAGTGCGCCAGGGGTATATATAGTGCATCTGACGCCATTTTCTTCAGTTTTTCTTGCCCCAGATGTCAGGTGCCCCCAAAAAAGTGGTCAGTAATTAGTACCAAATTATGTAATTTTTGCACAAACACAAAATCCCTCCAGCTATAAGCAGATACATCAGGAAGGTATTGTAGAGATTTAGCCAGTTAGATCAGAGGGGATGGTGGGAGGGTAACCTGGACTGCAGCAGGGTGTACACTCGAACATCTACATTTATGGTAGGTACAAAACTGTACTATGTTCATCGTGTTACCCTGCTGCAGTCATCACACTTGGGTAGAATCCCAAAGCTAAGGATGGGTGAAGGAGTTATAGAGGGTTAGAGGAGGCTAGAAGGCCCTGCAGAATTGCAGTGGTGAAGCCAGTCCTAGTCTTAGAGTAGAGTGGTAAGTGATAGTGTTTGGTAAAGGTGTGTACTGAACTCCAAGTTGCAGCTTCCAAAATATCCTTGGTTGGAACCCCCCTGAGGAAGGCTGTAGATGTAGCTGTTGCCCTGGTAGAGTGGGGCCTAATGGTAGCAGGAACTGGTTTTCCATGATGGGTATAGCAAAAACGAATGCAATGTCCTATCCATTTGGAAATGGTTTGTTTTGATATAGCCTTCCCTTGTGAAGTTGTAGCATAGGATACAAAGAGCTGGTTAGATTTTCTGAAAGCCTTAATTTTATCCAAGTAGTAACGAAGTTGCCTGTGAATGTCCAAGGAATGCAGGAGTCTTTCTCCTTTGTTCTGTGGATTTGGGAAGAAGGTGGGTAAGTGGATGGTTTGATTTAAAGCCACACTGGAAACCACCTTAGGCATGAAGGAAGGATTAGTTCGTAGAGAAACTCTGTCTTGATGGAAAATGAGGAAAGGTTCCACTGTCATTAGTGCCTGCTGCTCTGAGACTCTTCTAGCTGAAGTTATGCTAGCAGCAGGGCAGTCTTCCATGATAGGAACTGTGGATCTGCAGAGAAAGCTGGTTCAAAGCAAGGTAGCGTAAGTTTTTTCCAGAACAAAATTGAGGTCCCATGTTGGTGTAGGTGCTCTCCTGGGGGGGCCTAATGTTTTTTGCCCCTCTGAGGAACTGCCTTAGAAGTGGATGCGAAAATAAGGGTGGATCCGTGTTGTAGTGGGCTGAAATAGCTGATGCATGGATTTTAATAGAAGAAAAAGAAAGTCCTTTGTGTGACATCTCAGTTAAATACTGTAGAATCTGAGGCATTTGAGGCTGAAGTGTGTTTTGGCCTTTAGCTTCGTTCCAGGCACAAAACCTTTTCCATTTATCCGAACAGGCCTTCCTGGTGCTGGGCCTCCTAGCTTCCAGAATAACATCCATAACTGCTTGGGAAAGAGGAACTGGCTGATGTTTAGGTGATTTGCATGCAGCCAGATTTAAGGTTTTGAGCTGGCTGTGAAGAATCTGATTGTTTTGCTGTGTGAGCAAATGGTCAATTTGTGGTAAAATCCAAGGTGGGCCCTGGGCCATATTCCTCAATAGTGGGTACCAGTGCTGGCGTGGCCAGTCTGGGGCTATGAGTATCAGCCGTGGTCTCTCCTTTCTGACTTTCAGAAGCACCATTGTGAGGAGAGGCAATGGAGGGAAGGCATATACTGTCAGGTTTTTCCAACTGAATGAGTGCGCGTCCACTTTCCGAGCTTGATGGTGAAGTGTTCTTGTACAAAATTTTGTTAGTTGACAGTTTTGAGGACTGGCAAACAGGTCTATGTCTGGAAGGCCCCATTTTTGAGTCATCATTGCAAATACTTGTGGATCCAGTTTCCACTCGTGGGGATCCATGATATTTCTGCCGAGGTTGTCTGCCAATGTGTTCTTTTTTCCTGGCAGGAATTGAGCTTGTAACTGAACTTGGTAAGCCAGAGCTGAGTTCCACAAAGTCATTGCTTGCCTGCATAGAGGGTAGGAGTGTGTACCCCCCTGTTTGTTTATGTACCACATTACTGTGGTGTTGTCCGTCCTTATTGTAAGTTGTCCTGGATGTAATAGATTCTTGAAGGCTGTCAGAGCATTCTGTACAGCTAGCATCTCTTTTTGATTGATGTGCAGATTCCTTTGATCTGCAGTCCATACACCTTGAACGCACTGTCCTGCCATGTGTGCCCCCCAGGCGTAGTCCGATGCGTCTGTTGTCATAGTTTGCCTGGCTGGGGGCAAGGTGAAAGGCTGACCCTTGTTGAGGTGACATGCCTGTGACCACCATAGAAACTCCTGTTGTAAGCAGGGAATGAGAGATATCATTGTGTCCAAGCTGTGTTAAGACCATACGCTTTTTAGGTACCACTGTAATTTCCTCATATGCAGCTTTGCAAATGGTATTAGTAGTATGCAAGATGCCATGAAGCCCAAGGCCTGCAGAATTTTTCTTGCAGGTAGTTGGGTCTTTGTTGCCATTGTTTTGAAATATTGAGTCAGTTGTAGTTGTTTCTCTGGCATCAGATACGCCTTCTGGGCCGTTGTATTCAAGCTGGCACCCAGGAATGTCATATTTTGTGAGGGTACTAGTTTTGATTTCTTTTCGTTTACTGTGTACCCCAGGCAACTTAGAAGATGTTTTACAAAAGCCAGATGTTGTAAGAGGATGTCCTTGCTTTCTGCTTGGATGAGGCAGTCGTCCAGGTATGGGTATATATGAATTCCTCTTTGTCTGCAGTATGCAATTACTGGTGCCAGGCATTTTGTGAAGACCTTGGACGCAGTAGATAAGCCAAAGGGCAGTGCAGAGAATTGGTAATGGGTTGAACCTTCAATGAAATGGAGGTATCTTCTGCAACTTTGTCTGATAGAGACATGCAGGTATACCTCCTTGAGGTCCAACGTTACTAGCCATGCTTTCTTGCCCAACATAGGAAGAAGCTGCTGTAGTGTTAGCATCTTGAATTTGGGTACTTGTAAGAAGGTGTTTAGAATTGAAAGGTCCAGAATTGATCTCCAGGCATTGTCCTTTCTGGGAACGAGAAAGAGTCTTGAGTAAAATCCTTGGCCTTGCTCTCTAGTAGGTACCAGTTGAATGGCTCTCATGTCCATGAGAGCTGTAATTTGTTTTTGTGCCTCTGCCCATTGCTTTTGTAGCAGGTTTGGCATTCCTCTTTTCATTGGCAAGGTGTGAAAATGGAATCTGTATCCTCGTGAAATTATGTCTAGGACCCACTTGTCCTTTGCGACAATGTGCCAGTTGTCTGAAAAAAGTGCGAGTTTTCCTCCCAAGGGGGCTGCCAAGAGAGTATTGCTTGGCCAGATGAGGTGCAAGTCATTGAGTTTGCCTCCTGGTAGTTTGGGACCTGTCTTCGCCTCCGTTCTGTGTTGCAGTGCCCCATTGGCGAGGTTTGTACTGGGCTTGTGGTTGTCCTCTGCCTCTTGGACGTCTGTATTTACCCCTCTGTGGTCTGTCAGTAGCTGGAAAGGACCACTTTTTGTTGGCCAATTTCTGCTGAAGCGAGGGGGCTGTACCTGTAGGAAATCTTTGACTGTCTGCATAGATTTTGCCTTATCCTCCATTTTCTTTAAGACTTTTTCTGCTTTAACTCCAAAAAGAACATCCTGCTGTAAGGGAGCATCTAGAAGCTTTGCTTTAACATGATCAGGCAGAGTTTGTTCCTTTAACCAAGCATGCCTACGTATAACAGACCCAGTGACAGCTGCTCTGCAGGAAGCCTCCAAAGAATCAAACCCACATTGTAAAGTATGTTTGCCCACCTGTTCAGTTGCATGCAACAGATCCTGCATTTCTTTCAATTCAGACTGTTGAGGGAGTGTGCTCATTTTTTGTTTTAACTGAGACATTAGAAATTGCTGATATTTTAGCATGTGGAATTGGCAATTTAGTGCCCTCATAGCTAGAGTGGCTGAGGTGTAAACCTTTTTCCCCCACCTGTCTAGTGCTCTGGAGTCCCTTTCAGAGGGTACAGGATTTTTTGCCATAGAAGCCTTAGCCCCTTTGGGACCCTGGGAGATAGTCTCTGGATCAGCAACAGGGCTTTTATAAAGAAATTTGTGGGAATCAGGCACTCCGTAGTATCTGTCAGGTTTGGCTGGAGCAGGAGGCAGAGAATCTGGGTTCAAGCTGTATTCTAAGTAAACATCATCCACAATGTCTAAAACTGGGGGGATGGCAAGTGGTCTGTGCTCGGGGAGTAAAAGAAACTCTCTGAGCCTTTTCTTTGAGTCAGAGTAGTCCTGACCTTCCCAGTGAAAATGTTCCCTCAGTATGTAAAGTTTCCCCAAAGGAGTAGTCTTCAGGAGGAGAAGCTGAGGGTATAGAATCCTCAGCATCAGAATCTTCATAAGGGGAGAAGGAGTAATCTTGGTCCTCAGAAGAGCCTGAAGAAATAGACACTTGTTCAGAGGAGGCATACTCTTCCTCTTGACTAGGCCTTTTGTCGGGTGGGGGTTGGGAACCCCTGATTAAAGAGATCAAATCTTCAGCCATTTTGAGCATCTGTTTCTTAGGCATGGGGCCTTGAACTGGAGACTGAAATGCAGTCTTTTTAGGTTTAATAGGAGTCTTAGTCTTAGGGTACGTTTTTATGGTGAGCGTCGTCAGTCTGAAGACGCCTTCAGAAACCGAAGGAGTTTCTGCAGCACCGACATCTTTTTCAGCAGTGTCGTCGGAAGGGGCTAAACAAAATGTCTGCGTCGGCCTAGTACTTTCCGTCAAAAGTTCTGAAGCGGTCTCGGGTTCCAGATCTGCGGTAGTCAGGGGCTGCGTCGGAGCCTCACTGAAGACCGGTGAACCGGAGACCGGACCAGCCGAGGCCTTGGAGTCTGGCTTGGGTCTAGGCTGCCTTTCCTTATCCTTGCATGTGCATGCCGGTAGTCGGTTGCTCCGACGGCATAGTGCAGTTAAATTTTCTACCGAAGTAGTGTCATGCAAAATCAAAGCGTCTTTTTATAGTACGCTTATTAAACCTAGCACAAAAATGACAACCAGTGACGTCGTGGTCTGGGCCTAGGCAAGGTATGCAGTAAGAATGAAAATCCTTATGAGGTATTTGCTTCCCACAAGAAATACAATTGTTAACTTTTTCTGACATTGGTCTGAGGCAAGAAAAGTTTCCCCAATGGGGTACTTAGCTTTATTGAAGACTTCAGATCTGAAATTCGACTTTGAAAATCTCAGGAGTTGGCCGACCGGCACTTGCGAACTGCTTCTGCTTCGGGCACCGCACGGCAAGAAAGACTGAAGAAAATGGCGACGGATGCACTATATATACCCCTGGTGCACTGACGTCAGGGAAGAAGCGACAGCAACCGACGCCGGACCAAGACTTTGGAATTCCAGCCGACTGCGGGATGACAGGATAACCCAAGTGTGATGACTGCAGCAGGGTAACACGATGAACATCTGGCAATTTAAAGCCCTGATGGCAAGAGTTGCAGAGGTATATACCTTCTTGCCCCATTTGTCTAGAGCCCTGAAACCCCTGTCCAAAGGGGTAGCATTTTTGGCTGTAGTAGCCTTAATACCTTTAGGTCCCTGGGAAATGGTCTCTGGATCCATAGTGGGATGCTTAAAGAAAAATTTGAGAGAGTCAGGTACCCTATAGCACCTATCAGGATTTCTAGGAGCTGGAGGTAAAGTATCAGGAGTAAGACTAAATTCCATGAAAACATCATCTACAATATCCAGAACAGGGAGTATTGCCAGAGGTCTATGCTGAGACAAGTCTAAACATTCTCTGAGTCTCTACTTGGACTGTGGGTAGTCCTGGCATTCCCAGCAGAAGTACTTTCTTAAGGTATGCAAGGTTTCACCAAAAGAAAAGTCCTCTGGAGGGGAGGCAGAGGGAATGGAATCCTCTGCATCTGAATAGTTTCATAGTTTCATAGTTTCATAGGTTATGAGTTTCATAGGTTAGTACTAGGCTAACTGGTTTGTAAGGCAAACACCTTAACCATTAGGCCACCCTCCCAACCCAATCCTCATAGGTAGATAAGGGTATGTCCTGGTAATCAGAGGGATCACAGTTATCGGATTCATGGTCTGTTGAATCAGAAGGGAAATCAATTCTTTGACTTTTAGAGGGGGAAGGCTGGCTTCCCCTGATTAGAGTTGTAAGGTCTTCAGCCATTCTAAGCATTTGTTTCTGTGGCATGGGAGCTTGAACATGCTCTTTGGTCGCTGGTTTTCTGGGCGTAGTGCGAACTTTGGGGCTGAAAAACTCGGTTGTTTTAGTCTGAAACAAAGTAGTAGATTTAATACGAACATTGGAAGGTCAGAATACACCCTCAGAAGCTGGTGCCTGCACAGCGGCTCAAGACCCATCCAAGGTAGAGACATCCACAGGTTCCATAACTGAAAAAGCATCTCGCGGCATACCGGACTCAGAATGGGTCTCAGCAGAGGCCTGCGAATCTGTAGAAGTGGGTATCAGGGGCTGCAAAAGCGCCTCACTGAGTACCGGCAAACTGGCAACTAGCTTAACGGAAGTGTCATCGGCAGTTTTGGACCTATGCGGTCTGTCTCTGTCTTTATCCTTACGTTTTTTCAGAAGATTGGTAGTTGGATGGCTTACCAAAGCCATTTCAGAATATGGACAACGAGAGCGAAAGAATTTAGCAACAAAGATAGCCCAACGATGAATAGTTCGGGCATTAAACAAGGCACAAAACCAACAGCGAGGAGCGTCGTGGTCTGGGCCTAAACAGGTGACGCAGTAAGAATGAAAATCTCTGTGAGGTATTAGCTTTCCACAGGCAAGACAAATAACTTTTTCTGACATAAGTTAGAGCAGGAAAAAAGAATCCCCAATGAGGCACTTAGCATTAGAAGACTTCAGGTTCGAAACTCTAAAAACAAAAATTTCAGGTAGTGGCCGACCGGCACTTGCGAACTGCTTCTGCTTCGGGGTCCCGTGTGGCAAGAAAAGCTGATGTAATGGTGTCAGCTGCATGTTTTATACCCCTGACGACCTGATGTCATGGAAGAGGTGACAGCAAGCTACACAGAAATCCCAAGACTCTGGTAGTATTCAAGCCGACTGAGGGCTACCTGCAGGCAGATAACACAAGTGTGATGATTGCAACAGTGAAACACGAAGAACATCTAAAAAAGAGACAAGTGTTACTTCAACATTCTTGTGGCAATAAGTGTAAGTGTAGGACTGCCATACACATGGTCCTGGGTTCTAATATAGGATATTCCATATACTTTTACTGTTGTTCCACTTCACATCATATTCACTCTTACTTATAACACTTCAGATAGTGGAGCTGATATGAATTATATGTATGAGGAATGAGGCACTATTATTGTGCTTTTAGATGTATGACAGAGTATACTGTCTACTATATTTCTGTAACTATAATTCTGCCTTCTAGACTTGCATGGGCTTCACAATTACATCAGACACATACACAACTGAATCTATATCCAATAACCTTGTCAAGTCACATGTGTAACATCTCAAATTGTCACCTGCATTTATGTATAATTCCAGACTATGTCTGAGCAGCACTTCTGTGGCAAAGATGGGAAATCAACAATGTTGAAGAAAATGGTTTTGTTCCTAGGTTTGAATCCCACAGTGTAAAAATCAATTTTATTCGGTGTATAAAGGCAAAAACAAATCTGTCAGGTCATTACATTTATGCCCCCAGTGCATGTCTGCAAACTTAACATACCTAAAAGTTACCGTCCAATTTCCAATATATATATCCAGGCTATATCAGTAGACACTCTCAAACTAAGGCCAAGTGTCAGACTAACCTTCGAATTTCAATTATTTAATTCCTCCCTGCTTGGCACTGCTGCCCTCTGCTTAACTTATTCACTCTGGAGCAGCTCAGAAAAAGCTGCCTGCTTAATTCCACCATAGGAACAACAGTGCAGTCTGAGCTCATTTTCAGAAAATCCATTTCTAATACCATACAGAAAACAAATGTTCATAACTCTAAGAGCTACACTAAAAATGTAAATGCAAAAGTTGTTCAGCAGACACTGACCTTTCCAACAGTGTAAATGTTGATAGTGGTATCAAAGTCATTATTAAATATTTGGCAAGGAATACTGACATTGTGCATGTTTACCTTTTTGAAAATGCAAAGCACAATATATTGGTCAATGTATCATGTAGACCCATACAATGTGTATTTAATTTGTTTGTAAGAATGTTAGCTTTAAAATGATACCTTAACCATTACTGTATGATGCTCCTTTATGGAGATATTCACAGAAATATGATTAATATAATATTTCTCATAATTGATAAATAAACAATGCATAATATCTCATCACCTGTAACAGACAGAGGCTACATATCAGTGTAGAAATTGTGCATCTCAATGTCAGCTTCAATATGATGCTTCATTTGTGTCATCACCATGCTCCCTTGCAAAGATATTGGCATAACAACGAGAAGTATTTGAAATGTATAACTGTCATAATCCTACAAGACTAAACAAACTGTGACATCTGTAAATGTGTATGCTGCACATACACAGTTATGTTACCATGTTGTAAGGAGTAACATTGTCTTCAAAATGAGGTATTACTTGGTACACTGACATGCTCCCTTGCAATGTTATTTACCAAAATATGAAAAAATCATAATTTCCATAACATAAGTCCGAAACAAACTTTGATGTCTGTAAATGTGTACAACATACAGACCCAGTTATTTTTCCATGTTGTAAGGAGTAACACTGTCTTCAAAATGAGGCATTACTTGGCACACTGACATGTTCCCTTGCAAAGTTATTTACCAAAATATGAAAAAAAAATAATTTCCATAACCTAAGTCCAAAACAAACTTTGATATCTGTACATGTGCATAACATACAGGCCCAGTTCTTTTATCATGTTGGAACTATTAGTACTGTCTTCAACATGAGGTATTACTTAGCACAGTGGCATGCTCCCTTGTACAGTTATTTACTAAAAATATATAAAAAAATCATAATTTCCATAACGTAATCCCTAAACAAACTGTGATATATGTACATGTGTACAGCGCAAGGCCACATTTCTTTTACTACATTGTAAGGACTAATACTGTCCTGAAAATGAGGTATAACTTAGCACGTTGACATCTTTCCTTAGCTAAGTCATTCTCTAAAATATAAAATATATAATTTTTGATATCTGTACATGTGTACACCATACAGACAGTTCTTTTATCGTGTTGTAAGGACTGACACGGTCTACAAAATGAGGTATGACTTGGCACAATTACATGCTACCTAGAAAAGTTATTTATCAAAATATGAAAAAATCATACTTTCCATAACCTTAGTACTCAACAAACTGATACCTGTACATCTGTACATGTGTACAGCATTCAGACCCAGTTGTTTTACCATGTAGACAACATCATTGTAAATATACACATTCTTGGTGTGGCCAACATACTGCTGAATGGATACATGTAAAGAGAAAAAGCAAGGTAACGACCACCACTCCACTAATGAACCCAGGACAGGCATGGGACTTCACTGGCATGCAAGGCCATCTGATCTGTTCGATAACTGTGCTGGCTACCCACTCAGACAGTTGATACTACTATAGTCTCACAACCTCCTTCAGTGTCAGCAGTCTGCCTTACCTATGCCTTTTCTCTTTACATGCGTCCATTCAGCAATGGACCTAAGGGATCAAGTTATGTATTACTAAGACCTTCCTGTCATCTAAACTCTACATATGCCTGATAAAAGCAGAAGAAAAAAATTATTTCAGGATGGTTACTGACATATTCGACTGTATGTGGTAACACTCTCCTGAAACAGTTCTTTCTCAGCATTTTCACCAGCTCCCTACCACAGTTATTTGCCAAACTCAGAAAAATATATTTTCAGCACAATTCATAAGCAAATGCTTATTTGTACCTGTGCACCTCATACAGATAGTTATTTTACAATGTATTACTCAGCATGTGTACAAATTCCCTAGCACGTCTTTTCCTGTGTTGTAAGTAGTGACAACAGTGTTCATAAATATAGTAGAGTTTTACTGACCATACTGGCCCTATTTGATCATGGGTGTTTTCCATTCTTCTCACAAGCTGAATGTTACTAATTTATCCCGCATGGCTCTCCTCACCCCATTGTGGAGGTCAGTCAAGAACAATGCAATGCCCTCCTCAGTTTGGTGAATGCCATCCCTTCTGAAAAGGTGACCAACTTCTGCGGTGATGCTGTCATGGCAGATTGTAGATCCACCGACCCTGTCATCAAGCCATGCATGAACCCATTCTGTAAATGTTTGGCCTTGTGCGCTGCCCGTTGACTGTTTGCTGTTTTCCATATCTGGCAAGGAATTATGTCAGACCACACAAAATGACCATGTGGCCACCACGACTGCAGGTGTTCAAAAATTACTCTGATATGAAACCGTAGGCTTCTCTTCCAGCAACTGCAGGAGTCTGCTCCAATGCATACCTCTTCTTGCAATCCAGTATATCTTCACAGTAGATGTGGGGAAGCTCAAGTTGTAGTGGTTTTCACTTACGGAGGCATGGCTGGCAGCCCAGTGAATGGAGGAATGGCCACATACCCACACTCTCACTTGTCTTTATCCTGCTCATGAAGCCATGTCAGTTTCAGAAGGTGGATGAACCTGCACAGGAAAAAGAATGCAAACAGATTACTACAGATGTTTGAGAGATGTATTGGAAGACTAGATATATATGTATATCATATGCATTACCTGCTAAGCATCCAAATCTTCACTACTATCCACAGGGGCATTATTCTTTTGATAAGGTACATAACTGGTGATGATGATGCAGAAGTACATACCTAGAACCCTTGACAACACCAAACAACACACAATGAGTCATGCTGCAGAGGTACATCACCTACCAGCCCTGAAAACATGAAATTACACACAATGACTAACAAGGGGGCACATAAAGGCACATGTAAAGATAAAAGGCAGGGTAAGGACCACCACTCCACTAATATGCTGAGGACAGGCATGGGACTTCAGCTGGTGAGCATCTGAAGTGTTCCATACCTGTGCAGGCTACCCACTCAGACTGCTGGTAGCAGCAATGACTCCCGATTGTATGCAATGCCAGCACTCTGGCTTACCTCTGCTTTTTCCATTTACATGTGTCCTTCCGGCAGTGGACATAAGGAGGGAGCTAATGTAAAACCTCTTGCCCTGACCTACATACATTCACTATAATAGTGGGACAGAGGACCACAATTAGGGACAATTTGCACATATTGCTCTTACAAAGTTAGAATAACAGGTTTTGTGTTAGCATGTTCTAGTAAATGTTATTGTTGAGTGGAGAGCAAGGTTGACTCCATTTGTGGAAGATCATATTTGCCACTGATTACTTGAGACATCACTCATACGTATCGTTCTGCTGAACTTGTCTGCAAGAAAGCTGGAGTTCCCCAGTATGTGCATCAGTAAAAATAAAGCAGTTGGAGGAGATCGCCCACAGCTCAACTCTCATAGCTTGCTGGTAATGGGGGCTGGTTCCCCCTTGTTTGCTGATGTACCAAACCACTGACATATTGTCTGTTTGAATAACAATTATCCCTAGAGGAAGGAGATCTGAAAGGCCTGCACTCTAAAATGACCGTTCTCTTCCCCAAGATATTTATATGCATGTTGTTCTCTTCTGGGAACCATATAATCACAATGAGGACTTTACTGTGTATTTCTAACAAATTGTAAAAATGATAGAAAGAAATTGGGGGTGGTGGTGGCTTGAAATGACTCTACGTAGACAAAAATCCAAATCTGGCTTGTGCATTCCTCAATGTGATAACGACCTCTACTCAACAGTGACAGCTGCTGAGAGTTTTAAGTGAAAGTGATAATGACTCAGTGCTATAGTGGAACTGCACTTATTGTTAATGTGATAATGAGCTGCATTTAATCACTTGAAAGTTATGCACACACAGACACAGGTGAGAATTGCTGCAAATAAGCTGTTGAGTAGGCATTCATTATAATTCAGTAGAAACAGTATATCATTATAATTCAGTAGAAATACTATAACACTTGGATATTATTGAGCCCTTCCTCCTACCACCTACTTTCCACACAGGACTGACAAATCCAGGAAAAATGTCCAGAATATATGGTAGCTGCATGCTGGTAGTAATCAGCAAGTAATAACCTTTACCTCACTCAGACAACTACTTCAGCAGCCCTTCCAAGTGTGCATAACAGCCAAATGAAACATTCCTCCCTAATGGCCCCTTCAGTAGTATATTCCAGCATACACAAGCTCTAAAATGAAACATTTGCCACGTGACCCCTTGAGTAGTATGTGCAAGCATGCACAAAAACCAGAATGAAACATTACCCCCAATGACCCCTTCAGTAGTATGTCTGAGTATACACAAGCATTAAAAAGTACAGTTGCGTACTTACCATAAATGTAGATGTTCGAGTGTATTCACTGCTGCAGTCATTACAATTGGGTTATCCTGCTGGCAGGCTACCCGCAGTCGGCCTGAATTCCAAAGTCTAGGTCCGGCGTCGGCTGCTGTCGCCTCCTCCCTGACATCAGTGCACCAGGGGTATAAAAGATGCAGCCAACACCATTTTCTTCACTTTTTCTTGCCCCAGATGTCAGGTGTCTCCAAAAGGGTAGGCTAAAAATATGTCAATAAAGCAGGCATGCACCAAGGTAAATTTTTCCTTCATCTACAAGCAAATACACCACATAGGTTGTACAGAATAGAGAAGTACAAATAAGTTCCAGCAAAGATAAGGGGGATGGTGGGAGGGTAACCTGGACTGCAACAGTGAATACACTCGAACATCTACATTTATGGTAAGTACAAAACTGTACTATGTTCATCGTGTTTCACTGTTGCAGTCATTACAATTGGGTTGAATCCCAAAGCTAAGGTTGGGAGGCTGGTGCTAAATAGGATTAGGAGCGGCTATGAGGCCCTGCAGAACTGCAGTGGCAAAGCCTGCCATGGATTTAGAGTAGAGTGGTAAGTGATAGTGCTTTGTAAAAGTGTGCACTGAACTCCAGGTTGCAGCCTCTAAAATGTCTTTGGTTGGTACTCCTCTGAGGAAGGCTGCTGAAGTGGCTGCTGCTCTGGTTGAATGTGGCCTAATGCCCTTAGGCACTGATTTGCCATGTTGTGAATAGCAGAAACGAATGCAGTGGCCTATCCACTTTGAAATAGTCTGCTTTGAGATAGCCTTTCCTTGTGATCCTGCAGCATATGCCACTAGTAATTGCTCAGTCTTTCTGAAAGCTTTGGTTCTGTCCAAGTAGAAGTGCAGCTGTCTGTGTATGTCCAAAGAATGCAGAAGTCTCACACACTTATTCTGTGGGTTTGGGTAAAAGGTAGGCAAATGAATAGTTTGGTTAAGGGCCACACTGGACACTACCTTAGGCATAAATGTCGGGTTTGTCCTCAGAGAAACCCTATCTGGATGGAAAATGATAAAAGGTTCCACAGCCATGAGTGCCTGTAGCACTGAGACTCATCTTGCAGAGGTTATTGCTAGGAGCAGAGCTGTTTTCCATGATAAAAATTTATATCAGCTGAAAAGGCTGGCTCCAAAGGAGGCAGGGTGAGTTTTTCCAAGACATAATTGAGGTCCCATGCAGGAATTGGTGACCTCCTTGGAGGCCTTAAGTTTTTGGCTCCTCTGAGGTACTGCCTTAATAAAGGATGAGAAAAAATAGGTGACTCTGTACTGTAATGAGCTGAAATGGCAGCGGCATGAATCTTAATTTATGAAAAGGATAGGTCTTTGTCCAGCATCTCAGTTAAATATTGCAAAATCTGAGGAATATTTGGTACAGTCGTGTCAATCCCTTGTGCCTGGTTCCAAGCACAGAATCTCTTCCATTTTTCAGCATAAGATTTTCTGGTACTAGGGCTCCTGGCCTCCAAAATAACATCCATCACCGCTTTAGAGAGAGGTGTGTTTTGAATGACTACATTATCCGCCATGCTGCCAAATTTAAGGTCTTGAGTTGGCTGTGCAGGATCTGATTGTTGTGTTGCGACAGTAAGTGAGGAAGTTGAGGTAATGTCCAGGCTGGGTATTGAGACAAGTTCCTTACGATTGGGTACCAGTGCTGGCGGAGACAGTCTGCAGCAATCAGTATCATTTTTGGCTTCGCTTGTCTGACTTTTAGGAGTACCTTGGGGAGGAGAGGCAGTGGAGGAAAGGCATATACCGTTAAGTTTTTCCAGCTGAAAGATAGAGCATCCACTTTCCATGTTTGCTTGTGATAAGTCCTTGTGCAGAATCTCTGCAGTTGGTGGTTGTGAGGGGAGGTAAATAGATCTATGTCCAGGCATCCCCAATTTCTTGTTATCATGCTGAAGACTTGCAGATCCAATTTCCACTCGTGGGGATCCATGAGGTTTCTGTTTAGTTAGTCTGCCAGAGTATTTATCTTTCCTGGCAGGAACTGTGCCTGCAGATGTACTTGGTAAGTCAATGCTGTGTCCCACAAATTCATGGCTAGTCTGCATAGGGGGTAGGAATGAGTACCTCCCTGCTTGTTTATGTACCACATGACTGTAGTATTGTCTGTCTTTATCAGTAGTTGCCCCGGATGAAGTAGATCCTTGAAGGCTGTCAGGGCATTCTGAACAGCTAGCATCTATTTTTGGTTGATATGTAGATGCATTTGGCTTGTGGACCATGTGCCCTGAATACATCTTCCTGCCAAGTGGGCCCCCCAGGCATAATCTGATGCATCTGTTGTTAATATCTGCCTGGCTGTGGGTAAAGTGAATGGCTGCCCCTTGTTGTGGTGACAGGCCTTTACCCACCATCGAAACTCCTGTTGCAGGCAGGGAATGAGGGTAATTATTGTTTCCAGGCTGTGGCAATGTTGAGTCCAAACACTTTTTAGATACCATTGAAGTTTCCTCATATGCGGTCTTGCATATGGAATTAGCAGAATGCAGGATGCCATGAAGCCCAAAGCCTGCAGAATTTTTCTTGCAGATAACTGGGTCTTTGTTGCCAACATTTTGAAATAAGTAGTCAGTTGCCTTTGTTTGTCTGGCGTGAGCTAAGCCATCTGGGCAGTTGTATTTAAGCTTGCACCCAGGAATATTATCTCTTGAGAGGGTACTAGTTTTGATTTATTTTCGTTTACTGTGTACCCTAGGCATGTTAGCAATCTTTTTACAAACGCCAGATGCTGTAGTAGAATGTCCTTGTTCTCTGCTTGAATAAGGCAGTCGTCCAAGTAAGGATATATTTGTATTCCTCTTTGTCTGCAAAATGCAATTACTGGAGCAAGGCATTTTGTAAAGACCCTGGGCACAGTAGATAAGCCAAGGGGCAGTGCAGAGAATTGGTAGTGCATTGACTCCGCTATGAATCTGAGGTAGCTTCTGCATGATTGTCTGATTGGGACATGCAGGTATGCCTCTTTTAGGTCTATATTCACAAGCCAAGTCTTCTTGCCCAGCATGGGCAGAAGCTGCTGCAGAATCAACATTTTAATCTTGGAATATCCAGATATGTGTTTAGAATAGATAGGTCCAGTACTGGTCTCCAGGCTTTGTCCTTTCTGGGCACCAAGAACAGTCTTGAGTAAAATCCTTGTCCCTGCTCTTGCTGTGGTACTTGTTGAATGGCCCTCATGTCCATGAGGGATGACACTTGCTTTTGTGCCTCTGCCCATTGATTTTTTGGCAGGTCTGGCAAACCGTTTGCCCTTGGCAGGGTGCAAAAGTGAAACCTGTAGCCTTGTGACACTATATCCAAGACCCATTTGTCCTGGGTTATTACGTGCCAGTTTTGAGAAAAAAGTGCTAGTTTTCCCCCTAAAGGTGCTGCCAGAAGATAAGTGCTTGGCGCAGGCAGGGGGAAGTCATTGGGACTGTTCCCTGTATGGCTGTGATTTGTCTTCTCCGCTTTTGGAGGTAGAAGCACCCCATTGTTTAGACCTGTATGAGCCTTGGGGCTGGGATCTGCCTCTAGGGTGTCTGTATCTGCCTCTTTGTGGCCTGTCTGACACTGGAAAGGACCAATTCTTTGTAGGCCAGTGCCTGCTAAATCTTGGAGGCTGTACCTGTAAGAAATCCTTGATTGTTTGCATAGATTTAGCTTTGTCCTCCATTTTCTTCAACACCTCTTCTGCTTTAACACCAAACAAGGTATCATGCTGTAATGGAGCATCTCATAATTTTGCTTTGACATGATCAGGCAGATTCTGTTCCTTTAACCAAGCATGCCTCCTAATGACAGAACCAGTAACAGCGGCCCTGCAGGAGGCATCCAGAGAATCAAAACCACATTGCAAAGTATGCTTTCCCACTTGTTCAGCTGCATGCAATAAATCCTGCATTACTTTGTTTTCTGCACATTCAGAATTTATCAACATTTTCTGTTTAAGCAGTGACATAATATATTGCTGATATTTAAGCATATGAAACTGACAATTTAAAGCCCTTAAAGCCAAGGTAGCAGAAGTGTAAAACTTTTTTCCCCATCTGTCCAGTGCCCTAGAATCCCTGTCAGAGGGGGTAGGGTTTTTTGCAGTGGAAGCCTTGACCCCTTTGGGACCCTGAGAGATAGTTTCTGGGTCGGCGCAGGGTTCTTAAAAATAAATTTATGTGAATCAGGAACCCTGTAGTATCTGTCTGGCTTAACAGGAGCTGGAGGTAAAGAGTCAGGAGTCAGACTGGACTCTGAAACTACATCATCTACAATGTCTAACACAGGTGGAATAGCAAGGGGCCTGTGCTGAGGTAGTAAAAAGAAGTCTCTGACCCTTTTCTTAGATTATGAATAATCTTGGCTCTCCCAGTGGAAATGCTCCCTCATGGTATGCAGAGTTTCCCCAAAAGAATAATCCTCAGGAGGAGAGGCTGAAGGGATAGATTCTTCAGCATCAGAATCCTCATAGGGAGGAAGAGAGTATTCCTGATCAGAAGAGGAATCAGAAGAAATGGAAACCTGATCTGAAGAGTCATATTCTGTCTCTTGCCTAGGCCTCTTATCAGGAGGGTGATGGGAACCCCTGATCAAAGTAATTAGGTCTTTGGCCATTTTGAGCATCTGTTTTTTAGGCATGGAGGCCTGTCCATGGGGCTGTTGTACTTGTTTCTTTGCCTTTAGAGATGCTTTAGTCTTTGCCTTTGAAGCTGAAGTCATTTTAACATATAACTGTGTAGGCCTGAAAACACCCTCAGAAGCCGATGCCTGCTCAGCGGCTCTGGACCCATCTGAGGGAATAGTTTTTGAGGTTCCAATACCTTGAGTTTCCGGTGGCCTAGTCGGCTCCACATGGGAGTCAGAAGCGGCCTGCGGCTCTAAAGTAGCGGGAGTCAGGGGCTGTGAAAGCGCCTCACTGAGAACCGGCGACTGGCTTAGAAGAAGCCTCGTCGTCAGTTTTGGACCTCGGATGCCTGTCCTTTTCTTTTTCTTTGCATTTCTTTTGAATTGTGGTACTCAGATGGCTATCTGACGACATCTTGTAATTAAATCTTCTGCCAAAATAGTGAAATGCAAAATCATACCGACTCTTAATAGAGCGTTGGTTAAATCTAGCACAAAACCGAAAATTAGCAACATCGTGATCAGGGCCTAGGCAAGGAATACAGTAAGAATGGAAGTCCTTATAAGGTATTTGCTTCCCACAAGAAATACAATTATTAACTTTTTCTGACATCGGTCTGGAGCAAGAAAAATGTTTCCCCAACGGGGTACTTGGCTTTTAATGAAGACTTTGGATCTGAAATTCGAACACGAAAATCTCAGGAGTCGGCCGACTGGCACTTACGAACTGCTTTTGCTTCGGGCACTGCGAGGCAAGAAAGACTGAAGAAAATGGCATCGGCTGCATCTATTCCACCCCTGGTGCACTGATGTCAGGGAGGAGGCGACAGCAACCGACGACGGACCTAGACTTTGGAATTCAGGCCGACTCCGGGTAGCCTGCCAGCAGGATAACCCAATTGCAATGACTGCAACAGTGAAACATGATGAACATTGAAACATTTGCCACTCATCAAGGCAAATCTGTGGTATCACAGTAATGAATGATTGATGTACTTGGACGGCTTAATATATCACTATCTGTGACAATAAAACATATCACTTTACCATGTATGTAACCCAAATATTACACATACACCATGTGCATATAACAAAAATACACATACATGCATACAACATACAAATGTACTTCTATATATTACATGCACACTCTCTTGTATGAATATATATTTGTTTCTTTGAACTGATATAGTCCAACTGGAGAGGGCCCTTGTCAAAAGGAGCCTTGCGAAGAAAGCTTTGCCTACACTGACAAAACAGCAAAACAGCAGGTACTGACAATTACGAAACAAACTTCAGAGTAATAAAAGTATCATATTCACAGAAATCAGAAGGCATACTGGCAGCTACAATATACATTACACACTATCCATTCTAAAACATACACATACACATATGTACTCGTACATACATAAAACATTTATTTGGAATATGACAGATGTTGGATATAATTCTTATTTGTTCTACAGGGGAACTTGTACTGGTATATCTCAAGTTGCAAACTTGATGAAATACTAAATCACAACCTATAGTACAAGTAATATACTCAGACCTCCACATATACAAACACAACCGCATTAAAGTTAAACTCTGACCCCTATAGCAAATGACAAAGTCAAGAAAAACAACACAGCATGCCTACATCAACACTGAATCACCTAGGCACATGTTCAAAGGTTCACAGGTGTGTACTAGGTTAATGGCCGTGGAGCCTTTACAAGCCTAGCCCATAGAAGTGCCCTGGCATCATGCCACCCAACGTTAGTTCCCAGTGCCTCTATCAAGCAGAGCCACTGGAGTGATCCCCAGAGTGAACTTTCTATTACCCATCCACTCATCAAGATTTGTCTTGAAGAGGGACAGCGAGGTGCTCTGCTTGACATGTATGGGAAGTCTATTTCAGATATGCGCTTACTCAGTAAGACACTTTGAATTTAATCTCAACTGAAACCATAAAATGTCATCAATATTTCTACTTCTACCATCCTCACGTCACTTAAAGATAAAATCGGTTTAACACATTAACATCTTAGCCCTTTCATAGCACTAGTATAAATAAACCTTCCTTTCTCAAACATTACATTACTTTACAGTACTCCCCTGCAGCTTTAAAACTCTCTCTAAACCATACTCCACACCTTTTTTAGTTATTTGCTAGTCAGCTCTGTAGCACAGAGGGATAAAGCCCTTAATCTGACCCATCGATTTGGGTTAAATTAATAGCCTATGTGCTGGAGAAAACAATCAGGAAGCTAGGAGATTTGCTTATCCCATGCACAGTGGGGTGGTTTAGTTGCAACATCGGCACTTTAGTTCTTGGGGGTGTGCAGCATACAGCACGGGGTCACAGACATGCACTTTGCACTCTCAAACCAGTGACCGCCTATTCTATGACAAAGGCTAAGAAGTCTGCACAAATGTGTGGAGGTTCTGCAGCCTCCCACATGACTTGGGTACCCCCATCAGCCACCAAGGGTTAGGGTTAAGTTTGCAGAAAGGTCCCCGAACCTCACATTGCAGAAGTAGGCAGAAGCAGAGGAATCAGGTAGTTTTCTGGCCTGGGGGCAATTAGGGTCTGACCCTTAAAAGTGGGCAGCCCTTGTCCAAAGGAATGAAGCTAGCCCTTCACACTGCTGGGATGAGGACATTTCTCATTCTCATAGAGATACACACACTATAAGGTAGGACAGTGTACAAACAACCTTCATGCCTCCCTGGATGACAGCCCCCTCGAGCCAGATCTCACCTTAGTCAGTGGAAGTCTACTGTAGTGTGGTGAATGACTGAGGTCAACAAGTACAGGAGGGGGCAGATGGTTTGGCACACAGGGAAGCAAAAAATGTTTAAAAAGCAGTTACTTACTACATTCACACCAAAGGCAGACACATTTACTAGATCCCCACAGAGTGCTGACACATTTACTACATCCCCACCGAGTGCTTGACACATGCCTATCCAGATACACAATTACGTTACCCTTCTTACAACTACTTACCAAGCAATCAATTCTGTACTAAAGAATGACACACATACAACAAATCCCATGCATCATGAAAAAATATATAGATGAGGTCACTCTAGTTGTTGGGCCAGGACATTTTACAATGTTAATCATCATAACCCCCCCCCCCCCCCCAATACCACTCAACCTCTTAGAATAGAAAATCTGGACAACGCTTTACATAATGGAGACAAGGGACCAAAAATAGGGAAAAATTTTAAATATTGCTATTAGAACAATAGGTTTTGCATTAGCATGAATTTTCTGAGGGGTATGAGGTCTGAATATCAAATTTATGTCATTTTCTGACTTCAGTCCCCCAAAGAATTGTCAAGGATTCGCCAAAAAAACCCCACAATTTTATTAAGAAAGACCAAAAATAGGAGGCAAAAATCTGAACATTCTGCAAAAATCTGTACAGTTGAGAAGTATGCGGGCCCCCTTACAGTCTGCAACTACAAAATCTCATATGGAGGGTGCAGCTCACATACATTTCACTTTTTACTCTAGCTGCCAGATGTATGTTCTAACTACAGGAATGTTTCCATATCAAAGTCAGCACCCCCAAAAAATTACTCCCTTATCCTAAAACATAGTTAGTCAAAATCCATACAGGTTTGCTACAATGAACGCTTATGCTCTTATCCTAAAAGCAGATAACACTGAGACAAATTCTGGTCCAAAATTGTAAACCATCAAAATAATAAAAATGTCTTGCTCATATACAGGCAGCATAAGAAACAAGCTCTGTGGAATACTGGATCCAAAAACAGCAAGGTGATATTACAGCCATAGCAGAATTTTGGGTAAATCAAGAAACAATCTGCCTCTATCAACATATTTGGTCAACCTTTTTCAGAATCAGAGAGCAGGGACTAGCAATAGTGGTGGTGCGCTACCTCTAGAAGCCAATCACGTTCCCATTAATCTAATCACCTGTTCCACACACCTCTAAAATGGCCTTATTTGCTCTTGTTAGATTAGAGGGCACATTAAGGTTACCATTGATAACTTGCACATGCCATGTCATATTTCCACAGAGGCTGTAAACTTCCTGCTCAACACACACTACCAGTAATTAAAAAGAAAATCTGGGCAAACAAGACCAGTGAGTTCCTTGAGGACACATTACACAAAGGAGGACTAGCACAGCTTCTAAGTACAAACAAGACCAAATCCTCATTCCTCTGAACACTCTCAGGTCAGGAGTCTTACAAACTCCCCCAGAATGGTATATCCTCTAAATGGACATGCTTTTTAGCAAGTTTTTTAAAGCACTAAATGCATAACGGCCCCCCACAGCCTCACAAAGATTCTTCCAAAATACCACTAAAATTTCTTTCTTATATGACCTGGCATGTGCCAAATTGTCCTATATTATATCACAAGGGCAATGCAACACAGCAGAACATCTTCTGAAAATCATTTTTCCTTTTACTACTTGATAGGTTCATGGGTACGTACTAGGCTTTTGAAGTGTGAGGACATTAAGAAGCCTAGCCTTACATTCCCATAGAAGATTTTAGCCTTTATATTTTGCATACAAATAAACCAGAAATAGGGTAACAAGGACATGTTGGGACATTTACATGTTCCCACTATCCACAAGTGACAGGGAGTTAAACTGGGGGGTGAATTTACAGTCACCCATTCATACAAGTTATGTTTGAAAAGAGTAAGACAATTACTTTGCTTTATGTGGACTGGAAGACTGTTCCCTAGAAGCGGTATTCTCTGTAATACATACCCATCCCTCAAACAAGTTCTATTTATTTTGCAAAAGAGATAGAGATCCCTTTAGTGGGTGTTTATGATAATCATTACAAATGTGCAAAAGACTTGACAGAACAGGGTCTGTTGATACTCTATAAATGAGGCATAGTGCCTGCATGACATTGAGGAGGACAAGGCTTTGAGATGGTCTGCATCGTTTGTACCATTTATGTATATGATTTTTTTTAATGATAAAGTGTTGTGGGTCATTCCACTTGCGACAAGTGTGAAAGTGGCATTAAAATCTGATCAACCTGAGTGCCAAGTACGGTGGAACAATTACATCCCTGGATACAGATGCAATACTCTACATATACGCTGTATGATAAAGGACTTACAGCAGTGGATGATCAAAGAAGTGTTGAGAGGGAGCTTAATTATGGCCAACTTCCCTTTATGTGACATTGTGTAGAGTTGTGAACAATTTACAAAGAATTAAAAAGAAACTAGCACCATGGCTAGCACCTAAAATTATGAAAGCAACCTGTGTTTAAAAACAAAAAAATCAGCATAGAAGAGTTGCTATTATGAGTAGCTGAATTCTGCTTTGTCAGAAACCAGTGCAAAAAAAACAAAAAAAAAACAAAAGGTGCCAGTTACAAATCTTTACTGTAAAGGTTGTGGCATGAAGTTAGTAACCTGCTTGGTATAGCCAAATCTACAAATAAAGATAATAATCAGCAATGTCAAGTGATGGTTAGCGGAGGTACAATGCTGTGGTTATCTTTGCACAATGCCACTTAACCCTGCTGCAGTATGCCAACACACAGCAACACATGTACTATAAAGACTTCATGTCATTGCATTATTACGGTTTAGTCTAAAGTATTTAAAAGTATTACATGCACCTGGATTCAAGCCTAGTATCATCTGGGCTCAAAAAGAAATGTGTCAATGCATTTACACCTGCTGCCACAGAATCTGTTAAGCAGCAGATGTGCTTCATAGACTCCATACTAACTCTCAGACTTCAGCAATGTGGCTCCTGTTTGTGTACTGCTTAACTACACTCAAACAGGGAAAGTATTGGAAATGTGTACCTCTCGCATGTGCAAACACTTACCTAACCATTGTGCAAACCAGCTGCTCGCTGCACTATGGAAAAGTAATTATGTAATATTACTGATATTTACTGTCCATTTTGTCTATGACATGAAATTACATGTGGAAACAAACTGAAGGCCTTATCTAACAATAAGTCACATATTTACAATACAGCCATGTGTTGCCTCCCCCCAAGCACTGCAACCCTGGTGTCTCAGTACTTTTTTCACACATATATCACCTACACTACAGAAATTAATATAAAATGTTGTGTGATATGCAATTAGCATGAATCTTTCAACATGCAGAAACATAAATATTGACTCATAAGCCTAAAAAGCCTTATCTGCAAGGCTAGGGAATGAATCAGCATAGACATTACTCACAGGGACATAGATGACCCTCAACACACTTGATCTGACCCATTTTGGTTTTCTCAAGGCTACAGCTAGCCTATTAAAACTAGTGGACTTCTTTGATACTGACCCCAAAGAGCTGGATGAGGGACAACAGGACATAACACCTATGTGTTATCCAAGGTCTTTGAAACTATCCCCCATTCGGGTATAATAGAGAAAATCTTCCATCCGGGGATTAACCCACACATTACTAGATGGACAGCCAACTGGCTCACCAACAGAACACACACTGTCAAAGTTGAGGACTGCACTTCCACCAGTAGAGCACTTATCAGTGGAATACCACAAGGATCTGTGCTGAGCCCATAACTATTTGTAAACTATTTCTCTGAAGTCCGGGAAAAGGTAGATGGCCTGTGGCTTACCAGGTTTGCAGATGACTGTCAACTGGATGCAGTCATATTGAGTCTCCCAACTACGTTGACACATTAAAAAAGGGACTGACAAATTATTGGTGTCAAACTCACGGACTGAACCATACAGCAAAAAAAATGTCTCATTGTCCCCTTTGGAAATGAAGTACTCTTGCTAATTATGATATACATAGCACCACTCTAAGCTCAAACACAGTGTAGGAAGACTTGGAAATGCATGTTGATAGCAATGCAATCTACACTTCAATCACTATGTGTCCATAGTGGTGAGACACACATTCTATATTGCACACCTTATAAATAAGGCCATCATATCCAAGACCAGGGAGGTCATAGCTCTGCTGTACTCTGCTCTTATCAGACCACTGAGTACAATGCCCCCTTCTATTTGTACCTCACCAGACACCTTCAGCAACTGGAATAAATACAGAGGTTTGTGATCAGGAGAATCCAAGGCCTCCAACACATGACATACATGAAAAGACTGAAAGCCCTGTCTCTCTGTACTCAGCATCATGCAGTTTGCTGAGAGGTGACCCATGCCTGGTCTACAGAGCAGTCTCAGACCTTGCCTACTGGAGATGCTGGACATCTGCAAATCAAATGGACAAGAATAATTTACTCTAGGGATCTCAACCTAGCCTGTGACAAACAGAACATACTGGAGAGAGATGCATCTCCCAGTGATTGCCACTCCTCTGTAATAGGCTCCCACCACATGTGAAGAAGTGCTCCTCAATTACCCTATTCAAGTGCAACTTTGACAACTGTATGGCTGATTGTAAATTCATTCTGGGGTGACACCTATGTCCCCTCATGGATATGGCCACTTGGTGTTGATGACAAAACTGCTCTGCTAACAACAACTAACTATGCACAATAAGGTACTTGTGCTTTTACATGGCTAGGCTTGCAAACACCCTAGGACCATAGGCTAGTAACCTCTTATGAACCCATGACGCTATGAACCATGTCATCCACTATAAGTTGACCTGCAGTCTTGTAAAAGTCAGACTTGTGCCATGGTGCTCACATAAAGCACTGAGTTCTGTAGACTGTATACTTAGATTGGTAAGGGCTCAGTTCTCACTGCAGTCAACTGTGTGTGTGTGTCTGTGTGTGTGTGTGTGTGTGTGTGTGTGTGTGTGTGTGTGTGTGTGTGTGTGTGTGTGTGTGTGTGTTTGTGTGTGTGCACACATGCTTGACATTAGGCAGCCTTTTACACCAGCATGTAGGATGCTTATTGCCATATTCACCTCACCAGCCACCAATGATTTCATCAGTTATAAAGTGTTGTCTGAGACACTCCAAGACAGACTTGAGCTGTGGAGCTTGCCTTTAATACAGAGTTCTGTAGTCTGTGTACTTAGGTAGGGGTTCTATTCTCACTGCAGTCAACTGGGGTGTGTGCATCTGTGCACTTGCTTGTCAGTACAGAGAGCCTTTTATACCAGCATGTGGGACACTTATCGCCATATTCTCCTCAGCAGACACTGCCGATGTCATCAGCTATTATGTGATTTGTGGACGTGCACTATTCCCACTAGGGCAGGGTCAGAGACTGGCTTGAAGACCAGGCAGAAGTCATCTCATCCTATATGATACATATTACAGTGACATGGATTTCAGTCTATTCATATACATCATAGCATGGTTTACATGCACTGTGTTTTCTTAGTGAGTAACCCATCTCTCCAGCTGCTGCATGTGTCTAGTGAGGTACATGCAAAACAGCATTATACTCAATATGATGATGTTATGATGAGGTCCAAGTACAGTACTGTAATGTAATCTTGAGATCTGAATATGACGATGTGACTTATTGCTGTACACAACATAGGCTTTCGATACCAATGTGGACACTTGGTGGTCGAAATATCCACGGGAGAAGACAACATCCCAGGCTGCGTTCTACATGAACTACAGAATGAATTGGCACCCCACCTAAGTACCATGTTCAATCATAGCCTCACCTCAGGCTTTGTGCCTGCTGAATGGTGCACAGCGACGGTTATCCCACTCCACAAAGGGGGGAGCCACCACGGACCCCGGGAACTACTGTCCCATTAGCCTGACAAGCCTGGTCTGCAAGGCCATGGAACTTATAAACAAAGACATTGGTAATCTCCAAACTCTGGACCCCACCGAGTTTGGGTTTGTAAAAGGCAGATCATGTCTCCTAAACCTGATAGACTTCTTTGAAGCAGTCACCAAAGCTGTAGACGAGGGTAAGGTGGTTCACACAGCCTATCTAGATCTTGCCAAGGCTTTCGACACCATCCCCACTCTGGAATTATAGATAAACTCACTAAACTAGGTATAAATCTCAATGTCAAAAGATGGGTTGCCAACTGTCTCACTGACAGAACCCACACTGTGAAAGTAGCAGACTCCAAATCCGACTTCAGACCAATGACAAGTGGAGTATCACAGGGTTCAGTCCTGGGTCCTCTCCTGTTTGGTCTCTACCTCCCTGAAATAGAGGCTAACACAGAAGTCTTTGGCTAACAAAGTTCACAGATGACTGCAAACTTGGAGCCATAATCGAAACTCTTAACAATGTGGACATCCTACAAAAAAGGGCCTCACTGAGACAGATGCCTGGAGTCAAAGCCATGGCCTCAAGCTCAATGCCAAAAAGTGCACTGTCATCCCCTTTGGTAAAAACTTGGTACCCATGAACTACAACATAGGCGGTAGTATACTTAACACCTAAAGTGTGATAACAGACCTTGGGACACAGGTGGACAGTAGTCTCTCCTTTGATAATCAAATCACCACAATAGTCAGGAAATCCTTCTACATGGCACACCTCATCATAAAAGGTTTCTCATCCAGAAAAAAAGAGGTAATTGTTCCCCTCTACTCATCACTCATTAAACCCATTATAGAGTACAACGCCCCCTTTGGTATGTACCTCACAAGACATCTACAACAACTGGAAAGGCAATAGAAATACCTCACAAAGAGGATTACCGGCCTCAAACAGATCCCTACGCAGACCGTCTCAAAAAACTCCAGCTTTACTCCATCGCATATCACCTACTCAGAGGTGATCTCTGCCTAACATACAAAGCTATGTCAAACCCAGAGCTGTTGGACATGCTCCACTTAAAGAAATCCCAATCCCTCCGAGCTACATGCTCTAGGGACCTAAACCTTGTTACCACAATAAACAGAACATGCCAGAGGGATAGATTCCTGTCCCAGAGACTTCCCATACTCTGGAATAAACTACCTATCTATATCAAACAAAGCTCCTCATTAGCACTCTTCAAGACAAATCTTGATGATTGGATGGGAAATAGGAAAATCACCCCGGGGATCACCGTTGTGGCTCTGCTTGACAGTGGCACAGGAAAATAATTTTCTTGGGTGGCAAAAGACAGGGTACCTTTTTGGCTGGGTTTGTATAGGCTCCAGGGCCGATAGCCTAGTACCTACCTATGAACCTATGAACAACTAACACTAGGTAAGACTGCAATCCAAACTGTAACTTGCTACACATCCTCCACCATGCCCCAAGATTCTCACTACACCTTTCTAAACATACTGGAAAATATTAAGATACAACCAAACACCCTAATACATTAGTGATTTCAACTACCCTGCCATTAACTGGGAAAACCACCCAGGTACCAACCCCTTTTTCCAACGGTTCTTGGAATTCATAAATTCCAACGCCCTGGATCAACTAATCCATTTTCCCATCAGGGGTTCCAATATCCTAGACCTGGTCATTACCAACATGGGAGATAGATGCTTCACACCACTGGTCACCCCCTCATTGGTTACGTCTGACCATAAGCAAATCACCCTTGACATCCACATCCCACCCCCCCCACCTCCCAGTAAGGAAACCTCCGTAAATAAATTCTCCAAAGCCAACTTCATGCTACTCAAGTCTGAAGTGACCAACGTCATGACACCCATGCAGACGGGAGCTGAAAGTTCGACTGCTGAATCCTACACTAAGGCATTGTACAAACACTTCCACTCGTGCATGAATCATGCCATCCCAAATGCTCATCCCAAGATGCTCTCCTCTAAAAAAAAGGAAAACAATCTTGTGGTCCCCTGCCATAAACAAACCATACAACAGAAGAAAGAAACTGTTGCAGAAAAGAGGAAAATCCCAGGATGCAAAAAACTCCCTTACCAGCCTCAGTAAGAAGCTGAGATCCCTCAAAATATCCTACAAAGCTAGTTATGAAAATAAAATTGCCCAAGATTCCAAAGACAACCACGAGGCATTCTATAGTTATGTCAAGAATTTAAATGGCAATGCTCACATATGCTCTGAGCTACAACAGAATGGCATTAAATATACTGATCCCTTGGATATTGCCAATATCCTGGCAGATCGATTTAATGCCAACTTCACCCCCTCTCACTCCCTAAAGGGCCCATCTCAATACCAAAAGATTGCCAAATTCCGGTAATCATGGCCACACAGGTAGAAACCACACTCTCCAAAGCTAAGAATACAACAACCATGGGACCAGATGACATCCCGGGCTGTGTACTACATGAACTACAAAATGAACTGGCACCTCACCTAAGTGTCATGTTTAATCATAGCGTCACCTCAGGCTTCGTGCCCACTGAATGGCGCACAGCTACAGTTATCCCACTCCACAAGGGAGGATCCACCTTGGATCCCTGGAACTACCATTCCATCAGTCTGATGAGCCTGATCTGCAAGGGCATGGAATGCATTATCATGGAACTTATAAACAAAGACACTGGCATCCTTCAAACACTGGATCCCACCCAGTTTGGGTTTGTGAAGGGCCAATCTTGTCTCCTGAACCTGAATGACTTCTTCGAATCAGTTTCCAGAGCTGTGGCCAAGGATAAGACTGTCTACACAGCCTATCTGGACCTCGACAAAGTCTTTGACACCATCCCCCACTCTGGAATCATAGATAAACTTACTAAGCTGGGCATAAATCCTTATGTCACTCGATGGGTTGCCAACTGGCTTACTGACAGAACCCAGACTGTAGAAGTAGCCGACTCCAAATCCAGCTCCAGACAAGTGACAAGTGGAGCACCTCAGGGTTCAGTCCTGGGATCACTATTGTTTGAGATCTACTTCTCTGAAGTACAGGCCAACACTAAGGGACTCTGGCTAACATAGTTCACAGATGACTGCAAACTGGGAGCAATTACTGAATCCCCAAATTATGTGGATATTCTACAAAAGGACCTTACAGAAACAGATGTTTGGTGCCAGAGCCATGGGCTCAAGCTTAATGCCAAGAAATGTACAGTTATCCCCTTTGGGAAAAAACATGTACCCATGAATTACCACATAGGTGGCAGTACACTAAACACCGAAAGTGTGATGAGAGACTTAGGGACACAGGTGAACAGTGGTCTCACCTTCGATAACCACATCATCACAACAGTCAGGAAGTCCTTCTATGTGGCACACCTCATCACTAAGGGCTTTTCATCCAGAAAAACGGAGGTCATTGTCCCACTGTACTCATCCATCATTAGACACATTATATAGTACAACACCCCATTTGGTATGTACCTCACAAGACATCTGCAACAGCTGGAAAGGCCACAGAAATACCTCACTAAAAGAATCACAGGCCTAAAGTAGATACCCTATGCTGACCGTCTAAAAAATCTCCAGCTATACTCTGTGGTATATTGTCTACTCAGAGGTGATCTCTGCTTAACATACAAGGCCATGTCAAACCTTGAGCTGTTGGACATGCTCCACTTAAAGAAATCCCAATCCCTCAGAGCCACACACTCCAGGGATCTAAACCTTGCCATCACAATGAACAAAACATGCTGGAGGGATAGGTTTCTGACCCAGAGACTCCCCATACTCTGGAACAGACTGCCCATACATGTCAAGCAGAGTGCCTCCTTGGCCCTCTTCAAAAGGAACCTTGACGATTGGATGGGAGATAGGAAATTCACCCCAGGATTCACATCAGTCACCCTGCTAGACAGGGGTCCAGGAAGTAAATATTGTGGGAAGAAATATCCAGGGAATTGTTATGGCTAGGCTTGTATAGGCCCCTAGGGCCGATAGCCTAGTACCAACCTATGAACCTATGAACCTATTCATCACATACACCTTCCTGACACAGTTGAATACACACTTCAACACTCCCTCCACACAGACTGCGTTGCTGTAGAAGGCTGTTCTCAACATGCATCTGTGTGAGTTGGGGGGGGGGACAGAACCTGATGCATGCATGTATAGACACATCCTGGTAGACAACACATCATCATGGACAAGCTCCAATATAACTCCTGGAAACAGGATAGACACTGGACACCTCCAGAATATAAAAACAATTTATTTAATACTCAGATTAAAATAAGTGCTTTCATCCACCTATACAAATAGCCTTCATCAGATCTGATGAAGTCTATATGTATAAGTGGACAAAAGCGATTATTTTAATTTGACTATTAAATAAATTGCTTTTAACATTTTGGAGGTGTCCGGTGTCTATCCTGTTGCCAGAAGTTATACTGGAGTGTGCCTTTGTTCCTGTTTTTAAATAAGTACATCATCATGGACCTTTTCTAAATGGACATATAGTGATATCCTGGCTGTGTGCAACAGACTTGTGTGAGTTGTTAATGCTACATCATGTCTGTTGCATCTGTTAGATATCCTGAAAGAGATCAAGGGCATGCATGATGACAGCATTATCAGACTTTTGCACTTGACAAGGCCAAGGCATTTTACAAAACCCCACACTGAGGTATTCACTCAACACTGTCAGATGTGGCCATAAACACCTATAACACCAATTGGGTAGACCAGTGCATCACATACATGGCATCTAAATATGTTGACATGCATGAAGTGACCTACATTGCAGGTCCAGTGATCAGGTCTGTACATCAAGGATGTGCTAGGCCCTTTCCTGTCCATTATATAGGTGATGGACATCACAGGTGACATACATATCATGTGTCCAAACAGCTGTCTGAAGGACTACAGATTGTGGGTAATCATTAACTCCAACTGTGATATTAGTATAATACAGACAGTAACAACATACACCAAGGACTGCTGCCACATTTGTGATGACAAAACATGGAGGGATTTGTTACACCAGGAAGACAAACACACAACCCAAGTATAATGTGAACACACCCTATAATCAGACCAGTAGGTATGTCACCTGTTTCCTGGGGTAGGTGGTAAGTGGAATGTCCATTAGCATGTGGTCACAGTGCTGACTACTCTCTTGTACGCAACACAAGTACTGAGTATGTGAAGGACATACACATCAAGAGGCCATAATACTTCCATAGTTCCCAGCCTTCACCACACCAATAACTAAATACAATGCACGCTTCTTCATGTACCTCCAGTGATGTGTAAATGAAGTATACCACCTTTGTCACAGTGAGCTGTCACACATCTTATTGGCCAAACGTAGGTATTATTTTTGTGGCATAAACATTACTGTCTGATAGTGTGGACCCCCCATCAATTGTTACTCCAGATGCGTGTGTGCTACCTGTCCTGGTGATGCACACAGTGAATACACAGGTGCTTGACAATATAATGGCATGGGTAAACATTTGTGACAACAGTGTGGATTGTGCCATACATATATATATATATATATATATATATGCCATGCACACCAGTCAACTAGCCTGCTGCCTACAGTTACAGCAACCTCCAGCAGATGTTATGGTGCCAGGACAGTGTGTGTGTGATTACCTTCATAAAGTGTGGATGTATCATAATAGTTCTACAAGTGAGTTTGTGCAGAATCATCTCTGATCACTATAAATCACATATGTTATGTCAAAGGTATGGGATTGCTGGTGGTATTATTCTGATATTGTCCATGATTGTGCATGCTTCTTTTAATGTTGTCCATGAATCTTACCTGTATCCCACTTGCTGGAGACCTCTGCTGAGATTACACTCATATTCAGGCAAATCAGTTTGCACAGCTTCACCATATGCACCCCACCCCAATTGTATATAACATCTCTGATAGATGTCCTCTGCATTAGTCATGTAAGGATGCTTATCTCACATAGATATCCTCCCCATTGTTACATCACCTTGTGTGACAGTCACATAATACACATTTTCACTGCAGTCCCTACTGTACCAAACTGACATGTGACTGGCGTTGCTGCTACAACCTCTTTCCACTGACATGCCACCATCTGCTGTACATTAGGATGCTTCACTTGCTCTCTTTCCCTGTGTTCATTCCTACAATTCATCTGTGTGTCCCTACTGGATACATGCACTTCACCTGGGTGTTTATTTTATGTGGCAGTCCAAGTACCCTTACAGATAATTTACACAACTTCAGTAGAGAATGCAAGGAATGGGAGTTCACGATACCCGGCACTGTAAATACATTGCCTGTACTGTGTTTGGACCATATACTTGACTATCATACCTGTCAACTGTCCAGATTTTCACAGAATGCCCAGTTTTTGCCCTGTATATCTTATGGTGTGTTATCAAAGTTATGGTTTTCTGCCATATCAGATATTGCTGGGATGATTTCAGGACTGATGTGACTCAATAATTACATACATTTAAGTTTCAGACTTCAAATCCTTCAGAACATGTACCTTAACACAACCCCCTGGTTTTTCTAGTACATTTCTAATGAGCAAATATGACAAATATGTCCCTGTTTCTGGGTCATTGTCCCCCATTTTGTTGGCCTTTGTCCAGATATCTTGCACTAAGATTGAGAACTGTTAAGCCCTGGTGATCATTGTGGCATTCCACACAAAACAGTGGACCTTCAGTGCTCTGATTTAAACAGGATCGCTATCCATGTCACTTACACAGCTTCCTGGCCAGTAACACTGTTGCCAGCCACAAAACCTCCCTTATTTACACTTAAACATGGTGCAGAGCATGAATATGCAATTAGCACTGCTGCTCACCATGCATCACTGTACACACATGTAAACTACAGAGTTTATTGAATCCCAGGGCAGGTGTTTATTTTTTCGCTGTTCTGCAAGAGTAGTCTAGGAGCAGACCTCCTCCCTCAAGCAATCACACCAAGTCTTCAAAAAGGTCCAGCGTTTGACCTTACACAGTTGTGGCACAGAATATGGGATCTTAGAGCACCTACAATGAAGGAAAAGACACTAGCCTGATTAACAACAGGCAAAATAATGCTCCTACTTAGTGAACCTATAGAACAATAAACTTGCCTTCCGACGACATATAAACTATACACAGGAATTGATGCCGAAAGAGTTTATAGTCATTTAGAAAACATAATTACGGCAATAGAACAAAAGGGCAATAAAAGAATGTCATATGAAACAAAGGATCATATGTTGTTAAATAAAGTCATAGTGGAGAACTGTAAAAAGGGGAAGAATCTAAGTATGGCATGGATTGACTACAAAAAAGTGTGACAGTATCCCACATTCATGGATAAAAGAGTGTTTAAAAATATATAAGACACCCTACACTGACCGTTTATATTACAGTGACCATGAAACAGTGACAAACCACTTTGCAATTAAGCCATGATAAAAAACAAATTATTATTACAGGAATAAAAATTGAAAGGGGGATAGTCTAAAGTGACTCCCTGTCATCACTACTACTCTGTCTTGCCCTTAACCCATTAAGCTGTCTAGTTATCAGATTAGGCCATGGCTATAATTTGGCTCCTAGAAAACAACAAAGTGTAAAGACTTATCTTGTCTTTGTCAATGATTTAAAATTATATAGCTCATCAGATGAGGAATTGAAAACATAATTGCAAGTAGTCAAAACTTTTTCAGATGATATAAGAAAGTCATTTGGTCTTGATAAATGTGGAAAAGCAACATTTAAAGCAGGAAGGCTGCAGCACCAGGAAAACATTAGTTTGGGACAAGAATGTGATATAAAAACATGAGCAAGAGGGAGTGTATAAATATTTGGGAACTGATGAAGGATCAACAATAAAACATGAACAACTGTGAATAAAACTTAGTAAAGAATATTTTAGGAGACTTAAATTCTGATAACAGCATTGACATCTAGGAACAAAATTCAAGTTGTAAACCAATTTGCTCTTCCTGCCTAACTTACAGTTTTGGAATGACTGACTGGCCCCAAAAGGTGTTGGACAGATTAGATAGGAAAACACGGATGCTTCATGCTCAAATGATTTATAAAAACCAGTGCATACCAAGACTATACATTCCCTGTTCCGAAGGAGGTATGTGCCTCCTTGAAATTGATTACATGTATAGATCTGCAATTGTGGGACTGCACACATCTGCTGACCTCACAAGACCCAAACATAGTGAAAGTTTTGAAACATGAGGAGAATAAATCTAAGATGACTTCCCTGCTTAGTCTAGCAGAAGCATATCTGCATCAAGCAGGAATGGAAATCAAATCAGAAGTATATAAAAATCAGGCAGCAACTGAATGTGCCAAAAAAACAAAAGAAAGAATATAAGGTGAAGGACCAGATGAGAAGGCAAGAAATGTAGAAAATGCATAAATATAGTTGCATGTATAGAAAACTCCTGGAAGAACCTCATGTTGATCAGGATCGAATGCAGGAATGATTAAGGAGTGGTGAATTCAAACCAAAAGATGAAAGGTTGATATTGGTGGCCCAAGATAGTGGCCTACATACACAATGGTTTACAAAGTCCATTGAACATGTGGGAGAAATAGATAAATGTAGGTTTTGTAAAACATAACTGGAAACAGTCGCACATCTTTTTGGTGGCTGTGACATACTAATGGCAGAAGGACTATGTACTGAAAGGCACAATAATGTGGCAAGACTGTTGCACTGGGGATTGTGCAAACATTATTGTACCGAAATGGCTGAAAAACACTGGAAACTTGAGCCACAAAGCATCATAGAAAGTTATGAAGTCTACATCACATGGGATCACCCATTACCAACAGTTCAAAAAATAGATGTGAAAAAAACAGATACAGTGGTCCATGAAAAGAAAAGAGTACCACTGATCACTAAAATTGCTACACCCAGTGACTACAGTATCTTGCGTACACAGACACAAAGTCATAAAATACTAGGATGTGTAGGCACAAATGAGGTCAGTGTGGAAGAAAGATACCTAGACAGGTCCAATAGTAGTAGGAGCAATGGGTTTTATAAAAAAGAATCTATAGTCGTATTTAGATATGTTACTGATACGTGTGACTCTGTATAAATGCAGGAGTCATTACTGGGCACACTGTGAAGAGCACTTCTGACTGACATCAAACAGTGAAACAATACTAACTTCATGAACTTTAATCGTAGTTTGACTTGGGAATGGGGTCCATTTCCAATCATGCTATTAGAAACCCAAAAGACTTGGAGAAATTAAAGGAAAATTATTCATACAGCATATTAATATCATGAAACCCACAAAGTGAAGGGCAAAACTATTTTTAATTATAAATTTCTTAACTAGATAAGTAAACTGGAGCCATTCTCAGTCATGACGCAGGTCAAAAAAGCGGGGATAAGTGCAATACACATGTAGTTCAGAGTAGCCATTTAGTCCACCCCCCAGAGGCATACAGAAACCAGAGCACAAACTCCTGCAAGTTCAGGAAAGCAAACTATTCCTCTAATAAACAAGTGTTTGCTTAGAGCCAAAAGTCAAGGAATAACAGCTCTGTGACTAATATCTTGTCTTCCTACAGTGTGAGCACTGCTTCTTTCATGCTCAGTAATCAGGCAGGAAAACATCAATATTTCATATTGAAACTGCTTTCACTTACATATCTTTTTAATGGACTCCTGGACTGCATGCCTAGTTGCTACCTATGAACTTAAGGGCAAAACCAGGTAGTTGCTGAGGATTCTGTAAAAAGGATCAGTAATTACATGGATAAGTACATTCAAATTCTATTCATATTGCATTTACTTATATTACACCTCTTTAATTACATTTTTTTGATTCATTAGAAATAAATACTAACTTATCAAGCCTACCCTGTGAGTGCATTTAACGTTTTACTTCCTATTCATCAGATATATTTCCCATCTCCACATTGTTACATCTGAAATATGTCCTCTAGCATGCCTTCATGGATTCTTCACCACCACCTGTTCAAGTAGTTATTACACAAGTTCATAATCCATAATTTTTGAAGTAGTAATTCTGTAGAGATGAAGAGTGGATGACCCCTATAATCTAATACCTACACCTCTCTCACATTAAGTAGGCCTCTTCAGATCTACCTGACATTACCTTGCAGACCCATATCAAAGTCTCTTCCTTTCTGTTATGATCTCTAGAGAGAACAGCACTAGAGAGATCTCGCATCTTTAGTGTCTGGCCAAAACCTTTCCTCCCCATACCACTCACCCTTCTGGTGACTTTCTTCTGGGCTCCTAATCTTTCACGTAATATGACATCCAAAACTATTAAAATTGTGTCCTGATGAGGACCTAGTAAAGCAGAAGCATTCTCTGCTTTAGCAGTCCACTCTTATGAGGATACAGTGTGGTATTCATCGGTAGTCCAGGAGACTATTGAGGAGCATAAACCAATTTCTCAGTTGCCCCCAGAGCACTGCCTAGTTAAGTAACTTGCACATTCAAATAGCAAGCAAATGGAGGCTGACAAAATCAAACCCTGGTCTGCAGAAAACAGCTCATGAGCAGCCCACCACCTTAATCCTCTGCACTAACTGCCACATTCTGTTCTCTTTTGCCATGGTCCTCTTGTTCTGCTCTTAATGTTTCATTTGGATGGGATATGCATGCCCACATCTGTTACTACTCTTATGCTCTTTTACCATCAGTTCTGTTCCTCATATCGGATACTTTACACCAGGGCTGTGACCCAAGAATAGTATTTTGCAGGTGTCTCAATGACCCTTAATACCACCTTTATTTACAATTAGACTTTCCAAGACCTTCCTTAAAGTCATCCTCCCAGTACCCAATGCAGCACCTACCTTTATGTCTTTAGTAAACTGATCCTGTTTTCTTCACTAAAACATACTTAAAATAAACACTGAAGAAGAGACATGTCAGGACCAGTTCAAGCATTAAGCATAAGAAGTGCATATTACAAGTAAAAAAACACAGTAGAAGGGGCATGTACCCTGAGGACTTAAGGTAAGGACAGTCAGATTCCAAAAAGTAATTTCCTAACATTCCATTGTGTTCTCCCCTTTTGACCGTGTCATAATCCAATCCCTCAGTCTCATTCCATAATGGAATCAAGTCAAAGAAGTGGGTGAAGTCTAGGAAGACAGATCTACCAAACACTTCTTTGTTATAAGACTGGATCAGGTTTGTGAGACAAATATTTAAGGCCACAGACCAATGTTGGTCTAAATTCTAGGGGCTTTTGTTGTCTAGGAAAGCAGGCAGTTTTTCCTTCAGGATCTCCAGGTTTTCTTACCTTCACTGTTAACCTAAGAGACCTGAAGTTTCCTGCATGTCTTTTTTTTTTAATTATCTTGTTAAGGATGCCACTCAGTTTCTTACAGCCTTCAGTAACATCTGCAGCAGCCACTCAGCTGAATAAGACTCCTGTGGGGAGTCCATCAGCACACTGGCCAGATTAGACAGAAACCTGCAAGGAAGATAGTCTGGTCCCTCTGCCTTCTTCTATAAGCATCTGAAACCTTAGTGTCTCCAAACTGCTTGCCCCACTGTCTACATACAAACAGATGCAAAATGTTCATTCAGCACATCAGCTTTTTTCCTGTTGCTTGTGATCTCTCTCCCAGTGTTACTCAGTGTACTTGGTGTGGCCAGGTCTCTCTCTCTCTAACTTTAATGCTATACACTTAAACTCTCCTTCACCCATTCTGCCATCCCCCGTTTGACGTGCATTACTGTTGCTCTTGATCCCATGTCATTCATGTAAGTGCTTGCTAGCAGTTTGTCTCCTCCACTTAACCAGGCAGTGCTCCAGGGCAATTGGAAAAATAGTCTACATCAGAAGTTCTGGTGAATTCCTAATAATTAAAGGATGAAGGCAATGAATTTTAAGAATACCTGATATATATTTTCTGTACATTAAGTTTTCCGTGTTGTGTCTGGAGGTACCTCCGTATATTTTTTTGATTATTTGTTGTATTGTACACTGGTCAGCTCCTTGGTGGTTCTTATAGAAAAATATGTAACAATTATTGCTGGGGGTACAAATGGTGCCGTAGCATGGGTGGTGCAAACATAGCACCTTCTCTGGGCACCAACATGTACGAAAGCCAAAAGTTTGTCAGCTTGCAAATTTTCAGTTAAGTGAATGTCTGCTTAGCAGACAGCTTGGGGACTGTCTAAATGCAAAACTGTTCTATTTTTAAGACAGTTAGGAGGGGAAAAAAGAACAAATCATACAAACTGTAAATGTGACTGCAACTGCAATCACTTAATAACAGTATGTAAATGATAAAGCAAACATAGCACCTTCTCTGGGCACCAACATGTAGGAAAGCCAAAAGTGTGTCAGCTTACAAACTTTCAATTAAGTGAATGTCTGCTTAGCAGACAGCTTGGGGACTGTCTAAATGCAAAATTGTTCTATTTTAAGACAGCTGGGGGGGGGGGGAGAACAAGTCATACACACTGTAAATGTGACTGAAATTGCAATCACTTAATGACAGTTTGTAAATGATAAAGCTGTTCTTAGAGTTTGACAGTTTAATAGCAGTCATTAAATCATCAACTTTGAGACAGGTTATAGATGGGTGAGTGACGAATGGTCATACTGTCTAAGGCTCAAAATTTCCTTGCTATATAGTTCCATAGCTGAGCAGGTGGAACAGAGGCATTGTCTGTTTTATGAGGCAAAATGGAAGCCATATCTCCAAATTTGGTGCATTCAACTGAGAATATTCCAGCATATCTAGAACAGGCTGTATACAATCGTCAATAATATCGCACAACTGGCACAATTCATATACTGTTAAATGGATAACATCATGGCTATAGGAGAGGAGATAAAAGGAACTGTTAGGGGAGAAGTACCTAAATGCACTACAGAAAAAGAATATTTCAGGGCTCTGCATTATGCTCACTATTGTTTTACTCGGCTTTTATTACATTCCAAGCTAATACTAACTGGTGGTGGTTAAAATTTGCAGACAACCATAAGCTAAGTGCATGTGCCAAGAAGCTGTGACTAAAATTTAGTGTCAACAAGTGTAAATTTCTATCATTATATATCCAAATGTCGTAAAACTCTTAAGCTAGACAATAAGTTGCTGAAAAAGGTAACAAAGATGAAAGATCTGGGAACAGTGACGATTATTAGACCATGCTATGGAAAATCAAAATTTTAAGAATGGTGGGTTAGATGTTTAAAACCATATTGACAAGAAATCCACTTATCCTCAGTAACTTGTTTAAGACCATTATTCTCACAGTTTTAGAAGACAGTTCTGTATTCCTTAACTGTACCAAAACAGAGATTAATGTGTTAGAACTGGTTCATAGGAAATTCACAAGAAAAATGCTACCACATAGGGACTTAAAATATAATGAATGTTAATAAAACTTAGTGTTTTTAGTATTAGACATACATGTTCGAGAGTAAGCTTCTGTTTAGCATTTGTGGTCTTTAGGGGCAAATCCATGTTTGTAATCCTGGAACTGAGTATTCACAACAGCTCTAACACACTAAAAAGCCTTTCACGCTGGTTCTCTTCTTTCTCTGTTATGCTGATTGAAACCTACTCAATGGGATTTCCCGATTTCCGCACTCTTGTTTTAGGACCTAATTAGTGCTTCAGCGGCCATTTTCCCTTTGATACTGCTCATTTGTGCACATGTAGACTTGGGAGCCAGTTAGCAACTGAACAGTATTCCCTTATCAGTACTGCATCGAATTGTCTTAACTACACATTGTACTGAAGCTTACAAGTGATAACGACCGCCATATACAGTCTAGTAACTATCCGTTAAAGCTCTGCAGACCTCTAGTTACCTTTCCTATGCAAGCCCTATCTAGTCTTCTGACTGTAGAACTGATTAGCTTGCTTGTAAGCACAATTACTAGACCCTTGGTTATCCCTCCTCTTGCTTGCTTGTACGCACAATTACAAGTCTCTTGGTGATCCCTTCTCTGCGTCTTCTACCACGCGCTGGTTTTCCTGTCCTTAACCTTAATCTTTATCCTTCTTGGCCACTATCCCTCCCTTTTGCAGCTAGTGACCTCTGCTTTAGATATTATTCCTTGTTTTGTTTCTATTCCTGCTACCCTACCTCTGCTGGTGACTACTGTAACCAGACCTCAGCTAGCAACCACTGTTTAAATAGTATTTGCTACCTCATCTAGAACAACTGTTCTTTTAAATATTATTTTCTCCTTGTTCTTGGTCCTATCCTGCCATCCTGCCTCTGCTGTCAACTACCTTAACTAGACCACAGATAGCGACCACTGTTTTAGAGGTTTCTCTATATATATATTGATATACTGTTATATACATTCTACTCTGAATGAATGCCTACTTTGCTTCGTTGCTGAATTCACCTGTTGACTGTGGCTCTGCTTAAGTGACCTGCACTGAATGCTCATTTGCATCCTGTTGTAACAGCTAATGTCTGTAAGCCTGTTTTAGTATGATTGCCACTCTGTTTTAATTGAATTGCTGATTCTGTTCATTGCATATGTTGTATCTCTGTTTTTATCATCTCCTGTTTGCCAACAAATTGTGATATTGCATTATTCCTCTGTATTGTGATACATTTTTATCTACACTGCTGTATCATTTACTACTACTCCTTTACCCCCCCACTCATATATCTATCACCCTATTTATCCTGCACTCTGTATAAACCCACACTCGCCCCTCATTTCTTAATTAAGTGATCTCCTCCCTTTTTTCTATTGCTTGATCCCTAAACACTCACATTTCACCTCCCCTTTACTCCACACACTATACTGACTCTAACCCTCTTTACATCTCCCCTCTACCCCATATAACTCACTCTGTATTCTTTTTTCAGGCAAATAAAGCTACCTGAGCAGCCCTGATGCCCTCTGGCCCACTCTAGCTGGAAATTCACCTACAGTCAAGTACCTCCAGCGTGCATCCCTCTCAAGTGAATACCATCTAAGTATGTACACTTCATCTGTAAAGGATACCTGCTACCATTAATCCTTGATTACTCCTGTGGTAGCTCTTTCTCACCTGCAGACCGCACCCTGTAGCTATTTTCTCTTACACTTGTTTAGTTATCCCTTTTTCTTCCAGACTCCCTCCAATCTACTCTACTCCTCTCTAACTTATACCTCCTATCTGAATTATTCCTACTGCCTACCAAACCCTCTTTCACTGTCCGCTACTCTCTATCAAAGTTAATAGTTTTTTCAGTCCTGAACAGACCTCCTAGCTATTCTCTCCTGCTATTTTCAGTACTTTTGCCTCAACTTCTAGAGCCCTACTGACCTAAACACAGCCCAGCCACTTCTGCTCTTACCTAGAACTCCCTGCCTTTCCTGCTCACATTTCTGTCCTTTTCACCAGCTTCTCTGATTGTTTTCTGAGTCCTTCCTTGTGGGTGTAGCCCCGCTCTGTTTGTCCTCGCTACGCTCAGGCTCACTTCGCTCCCCTACCCTACACCCCCACTCCCACCCACCCCCAGTACAATTACCTTTATACCTAACTATCCCTCCCCTTCCTCTCCTGCTATCCACTACAGCTCCACTTCCTACCAATCACCACTCCCACCTCACCAATCTGTCAGTCTTATCAACATCACTTCCTACACACCACCTACTTCCCAACCCAACCATATTCTACTCTAACATGCAATATCTACTATCTTCTACGCTACTTCTTTTTCTCTCTATCACCACCTCTTACCACTCCAATCTGTATGACCCACTCCAAAGCTCTCCAACTTTTCACTCGTACAACATACCTCCAACTACTTCATCTTTTACTATCTCCCCAGATCTCTTCACTACCTCTACCTCAAGTCTATTCAAGCCACCATTTTTACAGGTTATTAAACCTTCCCCTAAAGCTAAGTCAAAGCTACACAAACTCTATCATTTACTACAATCTCTCCTCTCTCTAAAATACTACTCTGCTCTGGTGATGTCCATCCCAACCCTGGCCCCTCTTCATTTCACCCCTCCCTCACTCTCCCCTAAACTACCTCTACACTGCCCCCATCTTACACCTCTTACAATCATCAGTCTCAATCACAACAATCATTTCCAGCCAAAGACTTAACCATTTACTCTCTGAATATTCAAAGCCTAACAAATAAGGTTACTGAGCTGCACTCATGGATTGCTCTCAATACCCCAGAAATTCTTTCCCTAGCAGACACCTGGCTTAAGTCACATATCTCAGACAATGAAATACTCCCACCTGGTTATAACATCTTCAGATCTGATAGACCTGTAAAAAGGGGATGGCGTAGCCATCCTCTACTCTAACAACCTTAACATCTCACCATACCCCTCCTCTATTCCTGACTTCCTCCCAGCTGAACTCATCATCCTCAACTGCCATCTGAATGCACACAAAAAACTTGCTATAGCTTCCATCTATCTTCCTCCTAGCAACAATCTGCCAATTATAGAAAACATCCTATCCTGGTTCTCCCACAATATACCATATGAGACACTTATCCTTGGAGATGTCAACATAGACTGGTCCAAACTCTCAACTGACTCTCCCCAACTCAGCATCCACCTTCATGGGTTCCGCCAACTTATATCATCACCCACTCGCTTCCATAAAAATTCAACTTCCAGCTCCATAACAGACTGGATCCTTACCAATACCCCTCATTATTACCACAATCCCACCACCTTACCCGATTTCCTTAGTGACCATCTCCCTACCTCCATCCTTAGACACTATTAACATACCCCCAAAACCCACCTTATCAAGGACTGTCAAAAACTATCTACTTTCAATTCTTCCCACTTCACCTCTATTCTCCACAACACAGATTGGTTCACCCTTAAACAACTCCCCCTAAATGACGCTGTCAGCACTTTCAATAGCATCTTCTTGAGTACTCTAGACTTCCTAGCTCCATCTAGAAGGATCAGAGTAAAATCAAATCATGCTCTCTGGCTCTCCAAAGAGACTAAGTCCCTTATGAAACAAAGAGACAGCACTTGGAAAGCCTGGATTAAAACTAAACAACCACCTCTTCTTCTCAAATACAGACAACTGAGGAATCTTGCAAAAAAAACTTACCTCTAAAGACAGAAAGTCATACTACAGTTCTGCCAGCTTAACAACATATCCAATCCTCAGAAATTTTGATCAACTCTCAACAACATTCTCTATCCCGGAAGTCCCTCTAATCCCTCCCCATACCCAAACTCATCCCCTTAAGAAACTGCCACCCTCTTAAACAAACACTTGATCTCTTCCATCCAAAATCTCATAACCACCAGTCCTAACTCTACTTCTATACCTGCCCCTCCTAGTCTAACTAACACAACTTTGTTTTCCTTTCAGCCTGTTCCCACTACTTATATAAAATCTCTACTGCTCAAACTAAAACCATGCTCTCCTTCCACTGACAAATTACCTCAAACTTGCTGCTGATTCTATTGCCTACCCTATATCTATACTAATAAACAGATCCATTCACGAATCAACTGTCCCCACCCTCTGGAAATCTTTCTTTACTATCCCTCTTCATAAAGGTGGAAACTCCACTGAACCTTCAAACTACCGACCTATTGTCATTCTGTCCCCCCTCTCTAAGATACTAGAAAAATGTGTACACTCTCAGCTTCTCAATCACCTCCTTAACCACCACTTGCTTACCCCTACCCAACACGGATTTAGTCTCCACCACAGCACCACCACTGCCCTCCTCTCCTTCACACACACCATCACAGAGGCCCTAGACAACAATAAACTCATTTCCTGTCTCTTCCTAGATCTCTCCAAAGCTTTCGATACTGTCTCTCATCCTTTACCATTATCCAAACTTGTTAGCCAACACCTATCCCCCTCCTCACTTGCTTGGTTCAATAGTTACCTACCTGCCAAAGAACAATCTGTCAAATGGCTCTCAGCCTCCTCCCCTTTTTTTCCCATCTCTACTGGTGTTCCTCAAGGCTCCATCTTAGGACCCCTTTTGTTTAACATCTTCACCAATGATCTTTTCTCCTCTTGTAAAGATTCTTCTCTCATTCAGTATGCAGACAACTCCACACTTATCTCTATTTCTAATAACATTTGTGAACTACACTCCCTAACCCAACAAGCCCTACTATCCACAGAACAATGGCTTTCTCACAACCTACTGATCCTAAATCCCAAAATGACTAAACTCCTACTTTTCCTTCTCCGTTCTCATTCTCACCATAAAACCTCCTTTGTCATTACATCTTCTAATAACACAACTATCTAACCAGATAACCACACAAAACTCCTAGGGGTCATCATTGATGATGAACTAAAGTTCAACCTACACATACACCAATGTATAAAAAGAACACACCAGAAATTAGGCCTGCTTTATTGGAACAAAAGATTCTTAACTCCTGATGCTAGACTTCCCCTGGGACAGGCCCTCCTCCTCCCTACCCTCCTATATGCCGCTCCAGTACTTACCAATATTCAGGCCACCACTCTTAACAAACTTCAACAAACTTACCATAAAATAGCCAGATTCATTACTAACTCCTCATACAACTCACACCACCGCACTGCTTTAAACCGTCTCCAATGGCGTGAACTTCCCCAACTACTGCTACTTTATCAATTTCACATGCTTCACTCAATCCTTTATAAACCCTCCTTCTGTCCATCTCTCTCTTCCTTAGTCTCTACACTCCATCCCGAACCCAACATACTTCTAATCAACAACTACTTGATATTTACCACCCAACAAAGTCTGCAGGCAAACTACTCTATAAACACTCAGTCGACCATACCTGGAACAGACTTCCTCTTGATTTATGTTCAATTTCACACACCTCTCACTTTACAAACACACTAAAAACATATTTTCTCAATTGCAGGACCTGCCCTTGCAATGATCCCACTTAGTCTCCCCCCACACACTTGCCCTTATTAAGGACCCTACTTAGTCCCCCTACACACCTCTCATAAGGTATTTGCATAATTCCACACAAACAGCAGAAATATATATATATATATATATATATATATATATATATATATATATATATACTTTGTTTTACTCTCAACCTATTGCATTATCTCACTGTAAAATTACATGTTTCTTAGTGTCATTTTTTTTCCTTCTCCATACTTGGAACTTTAACTTGCATGCATGTACTCAACAAATGTAAAACTTTTGCTCTGTAAAATTGCTTCTCACCTCAATATTTTGTGTAACATTATACTTTACAAGAGAAATGTATTGTTGGAGCTTTTCACCTTGGGTCACTGAAAATGGGCCACAAACCCAGTTGGGCTAATCCGGTTAACAAATGTCAATAAATAATAAATAAAATAAGACAAGGAAACATGACAATTATATTACACAACTTTTCTTTTCCCAAACTGTGGAATGAAGTACTAGCACAAATTAAAAAGATTTCAACTATAAACCAGTTTAATGAAATTTACTATCATGATCATGAATGGCATTTTAGTCATATCATCAAATTTAATCGTTGAATTTAGTAATACCAATAAGGTGGAATGTTGAAAATGAACACCACAAAGGTCAACATTTGGAATTATTTGAAACTGACGTAAAGCAGTGCAAGTGTACCCAATGATTCCTGCACTTCAGTCACACTTGTTCTTCACTTGCGCTCACCTCTGTATGGTGCATGTCAGATGTTTGCATGTCTGAACATTCACACATCCAAAACCCTCTTAAACAACCATACAAATGCACTTGTTTTCATGTTTTTGTAAGGGGGACAAGTCTCCCTGCGCCCCCCCCCCCACGCTCCTTGTAAATTATACATACCAACTCCGACATTGCACTACAGTGAGGAAAAGGGAAACATTTCCCATTCTGCTCTGTACTGCGATCTTCATTCATAACATTGACTTCACAACAGTGCGTGCATACTCATTTTCATTCAATTTCAGTCAAACACTTTCAGTTTGGAATTTTTTTTTTTTTTCAGATAAGATTTTTATTGTTTTATGCAAAAATCAGAACAATTGCAGAGTAAAAAAACATTGTACATGACTTACAATAGCATCCTAGCATGCATAAAATAACAGTATCATTCGAGGTATAGGAGAAAACAAAAAGGATAACCAGACTGAACTATATACAATATTTACAAGTGTGCTACTATTGTATCTTGGAATAGGGAAGAAGCTTAAGGAAAAAGACTGAACCTCCAAATATCAAGAAGAACAGAAAGGAAGAAAAAAAGAGAAAAAAATAGTTTTCCTCAATCTTTAAAACATTCCGTTTGATTAACCATTTAAAATCTGGTTAAGTCGAATTTTCCAGAATTTCTGGTAATATGCTCTCGTCCTAGGACCTTTAATAATAAGTTTTTGTGATGATATGTGCTTAAATGCCATATCTCTAAATCCCGTCCAACTGAGTTTAGTACAATCTAGCCAGTTTTTAGTAATGTATAACTTAACAACTGAGCAAAGTGTAATTAATACATGTTGCTTTACTTTAGGTAATTTGAGATCAGAGATGTGTAGTACAGCAAGCTCCCAATACAGTGTGGATTTCTGATAACCCATTTTTTCTAGACATGTTTTAAGAGAGCACCATAATTTATAAGTTTGATTACAGAACCATAACTCATGTATGAGGTCAGCATGTGGATAGGAACAGCATGGACAGGCTGGGGAGATTTTAGGATCAAATCTATTTAGAACAGTTGGTGTGTAATAGGTGTTATTATTAATCATTAATTGTGTATATGTAAGATTTTTAAAGGGAATAAATTCTATGGTGTTTTTGATTGCCTTTAGTTTTTGTTCCTCAGTGAATGTGGTACCATGTTCATCCCAATATTTAGAGAATAGACACACTGAGTTATGTTTTATAGAGATGATAAGAATATAGGTTTTTGAGAGCATATTCTTATTACTCGGTAATGTAGACATAATTTCAAGTAGTCTGTTGATGTCATGAATATTAGTAGACAATTGCTGGCTAGTGATTTGTCATAGAAATCTGTGTATTTGTAGTTTAATTTCAGAATTAGACGTAGATCAGGGATACTCTTGTTGTGTTTATAAATGCGCCAGACTGTACAGTCTTTGATAAGGATGAAATCTGTAAGATTGACTAGTTTGTTGTTGATTTTTATATTAGGATTTAGGTGAAGTGGCTGGAGAAAAGGGAAGGTTTTATCAAGGTTGATAGATTTTAACAGGTCCTGTAGTGTTCTAATCTTGTGTTTCAGGGTACTGTTTAATTTAATGACTCTAAGGTTTGTAAGGGTAAGGAAAGGAAGAGGTTTTAGATTAATATTACTTTTGGTCACGTGTTGAAGCCAAATTTTAACATAAGAGGGGGATGTCTTGATGTTGTTTAAGTCTAGGTTTGAGATTACCATGATTCTATTAGCATACACGATCTTGTAATATAACTGAAGATCTGGTAAGCTAAGGCCTCCCTTATCCTTGGGGTAGGTCAATTTGGAGTAGGTTATCCTGACCGATTTTGGAAACCAAATAAATATGGCTAATTCTTTGCTCATTTTGATAAAGAGATTGTTTGGAATAGTAAGGTTCAATGCATTGAACTGATATAGTAGTCTTGTCAGTACATGCATTTTCACAATTGCTGCTTTGGACAACATAGAAAGTTTCAATTGTTACCACCTGTGCAGATCATGGGTGATTTTTGACCATGTCTTATGGAGATTATTTTGGATCAAGGAGGCCTGATTATGCTCAAAGCAAATCCCTAGATATAATTTAAGGTAGTAGGTTATTTGAAAATGAGATTCCTGAAAAGTAGTTTACTTTATAATTTGCAGGGTTGATGGAAGAAATATGGGACTTCTTACGACTGACTTTGTACTCTGAAACTATTAAGAATTTATTAATAGCCTCCAATATTTTCTTCAGGTCAGTATTGGGGTACTGGAAATGTATGTTAAGATCATCTGCAAATGCAGACAGCATTGTTTTAGTATTGAGAACTTTAGGTATTGAGTGGAAAGTATTTTGCGAGATATAGAGGAAGAAGGATTCAATAAAAATAGTAAAGAGGGAGGGTGATAATGGGCAGCCTTGTCGTGTTCCATTTGTTATTTTAATTGGGTTAGATATCCTTTTGTTCACACAGAGGTAAGTAAAGGAATCTTTGTACAGTATTTTTATCATGTCAGAGAATTCTTTAGGGATATTAAAGTAAGATATAGTTAGGAACAAGAAGTCCCAATTGACCCTGTCAAATGCCTTACAAGCATCAAGTGTTAAAGCGTATATCGGGTTTCTATCATTCATGGTTAACTGTATCACAAAACGAAAACTCTAGCAAAGATAGACTTCTAACATTGTGATACCTTAAACTTATTGCATCAGAGGCCTCATGGGTATATGCAAATCACCCTTTAAGGATATCAGGTGTTTCAGCTAAATGGCAATTCTGAATGTCCATGACTTTTTCTTTTACTTTCATTTTTAAGTCTATTTATGGACAGTTTCAGGCCATTAAACCCAAACCCCTTTAGCTGTGGACATGCATGTTTCTGCCTTCTTATGACATCATCAGCACAGCATAAGAGGAATGTTTGACCTGTATCAAGGAATCTAGAGTTAGGGTGTTGCCCCATGTGTGTCTATTGGGCATAAAACCTGCCTGGTCTCGGAATATCAAGGATGACAGCACTTTTTTGAGTCTATTTGCAAGGATGGCGGAGAGTATTTTAATATCTACATTAATCAAAGAGAAGGGCCTATAGTTGTGTGGGCTGGCTTTATCCTGGTTATTTTTCGGGATTAGGATTGTCTTAGAGTTGTTCCAATGTAGATCTGTTATACCATTCAGTTTGATGAAGTTAAACACTTTTAAAAGAATGGATGAAATTCTTGGGTTGAATGTTTTATAGAAGTCAGATGTGAAGCCGTCTGGACCGGGGGATTTTCCAAGTTTAAGGTTATTGATGGTATCAAGAATTTCTTGTTGTTCAAGTGGCGCAGAGAGAATTTCGTTGCTCCTCAGTCAGTTTCGTGAACGTAAGCTTATTCAAGTAGTTCACCATTTGGGATATATCTGGACTGCCATTATTCCTTCCATATATGTTAGAAAATAGAGTGTAAAATAGCTCTATGATATCCGAATCTGATTTATGCATTTTATTTTGGTAATATAGGAGAGGAATTCTGGTAGAACCACATTTGCTTTCGTTAATTCTTGCTAGGGTTTAGATGGTATTTGTGCCCATTCAGAGTATGTCGCTATATATTTTTGTTCTTGGAGGGAATAGTTATGTTGATGGAGTTCTCGTAATTCTTTTTGGGTATTACTGATCAATTTTTTTAACTCTGGGTTAGGACCTGAGTTACATTTCTTTTCTAAGTCTGATAGATTGCAGGTTAATTCGACTTCTTTCTCTGTTTAATTTTTTGTAATAAGAAGCCTTCTGGATTAAAATTCTTCTCAGTTTTGTTTTGTAAGCCACCCATTGTATGTCTAATGGTACTTTGAGGGACTCGAGATTATCCTCAAGTTCTGACAAGCTTTTGTTGATTTCCTGCAATATATCTTTTTTAAATAGTAAGTTACTGTTTAGGGTCCAACTACCAACAGGTTTCGATGACACTTTGTAAAGCTTAAAATAACAGAGATTTTGGCATGGTCTGATAAAACCCTGGGCTCTGTGTGGAATTTTATCTCTAGGCTTGCTAGGGATTCTGAGATTAAGAAAAAGTCTAAACGTGACCAAGTGTTATAGCATTTTGAATAATAAGTATATATGTTATCCTTAGTTAGATTTCCACTAAATGAGATTGGATCTATGAGCCTTAAATCAGACATTAATTCCCCCAGTGCAAGTCAGGCTTGGAAGTTGTAGGAGTTCGAGTTGCTGGTGCGATCCAAAACTGGGTCTATGACTGCATTCCAGTCTCCTCCTATAATATATTGATGATTGTACTGATGATTCTGAAAAGTACAGAGAATATTATACATTTCCAAAATAAAATCTTGCTGTTTTGTGCATGGACCATATACATTTAAAAAAAGGACCGGTTTACTAAATTTAGGATTCACTGTTGTGAAAAGGCACCATCTTCCATTTTTTTCAAATTTAGTTTCTGTAATAACCTCTTGATTTTTTTTTTAATAATAATGGCCACCCCTTTTGAATATGAACTGCCCCCCACAGCTATTAGAGATTTTATCCAACTTCTATTAGTATCCCTTCCCCAGTCCTCTTTGAGCATACGAGTTTCTTGAATAAAGCAAGCATTGGCCTGGGATTTAAACAATAGGTGCATCAAGAGATTTTTCTTTCCTTTATTCTGTAGACCCCTTACATTCCAAGAATCTAACATCTACCCCATGGGTTGTGGATAGAAGGGATTGAATAACTAAAAGACTTTTTAACCATTTTTTTCTATCATTTTATCCCCCGCCTTAGGTTTTGAATGTAATTTTATTCTACTTGACCTATAAGTGATAGTTATGGAGGTCCATATCATATTCAGAGTTCCTGTAATTTAATTTAAGTTTATAATAGTAGCATAAGACTCCTTCAGCCTTAACCCAGTGCCTGACCACCCAAACCCCCTATTTGAAGGAGTAAAACAAGAGAGAGAAATTCGATATGCCAAATTTGAAAATATTTGTGTCAGTGTAAGTATATAAACCACTAGAAACAACATAAACATACTTAATAAATCTATATACAAAAGTATGCTCGCCTCAAGGCTGATCATCCTAGGCCCTACTTCCAAAGATCCACAAGCCTCCTCTTAATGTGTAGTGTTACAGGAGGAAAAACATCATAGGTAGTTATAGAATAGCATAATGTATTTACTTTGTGAGCCAGCAAAAACTCACTGGCACCATGTTCTAGGTTCTATGTCTCCAGTTAGTTGGCCCATAGCGTAAAAAGATAATCTAGAGATTGCAGCTTGTCAGAATGTCTGCAGAGAAGTGATAAAGTTCATATGAAAATATAACACAATATGTAGTATGCAGTATATGCTGTTTAAGTTAAGTAATGCCTAAGCACCCTGAAGCAAATATATTAAACAGCACCGACTCAACAAGCACAATTAGTTTACAAGCAACTAATAAAAGTTTGATGAGTACAACATCTATAGTATACTAGTAAAATCTGTAACAGCTTAGTACATATAATAACCTTTCAAGTACAAATGTAGTTTTGTTTAAAGACCATCTTGCCCTGCATTCAAAGGTCAAAATTAGAGTTTAATTAGATTGTTTATACACTTAATATGCTCATTAGTGACCAAAACTACATGTAGAGGTGATTATACTAGAAGAACAAAACCATAGACAGATACAAGGTGACCGCTTTCCTCTAGTTCACAGGCATCTAATGCATAAAGTATTAGAAATTAAACAAACTGTCACAACACTCAAAAATATTACTGGGATGAAAGCTGAGTCAATAATCGATCTTTAAATTGTTTTATTGAGATGTAGAGCGAGTCGAACATTTCTGTTCACTGCTAAACAGTTATAAAGAAAAAAAAAACTAGACAGTTTTTATAAACCGCAAGCTTGTTAAAGCGTTTTCTATTATATGACAAAGTGAGATTAAGCAGGCTCACACCATAACTAGTTAGGTAAGAATCTAGTAAATAAAATACATTTCACAAAATGAAGGTTGGATAGATAAAGAAATTTTCTGGGCATTTGAAGCAGAAAGGATTAAAAGAAATGACTTGCTGTAATGTCCCTGGTTTCACTGTGTTTACTTATATGCGAGAGAGGCAAGAAACGTTACAGTACAGTTTTGTACTTACCATAAATGTAGATGTTCAAGTGTTCACACTGCTGCAGTCATTACACTTGGGTTATCTTGCCGTCAGGCGGTCCCGGGTCCCGCAGTCAGCCAGAGTTCCAAAGTCTTGGTCCGGCGTTGGTTGCTGTCGCTTCTTCCCTGACGTCAGTGCGCCAGGGGTATATAAGATACATCCGACGCCATTTTCTTCAGTTTTTCTTGCCCCAGATGTCAGGTGCCCCCAAGTAGGTAGGCAATACATATTGCTAATAAAAAATTTACATATAAAATAAAAACAATACCTTCAGTTACAAGCCAATACACCACAAAGGTTGTATAGGATAGAAAGGTACAGATAAGTCCAGCTAGTTCAGAGGGGATGGAGGGAGGGTAACCTGGACTGCAGCAGTGTGAACACTCGAACATCTACATTTATGGTAGGTACAAAACTCTACTATGTTCATCGCGTTACACTGCTGCAGTCATTACACTTGGGTAGAATCCCAAAGCTAAGGTTGGGTGGCTGGTCTATAAAGAGTTAGGATTGGCTATGAGGCCCTGCAGAACTGCAGTGGCAAATCCTGCTGTGGATTTAGAGTAAAGAGGCAAGTGGTAATGCTTGGTAAAGGTGTGCACTGAACTCCAAGTTGCAGCCTCCAAAACTTCCTTGGTAGGTACTCCTCTGAGAAAGGCTGTTGGAAGTGGCTGTTGCCCTGGTGGAATGTGGCCTATTGTTATTAGGGACTGATTTTCCATGCTGTGTGTAGCAGTAATGAATACAGTGCCCCATCCATTTGGATATAGTCTGCTTTGAGATAGTCTTGCCCTGTGATCCTGCAGCATATGCTACAAACAGTTGCTCAGTTTTCCTGAAAGCTTTTGTTTTGTCCAAGTAGAAGCATAGCTGCCTGTGTTTGTCCAAAGAGTGCAGAAGTTTCTCCCCTTTATTCTGGGGGTTTGGATAAAAAGTTGGCAAATGGATGGTTTGGTTAAGAGCCACACTAGATACCACCTTTGGCATAAAGGTAGGGTTTGTCCTTAAAGAAACCCTGTCCTGATGAAAAATTATAAAAGGTTCCACTGCCATTAATGCCTGTAGCTCTGAGACTCTTTGTGCTGAAGTTACTGCCAGGAGCAGAGCTGTTTTCCATGATAAAAATTTTAGATCAGCTGTATTGGCTGGCTCAAAAGGTGGCAGGCTCAGTTTTTCCAAAATGAAATTGAGGTCCTAAGTTGGTGTTAGTGCTCTCCGGGGCGGTCTTATGTTTTTAGCCCCTCTGAGGTACTGCTTTAGAGAATAAAGGAGGATCCGTGTTGTAATGTGCTGAAATGGCAGAGGCATGGATCTTAATTGATGAGAAGGATAGGCCTTTGTCCAGCATCTCAGTTAAGTATTGTAAAATCTGAGGAATGTTTGGGACAAGATGGTCAAGGCTTTGAGCCTGGTTCCAGGCGCAGAATCTCTTCCATTTTTCTGAATAAGCTTTCCTGGTGCTAGGCCTCCTGGCCTCCAAAATGACGTCCATAACAGCTTTAGAGAGAGGTGTTGCCTGTTTGACTAATGAATCTGCCATGCAACCAGGTTTAGGGTTTTGAGCTGACCATGCAGGATCTGATTGTTTTGTTGAGTCAGAAGGTGTGGAATTTGAGATCCATGGTGGGCCTTGAGCTAAGTTCTTTAAGATTGGGTACCAGTGCTGGCGGTGCCTGTCTGGAGCAATCAGGATCATCTGTGGCTTTCTTGTCTGGCTTTTAGGAGTACCTTTGAAAGGAGAGGCAGTGGTGGGAAGGCATAAACTTTTAGGCTTTTCTAGCTGAACGAGAGAGCATCCACTTTCCATGCTTGTGTGTGATAAGTCCTTGTGCAGAATTTTTGTAGTTGGCAATTCAGTGGGGAGGCAAAAAGATCTATGTCTGGGCATCCCCAATTTTGCATTACCATGCTGAAGATTTGTGGATTAAATTTCCATTTGTGGGGGTCCATGATATTTCTGCTTAGATCATCTGCCAGAGTATTTTTCTTTCCTGGCAATGTGCTTGCAGATGAACTTGATATGTTAGAGCTGTGTTCCACAAGGTCATGGCTTGCCTGCATAGGGGATAAGAATGAGTGCCCCCTTACTTGTTTATGTACCACATTACTGTGGTGTTATCTGTCTTTAATAAATAATTGTCCTGAATGCAGAAGGTCCTTGAAAGCTGTTAGGGCATTTTGAACAGCCAACATCTCTTTTTGATTGATGTGAAGATGCATTTGGTCTGTGGTCCACTTGTCCTGAATGCATTTTCCTGCCATGTGTGCTCCCCAGGCATAGTCCAAACCATCTGTTGTTAGTGTCTGCCTGGCTGTGGGTAGGGTAAAAGGCTGACCCTTGTTTAGGTGACATGCCTGTGCCCACCATCGAAACTCCTGTTGTAGGCAGAGAATCACTGGTATTACTGCTTCTAAACTGTGAGAGTGCTGAGTCCAAACACTTTTTAGGTACCATTGAAATTTCCTCATATGCAGTCTGGCATATGGTATTAGTAGTATGCAGGATGCCATGAATCCCAAGGCCTGCAGAATTTTTCTTGCAGGGAGATGGTACTTTTTTGCCATTAATTGAAAATATTGAACTTGTTTGTCTGGTGTGAGATAAGCCATCTGGGCTGTTGTATTTAAGCTGGCACCCAGGAATATAATATGTTGTGAGGGCACTAGTTTTGACTTCTTTTCGTTTACTGTGTACCCTAGAGAAATTAGCAACCTTTTTACAAATGCCAGATGCTGTAGAAGAATGTCCTTTGTCTCTGCTTGAATGAGGCAGTCATCCAGGTATGGATATATTTGAATTCCTTTTTGTCTGCAAAATGCAATTACTGGTGCCAGGCACTTTGTAAAGACCCTGGGCACAGTAGATAAGCCAAAGGGCAGTGCAGATAATTGGTAGTGCATTGTGCCAGCTTTGAATCTGAGGTATCTTCTGCAATTTTGTCTGATAGGGACATGCAGGTATGCCTCTGAGGTCCAGAATAACTAGCCAAGCCTTCTTGCCCAGCATGGGTAGAAGCTGCTGTAATGTCAACATTTTGAATTTCGGAATATCCAGGTAAGTATTTAGAATTGAAAGGTCTAGTATGGGCCTCCAGGCCTTGTCCTTTCTGGGAACCAGGAAGAGTCTTGAGTAAAAGCCTTGTCCTTGTTCCTGTTGTGGTACTTTTTGAATAGCTCTCATGTCCATGAGGGCTGAAATTTGTTTTTGTGCCTCTGCCCATTGATTTTGTGGCAGGTCTGGCATTCCATTTAGCCTTGGTAAACTATGAAAGTGGAACCTGTAACCTTGAGAAACAATATTCAGAACCCATTTGTCTTGGGTGATTGTTTGCCAGTTTTGAGAAAAAAGTACTAGTTTTCCCCCTAAGGGGGCTGTCAAAAGGGAAGTGCTTGGCGTATGAAGGGGGAAGTCATTGGGACTGTTTCCTGTAAGGTTGAGCCTTGTCCTCACCTCCTTTTGGGGTTGAGGTGCCCCACTGTCATGGTCTGTTAGAGCCTTGGGGTTGAGATCTGCCTCTTGGGCATCTGTATCTGCCTCTCTGTGGCCTGTCTGACACTGGAAAGGACCAATTCTTTTTTGGCCAATTTCTGCTAAATCGAGGTGGCTGTACCTGTAAGAAATCCTTGACTGTTTGCATACATTTAGCTTTATCCTCCATTTTAACACTTCTTCTGCCTTAACACCAAACAAGGTATCATGCTGTAAAGGAGCATCCAATAATTTTGCCTTAACATGATCAGGTAAACTCTGTTCTTTTAACCAAGCATGTCTTCGAATCACAGAACCTGTAACTGCGGCTCTACAAGAGGCCTCTAAGGAATCAAAACCACATTGCAGAGTATGTTTTCCCACCTGTTCAACTGCATGCAATAAATCCTGCATTTCTTTACAGTCAGCAGCTTCTGAGCTTGCAAGCATTTTCTGTTTTAACTGAGCCATTAAATATTGTTGGTACTTAAGCATGTGAAACTGGCAATTTAAAGCCCTTACTGCTAAAGTTGCAGAAGTGTAAACTTTCTTCCCCCATCTATCCAAAGCTCTGGAATCTCTGTCAGAGGGTACTGGATTTTTTGCAATGGAAGCCTTAACCCCTTTTGGACCATGGGAAATAATTTCTGGATCAGCAGAAGGGTTTTTATGAAGAAACTTGTGAGAGTCAGGGACTCTATAATACCTATCTGGCTTGGCTGGTGCAGGGAGCAAAGAATCAGGAGATAAGCTGGATTCAGAGAACACATCATCCACAATATCTAGCACAGGCAGAATAGCCAGGGACCTGTGCTGAGGCAATAATAGGAAATCCCTGAGCCTTTTCTTAGATTCTGAATAATCCTGACTTTCCCAATGGAAATGCTGCCTCATGGTAGGTAAAGTTTCCCCAAAAGAATAATCCTCAGGAGGTGAGGCTGAAGGGATAAATTCTTCAGCATCAGAGTCCTCATAGGGGGGTAGAGAGTATCCCTGGTCTGAAGAGGAATCAGAGGAAATGGAAACCTGATCAGAGGAATCATAGTCTGTATCCTGCCTAGGCCTTTTCTCAGGAGGGGGATGGGTACCCCTGATTAGAGTAATGAGGTCTTCGGCCATTTTAAGCATCTGTTTCTTAGGCATGGAGGACTGTCCAGGAGAATGCTGTACTTGCTTCTTTGTCTTTAATGGTACTTTTGTCTTGACTGTTGCTTTAATGGTAAGTTGTGAAGGTCTGAAAACACCCTCAGAATCCGACGCCTGCTCAGCGGCTCCGGACCCATCTGAGGGATTAGTTTCCATAGGCCCAATACCTTGAGTTTCCAGAGGCCTAGTTGTCCCCACGTGGGAGTCGGAGGCGGCCTGTGGCTCTGAGGTAGCGGGTGTCAGGGGCTGTGAAAGCGCCTCACTGAGAACCGGTGAACTGGTGACTGGCCTAGAAGAGGTTTCATCGTCGGTTTTGGACCTCGGATGCCTGTCTTTATCCTTGTCTTTGCGTTTTTTCAGAATTGCGATCGTCGGTTGATCCGACGGCATAGTATCATTGAACCTACGGCCAAAGTAGTGCAAAGCAAAATCAAAATGTCTTTTTATAGTACGTTTGTTATATCTAGCACAAAACCGACAACTATGACGTCGTGATCAGGGCCTAGGCATGGAATACAGTAAGAGTGGAAGTCCTTATGAGGTATTTGCTTCCCACAAGAAATATAATTATTAACTTTTTCTGACATCGGCCTGAGGCAAGAAAAAAGTTTCCCCAACAGGGTACTTAGCTTTATTGAAGACTTCGGATCTGAAATTCGACTTCGAAAATCTCAGGAGTCGGCCGACTGGCATTAGTGAACTGCTTCTGCTTCGGGCACTGCGCGGCAAGAAAGACTGAAGAAAATGGCGTCGGAAGCATCTTATATACCCCTGGCGCACTGACGTCAGGGAAGAAGCGACAGCAACCGACGCTGGACCAAGACTTTGGAACTCTGGCCGACTGCAGGAACCGAGACCGCCTGACGGCAGGATAACCCAAGTGTAATGACTGCAGCAGTGTAACACGATGAACATCGTGGTGTTTAGACTGAAATAAAATCTTCATCCCATAATGAACGCTTGATTATTGAGGTCTGTACTGTATACAAACTAGTTCCGCTGACCCCACTCACTGTGGTTTTACAGGCTGAGAGGAAGATATTCAAGTGGGAGATTAGGAGAGCATCTTTGTTGAAACAAAAGGAAGTTGTAAGAAAAATAGGTCCTACTAGCCAACAGGCAATCACAATTTTGTTCCTCTCTTCTCAGCTAGATCAATTGCTTTAAAAAGATTTTAGAGATTATTTAGAAACTTAATCTTGGTTTTCTGGAGACAAGGGCTCACACTAATAACATCAGAGTGGAGTGTTTTTTGTATTAACTATTCTTGTAAGTCAAAAGATTACGATTCCGGGGATTTTCCAAAGCAACTGATGAATGTGGTTTTTGCCTCCTTGGGTGAGTTGATAGCAAATCTAGTGTCATTGTTATAGAAGATTAATGTACTAGGATAACACATTTGGAACTTTATGCCTCCTTTGATTAAGTCAGCACAGAAAGGAGAAAGTTTTGGTCTGTTTTTTTTTTTTTTAATTGTGAGGGGGAGATCTTGTTAAAGGTAATTCTATGGGTGTTCCAGGTGAATGCTTTTTGTTTTTTGGTAGCTACTAAAATTCTTTGGGCATCTTGAAAGTTGAGGAGTTTGACATAGACTTGGCCTGGAGCTGTAGAATCTTGACGTTTGTAAAGGGTGTGATGGGCCTGCTCGATTATTAATTCTGTCGGATTTCCCTCCGAGCGAAAAAGGTGTTCAAAGATTTGTTTAGCAGTACTAATCAGCTGGATATTTTCAAATTTTTCTGGAAGACCCCTGATTAGAACATTGTTGCATCTGCTACTTGCCTCCAGATCTGTTAACTTTTGTTGGATCTCATTTAGCGAAGCTGCTTTGGTGCGAAGTTCCACTTTCAGCATTTGGATTTCATTTGACTGGGTCTTATGTTCCAGGTTATCCACATGATCAGCAATTTGGCTGACTGTGGTACCAAAATGAGTAAGTTGCTCGGAGAAACCCCTAATCACCACTTGTATTGGTTGAAGAGCTTCTTTGAGCTCTTCCATGTGGAAGCTTGCTTCAGCTTTAGATTTAGCACTAGATTTGTTAGACTCCAGCATGTGTTTACTTTTTGTCTTTTGGAAGCCACTTCTTTCTCAGGACAGGCTGTTACTGAGAGCTTTGTTTTAGTGGTTTGTGTTGCCATAGTGTCCAGTTCTTTTACCATTTTATTTTAATGTTGATCCTCCTGTACATGTTAAAGGATCTGAGAATAGCTTCAGGCCTGTAGAATACATGTGGCTGAATCACGTAAAACATAATGAAGGCAATTAAGCTAAGTTTGGTTCTTTATGAAGCTAAATATCCAGCTTAATGGAGTCTTTGCAGTCTAGTTAACCCTTCTCAACAGGTTAAATTCTTTTCCAGACCGATTCTGAGTTCTTTTTCCTTAGTTTTAAGTAGAAAAGATTGACAGCTCTATGGATAGGGTGTTTACTGGACAACCACAATCTTGAAAGTCCTTCAGTTTGGAATTATGAAAACTTAGAAACATGCATTTAATTAAGCATTATTCAATCTAATGCAATTCCACATTTTGATAATAAGCCAATGAAATGATGGGCATCAGGACTGGAAAGAGGAAATATGCTCATTACATCTTGGGGTTTGTGTTCCACAGAAACATTAGGGCCTGAACATGAGAAAATTAAACATGCATGAGGATCCTGCATACAAATCATGGGACTGCACAAATGTAAAAGTTTTATGAAAACAGCTAATGCAGTAGCTAGGGAAAAGTGTTAAAAATATCAATCAGTGCTTTGGGGCCCTGGGGTAGAGTAGTTAGAAACAAAAACTGAGTTCTACCTGTCAGAAAGTGGCAAAATCTGTGGCGTTTTCAAGTGGTAGGTTCCTTGAATGTTTACATATATTCACAGTAAAAAAAGCAAACATATAATAAACATACCCAAACTAGGGTTCTTTGAAACAGAGTTAACTTATGAGGTACTCTGTCTAAGGCGATAGGAGAAACTAATACAATGGAATGTTACACCATCACTGGACAAAGATATGTGAGCTATCTCAAAAATTAGAAAGCAACTGTAATAAAGTCAAAACAGTTCTGAACATCAGTGTAAAGCCAGTCAGTTGATATAAACAGGAACAGACACTTTGTAGCAGTATGACCTGCAATCTTACATTACATATGTCAAACGGTTACTCTATATAAGCAGTGGAGAGAATAATGCATTTGATGGTTTAATGTGCCTTACTTTATGACAAAACAGGTTATGATCTTATTTGCATTTACAAAGAGAGTAATACAGGCTGAGAAAAATAAGGTTCTCCTTGGATTATTTATAAAGTAACTAGGTTACTTGGTTTGTGCATTAAAGGCTGGATACCAACCATACAAAGAATAGTGACTCGGGAATAGGTTACTGTGAGCATCAAGGCCTCCAGCTTCATAAAGTAATAAAAGTATGTGAGCTTGTATCCCCACTTTGTATAGTACTAAACGTCTTAATACAATCCATGTTATAAACAAAGTAAACGTGACTATATATATATATATATATATATATATATATATATATATATATATATATATATAATACACATATATTATATATATAAATACACATATATTATATATATAAATATACACACACACATATAGTGAAGCTCTCAGTTTCTATCCTTAATCTTATTGCATCAAAAAGCAATATTCCAAATGAATATGCTCATTTACCAAGATGTAAAATATACCCAGTGCAAAATAAAAGAGGAAGGGGGGTATGCAAAGAAGTCAAAGAGGCAGACATGCACAGCAAAATTATACTTTCAGATTTGGATTGAAACTTGCACTTTCAAATCAGTGACTCATACTGGATTATTTCTCATGAGACATTGGATCTTGACTAACTCACACCTACAATAATACTGCGGCAGCAGTGTTCACTAAAAATAGATTACTTTACTAGAAAGAGAAAAAGTACTAATATTCAAGTAATAACAGTTATATAACTGTTCAGTGTTATCAACCACTGGGGGTGTAATTAATTAATGATTCTATAACTGGGGGTGTAATTAATTAATGATGCTATAACTGCGGGTGTAATTAATGATGCTATGAAATGTAGCAGAGTGTCACGCTGCTCTTTACATTAATATTATCATGACAAGTGAAAGTACCTCAATGATGCAACTATAAATGATTTTCTGACTCTTGACTTCATTTCTGTGACAATTAGATAAACTCTATATGCAACAAAAGTGCTACTTATAACAGAGGGCCAGTGAAGTGAATGCAATGAATGGTTACAAAAACAACTGTTTTCATAGTACATTTTTTATATCTAATTTAACATTAAAAAATGCCAGGACTAATTTGTATTTTGCTGAAGAAGTAACTACATCAGGCCTGGATGCATGCTTGCTTCCACAGATATCCAAGCTCAACTATAGTGTACAACGCTGCTTAGCAGTCCCAGAATTTGAGTTGAACATGTGTTCCAGGGATATCCTTCCCAGCCCCTAGAATTCTTTATCATTCAGTGCACATTCTGTCTTCCTTCCCAAGGATGGGCGAGATAAGAATAACTTTTCATTCCCACTGTCCATACCTGTATCCTCTAGCATCCAGACCATTAATGAATAGCAGGCAGTCTATACTGCAGTCAAGACTACAACTCCTCTGTGTCACAGGGACACCCAGATATGTTACATGAAACTGGCAATCCATTTCAGATAAGACTTTTTTGATATAACCCAAGAAAGCCTAGTTACATTAAAAGAACGAAGATTATTAAGTATGCATGCTTTGGTATATCTCAAGAAAGAATTACTGTACTCAGACAGGAAGTAAACGTACTTAAAAAAAGAGAAAAAAAATGACTAAGCTATATAAAGGAGAAAAGAAAAACAAATTACTCTACAGGGAGGATGCCTAAAATGATGGGAGTGTGGGCAGAGGGGGATGGTGAAAATGCAGGGCTACAAGAGGAATACCTCTCTCTCAGTGATCATGAAGGAATTTGAGAGAGATGTGTCAAATTCATTTAGCATATTTTGAAAGGATAGATAAGTGGTGGATAACATTCCAAACCTCTTCACAAAAGTGAGTTCTGAAAGAATTCTAAAAATATAATACTGGATGTGACAATGAGACATGACAGGGTTCATTACAGAATTATTTGACAATCAAGTAAACTGGCAACAGCTCTAAATCAAGAGTGCAAGGTATGTGATAACTGCAAAAGGGCAGATGCGACTCCATTTCACACCAGTCGGAGCAAGACAGAAGGTGGAAGCTACCCAACTTGTACTTTGGCCTTGTTAAAAAAGAAATCTGATTATTTGCAGAATGAATAAATACTGGAATAACAGAATGCCAAGAGCACACAGGACTTCACGAACAAAAGGTAATTTCACACTAGTCTACCACAGTTGTCTACTTGAAGATCAATTTCTCAAAAAGTGAGTCGGTTGAAAATTAAGTGACTAACTCATTTTTCAAGGAAGCATTTTTTTTCTGCAACTGTGGTGAATAAGCCTCTCTGCGCATGCACATAATATAATCAGCTCTGTGGTTGCTGACACCTCAGGAAACAGGCCAAAACTTAATCACAGTAACCATCTTCATCAAACATCTTTTGGCCAAAAGCTTATTTAAGCACTTGGCTTTCAGACAACCACCCTCCTTCCTGGATTGGTTAATCAAGGGCTTGCACAAGAGGATGCAACGCTGTGGGCAGTTTTCAGGTCACAAAAATCAGAAAAAATTACTATACAGAGCCTATTCTCTGGTGAGTAACAGAAGAATGTGCAAGTACAAAATTACACCAAAGCATTACGACAAGTTAAAAAGTAACTGCTCTATTTAAAGTCTATAAGGGCGATGCAGAGTATTGTAGAAAACAGCTAGGCAACTTTCAAAGGTGGCATACGTACATGGTCCAAGGATAGTATTCACAGTGGAGGAAAAAAGGCTTTTACCAGTGGTGATAATTAAATGTTGTATACAGAGAGGGTCAGGAAAGGTAAAATAGACATTTTAGTACTGTAGGAATGGTCTAAAAACAAGGCATCTTAAGTTTGGTAGAAACAAAATAAAAAAAATAAAGCATCTGACAAATACGCTTTCCACTGAAAGAGAAAAGGTAACACGAATGAATGAAAGAAATCACTTAACAGTAAATGGCTTATGTGAGAAGACTTCAAAGAAGGCAGCTAGAACACAGGGATGTGGAGGCATCCAAAAAATAAATGCTTAGCTTTCTAAGTAAACAATTAGGAGTACAGTGGCAGATCAGAACAGGACAACAAAAAATGGCATGGTCTCTGTAAGCAGTCAGCAAGGATCCATATGCCTTGGGTGCTGTCCTCATCTTCAGAAGGGTAATTACCAGATAAGGTGGACAGTGGCAGTTCAAAAAATGGTGCAGTCACTGTGCCAGAGATCAGACTACGAATTTACTGGAGTCCCTAGTTCTAAAGAAAGGGGAATGGAAAGTACATTGTGTACACTTACCATAAATGTAGATGTTCGAGTGTATTCACTGTTGCAGTCATTACATTTGGGTTATCTGCTTGCAGTAGCCCTTAGTTGGCCTGATTAACAAACTCTTGGGTCCTGCATCAGTTGCTGTCCCTTCTTCCATGACGTCAGGTCGTTTGGGGTATAAAACATGCAACCGACACCATTACATCAGTTTTTCTTGCCCCAGATGTCAGGTGCCCCCTAATGGGAAGCAATTAAATCTATAAATACAAGGATACACCTCCAACAAAAAAGCAAATACACCAAAAAGCTTTTAGAGCATACTAAGTGAGAGTAGAGGTATAGCCAAAAGAAGAAAGGGGGGCTGGAGGGAGGGTAACCAGGACTGCAAAAGTGAATACACTCGAACATCAACATTTATGGTAAGTGTACACAGCTGTACTATGTTCTTCATGTTTCACTGTTGCAGTCATTACATTTGGGTAGATTCCCAAAGCTAAGGTTGGGAGGAGGAATTTAAATAGAATTAGGACCAGCTATAAGGCCCTGCAAGACTGCAGTGGCAAAACCAGCTCTGGATTTAGAGAAAATTGGCAAATGATAATGGTTAGTGAAAGTATTTACAGAACTCCAGGTAGCAGCTTCTAGGATGTCCCTAGTAGGGACACTCCTGAGAAAGGCTGTAGAGATAGATGCAACCCTGGATGAATAGGGTCTGATGCCCTATGAGATAGGTTTTCCATGGTGCTTATAGCAGAAATGAATGCAGTGGCTGATCCATTTTGAAGTGGTTTGTTTTGAAATAGCTTACCCCTCTGTCCATGCAGCAAATGCCACCAGCAGTTGTTCAGATTGTCTTTGAGGTTTAGTCCTGTCCAAGTAGAATCTAAGCTGTCTGGGCACATCTAAAGAGTGCAGTATCCATTCCCCTTTGTTCTATGGGTTAGGAAAGAAGGTAGGCAAATGAATGGACTGATTAAGAGCCACACTGGACACCACCTTGGGCATGAAGGAGGGATTGGTTCTGAGGGACACCCTGTCTGAAAGGTTCCACTGCCTTAAGGGCCTGTAATTCAGATACCCTTCTTGCAGAAGTGATTGCTAAAAGGAAAGCTGTTTTCCAGAAAAGAAATTTTAAATCTGCAGTAGCAGCTGGCTCGAAAGGAGGAAGAGTGAGTTTCTCCAAGACAAAGTTAAGATCCTAGGCTGGAGTTGGAGCTCTCCTGGGTGGCCTTAAATTTTTTGGCACCTCTGAGGAACTGCTTGAGCAGTGGATGAGAGAAGAGGGGAGGCTCTGTGCTAGAATGAGCTGAAATGGCTGAGGTATGAATTTTGATGGAAGAAAAAGACAAGCGCTTATGAAGCATCTCAGTCTAGTATTGTAGAATCTGAGATAAATTGGGCACTGTTGCGTTCATTCCTTGAGATTGGTTTCAGGCACAGAATCTTTTCCCTTTTGCAGCATAAGATTTTCTAGTACTACACCTCCTTGCATCTAAAATGATATCCATCACTGATTTACTGAGGGATGGTGAAGGAGAGATTAGGTAATTAGCCAGGCTGCTAGGTTCAGGGTTTGCAGCTGAGGGTGCAGAATCTGGTTCTCCTGCTGAGACAACAGGGAAGGAATCTGAGGCAGGTGCCATGGAGCCAAGCATGACACACTCCGCAAGAGTGGGTACTAGTGTTGGTGAGGCCAGTCTGGTGCAATTAAAATCATCCTTGGCTTGTCCTGCTTGACCTTTAGTATTACCTTGGAGAGCAGAGGAAGAGGAGGAAAGGCATAAACTGACAGGTTTTTCCAGCTGAAGGATAGAGCATCCACTTTCCACGCTAGCTTGTGGGGAATCCTTGTGCAAAATTTGTCCAGTTGATGGTTCTGGGGGGAGGCAAACAGGTCTATATCTGGGCTCCCCCATTTGCTTGTCAACATGTTGAAAATCCTTGGTTCCAGTTTCCACTTGTGTGGGTCCATGAGCTTTCTGCTTAGTCCGTCTGCCAGTGTATTTAATTTTCCTGGCAGGAATTGAGCTTGTAGATTCACTTGGTAGCTCAAGGCTGTGTTCCACAATGCCATGGCTAGTCTGCAAAGGGGGTAAGAATGTGTACCCCCCCTGCTTGTTTATGTACCACATGACAGTGGTGTTGTCCGTCTTTACCATTAGTTGTCCTGGAAGAATGTGGTCCTTGAAGGTTGTCAGAGAATTCTGTACAGCTAACATTTCCTTTTGATTTATGTGCAGGTGCATTTGACTTGGGTTCCATTTGCCCTGAATGCACTTCCCTGCCAGGTGAGCCCTCCATGCATAGTCTGATGGCATCTGTTGTTAAGATTTGTGCGGCAGGGGGTAGTGTGAATGGTAGTCCCCCGTTTTGGTGGCAAGCCTCTGCCCACCAAAGGAACTCTAGGCATAGGCAAGGTATGATAGGAATCCTTGCTTCTAGATCCTGTAAATGTTGACACCATAGGCTTTTGAGATACCATTGTAGTTTCCTCATATGCATCCTTGCATATGGAATTAGAAGAATGCAGGAGGCCATGAACCCGAAGGCTTGCAGTATTTGCCTTGCAGATAGCTGGGTTTTTATGGCCACTTGTTTGAAGTAATTTGTCAAATGAATCCGTTTCTCTGGCGTGAGGAAAGCCATCTGGGTAGTTGTATTCAAGCTTGCTCCCAGGAATATAATTTGTTGGCAGGGTACCAGGTGGGATTTCTTTTCATTTATGGTGAATCCCAGACAAGTCAGTACCCTTTGAACAAAGTCCAGATGATTCAAAAGAATGTCCTTGCTTTCTGCCTGAATTAGACAATCGTCCAGGTATGGGTATATCTGAATATTTCTTTGCCTGCAAAATGCAATGACTGGAGCTAGGCACTTTGTGAATACCCTGGGCACAGTAGATAAGTCAAAGGGCAGTTCCGAGAACTGACAGTGCATGTAGTCTGCTTTGAAGTGTAGGTATCTTCTGCAAGACTCCCTGATAGGTATGTGCAGGTATGTTTCTTTTAAGTCTAGTGTTGCCAAAAATGCATCCTTGCCTAGCATAGGAAGCAGCTGGTGAAGAGTTAGCATTTTGAATTTTGGAATCATCAGAAAGGTGTTAAGAATAGAAAGGTCCAGGATAGGACGCCATGTATTGCCTTTTCTGGGTACCAGGAAAAGTCTCGAATAGAAACCTTGTCCCTTTTCCTCTTCTGGTACCAACTGAATACCCCCCATGTTTAAGAGAGAGAGTACTTGACTTTGGGCCTCTGCCCACTGATTTGGGGGCAGATCTATCCACCCGCTTGGTGTTGGTAACGTGTGGAAATGAAATCTGTATCCTTGGGACACTATTTAAAACCCATTTGTCTGGGGTAATGAGTTCCCAGTTTTTGGCCTGCAGACCAGTCTTTCCGCCTAAAGGAGCATTCAGTTGGGAAGTGCTTGGAAGTTTTAAAAGCAAGTCATTGAGACAGTTTTCCATAGGGGGGAGTCTTATTCCCAGGTTTGGGTGCGGAAACCCCCCACTGCCTAGTCTTGTGTGTCCCTTGGGACTGAAACCTGGGGTTTCTGCTGTGTCTGGGTTTGGCTTGAGAAGACGTGGAAAGGGCTAGAAAGGACAAATTTTTAGTGGGCCAGTGCCTACTAAATCTAGGAGGCTGAACTTGTAAGAAATATTTAACAGTTTGCATAGATTTAGCTTTATCTTCCATCTTTTTTAAGAACTTCCTCAGCCTTGTTGCCAAACAGGCGGTCCTGATTTAAAGGAGCATCCAACAATTTAGCTTTAACATGATCAGGCAAAGATTGCTCCTTAAGCCAAGCATGCCTTCTGAGCACAGACCCAGTAACAGCAGCCCTGCAAGAGGCCTCTAATGAATCAAATCCACATTGCAAAGTATGTTTTCCAACCTGTTCACAGCAGAATGCATTAAATCCTGTAATTCTTTATTTTCAGCACAGCCAGGAATTAACATAACTTTCAGTTTAAGCAGTCCAATAACATGTTGTTGATACTTTAACATATGAAACCTGCAGTTTAAAGCCCTAATAGCCAAGGTTGCAGAAGTATAAACTTTCTTACCCCATCTATCCAGCACCCTAGAGTCTCTATCAGAGGGGGTAGGCTTTTTAGCAGTAGAAGCCATAATGCCCTTGGGTCCCTGTGAAATAGTCTCTGGATCCACAACAGGATTTTTAAAAAAGAACTTGTGAGAATCAGGAACCCTGTAATATCGGTCAGGTTTTCTGGGAGCAGGAGGCAAAGAATCAGTGGCCAAACTAGATTCTGAAAAGGCATCATCAACAATGTCTAGTACAGGAGGTACAGCTAAAGGCCTATGCTGAGGCAGGAGTAAGAAATCCCAAGCCTCCTTTTTGAATCAGAAAAATCCTGGCTTTGCCAGTGGAAATGTTCCCTTAGAGTAGGCAAGGTCTTACCAAAAGAGAAATCCTCAGGAGGTGGAGCAGAGGGAAGAGTCCTCTGCATCAGAATTCTCATTAGTAGATAAGGGTAAATCCAGATCATTAGAAGAATCAGAAAAATCAGAATCCTGTTCAGAAGATTCATAAACAACTTCAGTCCTAGGTCTCTTAGAAGTGGGAGGTTGGCTTCCCCTGATTAGAGTTATAAGATCTTCAGCCATTCTTATCATTTGTTTTTTAGGCATAGAGGCCTGAGCATGCGGCCTGGGCATCGGTTTCTTAGGCATGGTTCGAGATTTTGGCCTAAATGAAGGAGGAGGCGTCAGTTTAATATGCAAGTCTGTAGGCCTGAATACGCCCTCAGAAGCCGGTGCCTGCACAGCGGCTCTGGACTCATCCAAGGTAGAGACATCCGCAGGTTCCACAGTTGAAGCATCTCGCGGCATACTGGACTCCGAATGGGTCTCAGTAGAGGCCTGCGAGTCAGAAGTAGCGGGTATCAGGGGCTGTGAAAGCGCCTCACTGAGTACCTGCGAACTGGCGACTGGCTTAGGAGAAGCGTTGTCGGCAGCTTTGGACCTCGGTGGCCTGTCTCTGTCTTTATCTTTGCAGTTTTCTGGAATCCCGGTAGTCGGATGGCTAACCGATGACATTTCTGGATAATTAAACCGAGAACCAAAATATTTAGAAGCAAAAATATACTGACGACTGATAGTGCGCTGATTAAATAAAGCACAAAACCGACAGCAAGGTAAGTCGTGGTCAGGGTCTAGGCAAGGAATACAGTACGAATGAAAATCTTTGTGAGGTATTTGCTTTCCACAAGTAATGCAATTATTAACTTTTACTGATATCGGTAAGGAGCAAGAAAAAGTTTCACCAAAGGGGTACTTAGCTTTAGTTGAAGACTTTGGTTCTGAAACTCGAAAACAAAAATTTCAGGAGTCGGCCGACCGGCACTTGCGAACTGCTTCTGTTTCGGGCACCGCACTGCAAGAAAGACTGATGTAATGGCGTCGGCTGCATGTTTTATACCCCTGACGACCTGACGTCATGGATGAAGGGACAGCAACCAACGCAGGACCCAAGACTTTGTTAATCAGGCCGACTGAGGGCTACTGCAAGCAGATAACCCAAATGCAATGACTGCAACATTGAAACATGAAAACGATCTGCAGAACCATAAGTGTGTCTCTAGGAGATGAAAAGTCCAAAGGAATTTTATTTTTTAAGGAAAAAAAAAAAGAAATGTGAAAATGTAAATAAATGAATACATTTGAAATATCCAATGTGGTCAGCCTGTGGAAAGTAAACAAAAACTCTTTAAAAAAAAAAAAAAAAAGTAGGTAGCAAATGATATCAGACTTCCTGAAAAGCTAATAGGGTTAAAAGCAATAGTCAACAATGTTTAGGGCAGACGCAGATGACCATAGTTCAATTAGTGGCTCAGGAATTGGTAGATCCCGGACAGGAAAGGATGGGCGTGACTGGCTGCTGTAAGCTTGTCCATGTCAGGGGGACAAAAATGATTCTGGATTGCTAGTGGTGAGACACCTAGTGGGAGGACCAAGTCCTGCCGTCGTGAAGTGTGGACTTGTTAAGCACATTGCCGCTGTGTGAGTGCTTGGCCATACAGAGGCACACTTCCTGCAGAACAGTAGCACTTACCTGGAGCTTGAAGAAATGCAAAAGGAAGGGGAATGCTCCAAGTGTTCCATTGAACCTAAAAGCTGGTAGACTCCCTGTCAGCCAAATCTCACCATGGAGGAAGAACAGGCTAATTAGGCATCCGGCGAAGGAACAAGCAGGTCATGGGGCCCTTGACCAGCTCTCACTCTCTGTGGAATGAATGGACCAAATCAGGCAGGAGTATGAAAAAGGTGATCTGATGCTAAAGTTGGTTGTGTGCCTGACTTAAGAAAGGAAATGGCCAGATTAGAACTGACAATCTGCCATCACATATATGTTTCACTGTTATCCTATCCACCACAAAACTGCTGTGGTAATAGATGTACAGCAAAAATGATCAGTTAATTAAACTGAGGGCAATTAAATAAATACCCTCCATTACAGACACTGATAATCACTTATTTAGCAAACATTTGCTGTGAAGTATACAGAGCTTGTGTGATGCCACCAAGAGTACTATTTATTTAACATTTGTTTGCCAGGATAGTCCGATTGGACAACAATTGTCTGTTTTCAGCAGAGTCCTGGGGAGAAAAATTCCATAAGTTTACAACAAGAAGAAATATTTACAAAAGAAACATTACAGAGTAGTAGCATACAGATTGTACACGTTACAGCCGTTAGTATACAATAAGAGGATATTCCCCCTTTTGGTTGAAAATACAAGTGTACAAAATAAACAATGAAAGTAGATAAGAATCTGGTAGAGCATTACATGATATTTCACAACTGAATAAGAGTATATAAATGTTTAAATTTCCATATATACACTCAAGCAAATATACATGTAAGAACATATATATATATATATATATATATACACACACACACACACACACATATATATATATATATATATATATATATATATATATATATATATACACATACACACACATATACATACACTTATATATAGGTTATTGCTCACACATGGATAGGTATAGTTAGAGTGTGTTGTTTGTGTTGTCCAGGACAGATGGGTGTAGAAAAAGTGAGTGGATGAGGCTTCAGGGGGTCAATTACAGTTGCATAGATGGCTGGTAAAGAGGTATGTTTTAAGTAGGCTTTTGAAGGAGGGTGCGGAGTTTTGTAGTCTGAGGTCAGGGGAAGGGTGTTCCATATTTTTGCTATTTCATGGGCAAATGATTCCCTGGAGTTGTTTTTGCATGTGATGGCTTTGATTAAGGCTTTGTTGGTGGACCAAAGTTGTCTATTTGAATTGTAGAAATTCAGCATGCCAGTCAGGTCAGGGTTTTTCTCAGGATAGTACACAATTAGATGAACTAGGTTGAGTTGAAGATACCTTAACAGGTTCGGAAATTCAAGCCAGTGCAAGTCTTGTTGGGAAAGGCAGTGGTGGGATCGTGATTTGGCAATGGTAGCAAATCTAGCGATTTTGTTGTAACAGATGGAAAGTTTATTAAGGTCAGTTTTATAAAGATTAGTTAGAGTTGGGGATGCATAAAGTAGAGTAGATAGGAGTTGGGTTCTGGCTAAAGATTAGTTAGAATTGGGGATGCATAAAGTAGAGTAGATAGGAGTTGGGTTCTGGCTATTGCAGTTCAAGATTAGGTGGTTAGATAACTTTTACAGCAACAGAGGGAACCTAGCTTTTTTGGACTTTATTAATGGTTGTCGATACGTGATTTGTGAATTTGAGTTGCTGGTCAATGGTAACTCCTAGGAGTTTAGCCACAGTGACAGGGGTGATTTGGGTTTTGTTGGCGGAGACTGTAGGGAAGGTAAAGTTGCTCATTTTAGTAGAGTGGACTAGCATTAGTTGTGTTTTTGGGGGATTTAGTAGGAGTTATGAGTTGTTAAGCCAGTTCTCTATTTCAGAGAAGGCTTCTTGGGCTTTTTTGTTGGACAAGTTGGATGTTGGGTGCAGAGCATAACAGAGTTGTGTCGTCAGCCTACTGGACTATGTTGGCCGGCTTTAGAGGCAAGTGAGTGGAGTTGGTTTGTGAAGATATTAAAAAGAAGGGGTCCTAGGATTGATCCTTATGGCATGCCTAAGGAGGTTGGGAGTGGGGGGGATACAGAGTTATGCCATTTGATGGACTGTTGGCGGTTATCTAAATAGCTTTTAAACCAGAGTAGGATAGGGTTGTTAAGGTTGAGGTCAGAGAGACAAATTATGTGAGACTGTATTGAATGCCTTGGATAAATCTAGGAAGGTAGCCGAGACTAGAGTCCGGTGGGAGTTTATACTACTGGTAAATTTCAGTAGGGCAGTGGTGGTGGTGGTGTGGGATGGGTGAAATCCGTGTTGGGTTGAGGAGAGAAGGTTGTTGGTGAAGACATAGGAGAGGAACTGGTGATGAATACATCTTTCTAGGATCTTAGAGAGGGGTGAGAGAATTGCAATTGGTCAATAGTTGGAAAGGTTTAGGGAGGGGGCCACCTTTGTGGAGTGGTATGATATATGAGGTTTTCCACAGGGATGGAGCAGTGTGTTCGGTGATGGATCTACTTATAAGAATTGAAATGGGATAGGCTACAGCTGTAGATGCAATTTGGATGTATTCAGCAGAAAGATTATCGGCTGCAAGGGTGGTTGGTTTGAGTTTGGCCAGGAGTTTTTGGATAGTAGAGGTAGGAACAGACTTAAGTGTGAAAGGTATGGTATTAATTTGAGCGTGTGGTGGTGGTGGGGTTTTGGAAGAAGTGATGTTGTTTAAGAGTTTGAGTACTGAGGAGGTGAAATAATTATTAAAGCTGGAGGCTATGTCCAGGTCTGTACCTGTTATATTGGGGGTGGGAGTGGTAGTCCTTCCTGGCTTGTAGGGTGTTATTTATTGTTGCCCAGAATTTTTGTGGTTTGGTACTGTATTTGTTTTGTTGAGTGATATAGTCATTTTGTTTATTGAACTTAACCTGCTTTTTTGCTTTGTTCTGGAGCTTGTGAAAGGTTTGCCTAGCTGTGGGTGATCTGGTGTGGTGCCAGGTTTTCCAGGCTTTATCCCTTGCTCTAAGTACGGCTTTTATGGTTTTCTGGAGCCAAGGGGTGGGGGTTGCTATGTATCCTGATAGTTTTTAAGGGGGCTAGTTGGTTGAGGATATTTAGGAATGTGGAGCTGAAGTAATCAACTCCTTTGTCTAATGAAAGGGTTTTGATGGGAGACCAGTTGCAATGTTGCAAGGCTCTTATGAAGTGGTCTCTAGGAACATTTTTGTTAGAGCGGGTTTGTAGAAGGGAGGGAGATGTTATTATTTTAAGTTAGTGTCTGAGGATAACATTGGGGCTGTGGTCGCTCAGAGGGTTTGGTAGGGTGCTACATTGATGGGCAGTATTTAGTTGATTTGTGACGATTCAATCAAGTATAGGGTAGCACAATGCAGCAAAATAAAACTACCTCCAAACAGTATTACTCTCTAGGTACTGTTGTTGGTTGCTTGGCAGTCACTGATTGGTCTGTCACTGCACTTGTATACCTGCTTGAAGCCACTGTTGTTTACTAACACCTCTTTCAATACCTAAATATATATATATATATATATATATATATATATATATATATATATATATATATATGGGTCTACTTCTAAATACCATAATTCCAGAATCCAGAAGACCAAACTACCGAGACAAGAATAGCGAAACTTAAAATGACGAACTGGGCAAGTTTTCCCAGGGCAAGTAAACACATCTCCAACATGGGGAATTATGCCCTTTCTCCACTGTAGTGCAATCCCAGAGTTGATATATACAGTTGAGGGGGGGGGGGGGTAGCAATAGTCAATTCAATCTCATGCAAGTACAAATAGGTGCAAAGGCCAAAACCCAAAGCTCCAAGTACACAAAACAGCTAGCACTCCAAGTCAGCTTCCAACCAATTTTTTAATTATTAGTCAAAACACAATGGGTCACATCACATATAAGAATATCAAAACAGCATACCGGTTTCGGCTTTATGCCTTTATCAGTGCATAGTAAAATCCACCGTTTACAGTGTTTAAATATAATTCCATCAGCCAATTAAGGACATAATCAATCATAGCTGCTCATTAAGCCCCCCAACTAGGTGGGTTTTAGATAGCTCAGTGTGTTTTAATGTTGTGTTTGGCAAGTTTTTACTTCCCCGAAAAGGTTACGCGGTTCGGCATTTAAAGTTTCATGATTCTCGTCTCGGTATTTTGGTCTTCGGGATATATATATATATATATACACACACACACACACACACACACACACACACACACACATACATTTTTTTATTTTGGTCAAGGATGACAATTCAGAAAAATGCCACTATCTGTACAACAGTGTTTCATGACATTCAACAACTACAGCTATGGTAAATCTACAACAGAACAGCTTATTTTATAGATGCAAAACATTACGAGCCATTTGGTGAATGTAAATTACAACAGACTCAGAATTCTGGCCACATGTTGACCACACACTGTCTGTATCAATAGCATTATTGGAAATATTGACCATAATCTAACAATTGCGACCAACTGATTAACTTAAAGAAAAAATAAGCAAATTAATAAAATTGCGATGCTCAGACATCAGTTGTAAACTGCCACAACATGGCAGCAAAACAGAAATGCACAGGAACTGAAATCTAACAGATCTCTACTTAGGTTACCTACTGAAACACCCCTTACATCAAACGGTATAACTGGTGATGGTATCTGCACATTTACTGCTTATACACATAATCCAAAATACCACCAAGACATACTCATGGACATGTATAGAACATACAGAATAATAACATGGACAGGACTGTCACAAATTAACAGCTATGTTTCTCTACACAATGCTGTTATTTTACTATATGATTTTCTCTCTCTATATATATAAAGCAATTATGACAGAAAATCAAAATACAAGACATCACATACACTAAAATGCAGCCACAACAATCAAGCATACAAAAATGTAGTCACTTAAAGAATAATACAAAAAAAGTTATCAAAGAAACAAGCCCCCCTCCACCTCATATAGAGTTATAACCCTTTCTTACATCTATTTACTCCAGAGTCTCACAAAGGTCATGCTGTACTTTAACACTTAAGAGACCATTTTTTTTAATCAAAGCAGGAGATGGAAACAAAAATGCTTGAAGTTTTGACACAGTATTTGTCAGATTCTGATGTCCTTCACAGATTTCAAGCCAAAGCTATTAAATTATAGAACCTCAGCCCAGTGTGATGACCTAGAGGGATGAAGCCCTGATAATCAGAGCATGATTAGTGGATCAAGCACTGGAAAACACTGGTAAGGAAATGGTAGGAGTGAACAGCAAATGATAATTCCCCTAGCCTGATGGGGAGGGACTGATCATCTAAGCATGGTTCTGTCACATATATGAAGAGGCTGAACAGCAAATGATAATTCCCCTAGCCTGATGGGGAGGGACTGATCATCTAAGCATGGTTCTGTCACATACATGAAGAGGCTAGCAGGCAAAACAGCCTCCACATTTACTCACCTCTACTGTAAGACAGAGATGCAGGTTTGGCTTACCAAGATGGTTATGGCAGCCATTAACATGTACACCGCATGGTGATGTTGGTGTGTTCATGTCAGCCACCAAAGGACAGGGTTAGACTTTAAGTGACCCAACCAATGGCTACAAGAGTGACAACCTCTGAGAACAGCTCTCACTCTATGGGGAACAAATGGGCTAACTTGTTAAGGAGAACTGATGGCCTACAGGCTGCATGAGGGCAAAAGGGATGCAACATATCATGCAGTACATGGTCACTGAAACTAAGGTCAGTACCAAACAGGGTCAGCTAGTTCAGCTGTGATTACTAAAAATGTCACTGATAAAGCACTTTCATATGCCAGGTGAGTCATAACCTACCGCACACCTTGCCTGTCTAGATTATGCATCTGTTGCACTGCTACCTGCCTTGTGCCTTAAAGTCTAGGAGTAATCCATTCATAGTAAAAGAGAACCAGCACCATCACACCAACTCTACAGCTGGCAGTAGTTTAACAGTTCTTAAAAAAGAACATTGCTACAATAGCTCTGTACAGTGAACATGTCAAAAAAGTACAAGTACCTTCTTGCCATGGTAGTAAAATCAGAGATCCCTGTGCACTTCTGTATGAGTCTAGACAGTTGAGTCTTGACAACCAGAACTACAGGGTGTGTTGTCTTGGCTGTTATAAATGTTTTTCATCGAGTCTTTACATATTATATGCACTAAATGCTTGCAATCTTAAAAACCTTGGTTATACATCCTTGCTTTTTTCCAGAAGAAAAAAGATGCTGTAATTTGTCTGTGCCTATACAATATATGATGAAACAGTTGTCTTTTATTCTTTTTATGTTAACTTCGATTAATTTTTATACCTAACAGTGAATTAATAAATTATAATAACTAGTGTGTACACTTCCCACTAGGAAAGCTAAAGGGCATTTCCTTTACTAACTTGCTGGCCAGGCCATTACGGCAAAGATAGCAGCGGCTGTTCTCCTTTATTGCGCTGTCCGCCTGCCTCATCTGCTGCTTGGCAATGTATCTATGATTCTTTTTACTGTTTCATACAGTTGCCAAGATGGGGAGTGCTTGCCTGCAGTTAAGTTAGACAACCATGAGGGGAAACCTTTCTTTCATGGAATACTTGCCCTCAGCATCAAAGTACTACTGTGTAACACATCATCCTGTATGTCAAAGCAGGTATACTGTGTATACTTTTATTTTTCTGAATACCTTTCACAAAGCCATAAAGTAGAAGTGTCATATATTAACAGCTACAGTTAAATAGCCATGTAAATGCCTTAAATTGTGGTTATACATGCATATAATCTACTCAAAGACATGAGGAAAACAATTTTATATTTGCAGGAGGCAGCAGCTGAAAAATGGATGTATTTTTTGAAAGCACAATAGCTTGAGATCAGTTTCCTCCCACATGCATGCCAAAACAACAAATTACCATAATGTCAACTGACATAACCGCAAGATGACGTTGCTGAAAATTTAAATAAACAAACTCCCAGAATGGCATATTTTACCTCTGGGAAATTAATCACTTGGCCACCAATACATAAAACACAAACAAACAAATTAAACCCACCAAAGTAGGGGCTTCACCCCCCCCCCCCAACTAAATATACCTACTCTGAGATTACACTACAGTGGAGAAAAGGGCAAAGTAAGCGAAATGTGCCGTTACGGAATTTGTTCATTTAAATTTTCACCGAAATCATCTCTCTCTTATGTGAATCAACATTATGGTAATTTGTTGTTTTGAAAGGAAATCCATGCCCACACATACACAGGATCATAGCCACTGAAAGCATACAAGATTGCCCCTTCCACTCAATATCAAAAGTCATTGGCTTCCCTGTCTTTCTACATCATTCTGCATATAGTTATCGGTCTTCTGCCAGAAAGATTTGCAGCCTGCAAAAAATATTTACAGTGCTACTAGTTAAGCTGCTAATGTCATCTGTACCACTGTGCTTGCAGCCAGTTCTATTAAAGGAAAAGGACACTTCTTGAGTTAATGTACTTCAGGCATGTTAAAGCCATTACATCTCGATATATATGGCTTTTTTTTACCCATGAGTAGCTTGTCTTGGCTTTAACATATGGCCTTCTTAATCATGAGCAACTTTTTTAAAACTTCCTCGGATCCCCTGTCCTGCTGACCTACGCACATTATATTAGGAAAAAGCACTCTCACTGCTGTTTAAACATTCCCTTACATCTATTACCGTCGGCTGACTTTATTTTTGGCTAGTAGTTCCATTTGTGAGGGGTTCTGACCAGGTCCGTTCACCCTCACTCCACTCTCATACCTTGCCCCCAATTTACTCCGGTATTGTTCTAACATTACAATATATACTTTCATCCTCCCCGTGTACAGTATTCGCTTCTTCCTCCTTAGCACGTCCCTCAGTATTACCCTTCATTTCATAATATGATTAAACACCTCTATTGAATTACTACTTGTGACACAGGCAAACTTACATTTATATAAAAGTAATCAAACCATACTTGCAAGTTCACATTTACAAATATAACAGGATATACAACAATGTGTGTGGCATATAAAATAAGTAACACTACATAAATTATTCAGTTTCAGCCTTCTCTTAAACCTCATTCCACCTCAAAACATTTTTCTGCATGTATTGTTCACACAACTTCCATTTTTTCTATGTAATTTTAATCTGCAGTTTTTTCTAAAGATCCCAAATGTTGCTCTTTTATGTCTGTTACATCATTCACTACTTCAAGTACAGTTGGTTTTAATGCTGATCTCCATTTTCTAGCAATTCTTTTTTGGCAGCCACCAGAATTAAATTTAATGAGGCCTTACTGTGCCTAGGCAATTCAGATCTGTATCCCAACACAGAAAAAATTATTTACTTAGTTACACACTCATCTGCTCACCCAGTACTCCTGAAAGAACACTCAGTAGGGATTTTTTAAAGTCTGCCAACTCATTACACTCCCAAAACATATGTTCCCAGTTACCTCTGTCTTCTGCAACACAACTACAAAATTTGAAATCTACTTCCTTTCGTAATATCAATCCAAAATGTAATACCCACAAACTTTTATTGTGCACATCACCCACTCTTCCTAATACTTCTTGTAATTTACAATTTCACCCTAGTACATCTTGGTATAATCTACATTCCCCTGACTGAATATTCTCTACTTAAAATCTCAACTTCTTCAACCCCTTAATAAGGGATCACCTTGCTTGGAATCTCCAGCAAATCAATTCAACCCTCGTCTCCCCCTTACTTTCCACCCTTCTCCTTTAACGCCTTTTCCTTTAACACTCTCTCATTTTCATTCACATATATATATATATATATATATATATATATATATATATATATATATATATATACATACATATTTACACATACACACACTTTTTAATTACATCTATACTACTGTATTATTTGGTGTTACTTAACACCTTAGCGCTATTCTCCTCAGGCCTCTGCTAAAAATGAATATTTATTACCCAGTCAGACTTCCTTTGTATACAAATGTCAAATAAAATATTTTCATATATCAGAAGATGGAAGAAACATGAGGCCAACATTTCAGTCAACAGTCCTGCTTTAATTTGCTCTGTGTATTATGAACAGAAACCAGTAGTGTTATATCTTTTAAAGACACATTTCAAGTTGGTGGACCAGCATTCACGTAACGTATCTGAGTAAAAGAATTTTAATATCACCAAAAACTGCCAAGATACACAACAGAGATCTTCATCAATCAATACACCCATTTAAGTACTTATCAAGCAGTCACCTGCTGGCATTTCTAAAAACCAAAACTGCACATACAAATACATCCCAAAGTAGCCATTCAAACAAATTTATGTAAAATAATACAAATATTTAAAATCTTTCCACCCTAACCGAATGAAGACATTCACAATCAATAATGCAAAAAGGTTTTTAAAAATGTATAATTTACTATTTCCAACTCAGTGTCATGTGGGCTTTACCTAATCATTGCATCAGTGTTTGGGATTTTTAAAGTATATTTTATATTCAAGATGCTAATTAAACTAGAGTACAAAAGTACAGTTTTGTACCTACCATAAATGTAGATGTCCGAACTGGATAGCATCTGCAGTCATAACAACTGGGTTGTCCTGTCGTCAGGCAGCCCTTCAGTCGGCCGGATTCCAAAGTCCGGGTCCGGCTTCGGCTGATGTCGCACTTCACCCGACGTCATCTCTGTTGGTCTTCGGGTATAAAAGCATCAGCCGACGCCATTTTCCTCAGTGTTTCTTGCCCCAGATGCCAGTAGCCCTCTTGAAGGCTAAAATTTGGATAGATGCCAATGTTTCCAAAAAGATAGAGGTAAACACAAAAATAAGCATGTATGTACATATATACAAACAAATACACCATAAAAGACTCGCCCCACCAGCTAGCTATTAGGAGCGTAAACACCCTAGGAGTACCACACAGGGGAAGGAGGGAGGGTAATCCTGACTGCAGATGCTATCCAGTTCGGACACCTACATTTATGGTAGGTACAAAACTGTACTATGTCCTTCATGGATGCATCTGCAGTCATAACAACTGGGTAGAATACCATAGCCAACTAGGGAGGAGGATAAAAGTAGATTATGGTGTGTTTAGGATCCCTTGCAGTACAGCAGTGGCAAACCCTGCTCGGGATCTGGAATATAGAGGCAAATTATAATGCTTGGCAAATGTATGCACGGAGGTCCAAGTAGCCGCCTCAATAATGTCTTTGGTTGCCACTCCTCGTAAGAAGGCTGTGGTAGTGGCTGTTGCCCTTGTAGAATGAGGTCTTATGTTCTGTGGAATTGGTTTTCCATGGAAGGAGTAACAGAATCGTATGCAATTTCCTATCCATTTGGAGATTGTCTGTTTGGAAATAGCTTTTCCTTCCCTTCCTGTTGCATAGGCTACAAAAGTTGGTCAGTCTTTCTGCTAATTTTTGTTCTGTCCAAGTAGTAGCGTAGCTGTCTATGTACATCCAAGGTATGCAGTATTCTTTCCCTCTGTTTTGTGGGTTGGGAAAGAAGGTAGGTAGGTGGATTGCCTGGTTTAAAGACACTCTGGATACCACCTTAGGCATAAATGTAGGATTAGTCCTCATGGACACTCTATCTTGGTGGAAGATTAGGAAGGGTTGCACTGCCATTAAGGCCTGTAGTTCTGAAACCCTCCTTGCTGAAGTAATTGCCAGTAGGAAAGCAGTTTTCCATGACAGGTGTTGTAGGTCTGCTGTTGCTGCTGGTTCAAAGGGTGATAGTGTCAACTTTTCTAGCACAAAGTTTAAGTCCCAAGCTGGTAATGGTGGTTTCCTTGGAGGTTTTACATTCTTGATTCCTCTGAGGAACTGCCTGAGCAAAGGGTGCGAAAAACAGGTGGATCAAAGCTGTATTCTGCTGAAATAGCTGATGCATGTATCTTGATGGAGGAGTAGGACAGGCCTGAATGAAGAAGTTCGCCAGATACTCCAGAATGTTAGGCATATCTATGTTTGACACATCTTTTCCTCTTTCCGTACTCCAAATGACAAACCTTTTCCATTTTCCAGCATAGTTCCTTCTTGTTGAAGGTCTGCGTGCTTCAAGAATAATGTCTTTAACTCTTTGGGAAAGTTCTGGATTAGCTGCTGCTATGTGATGTTCCATGCAGTCAGTTGCAACGTTCTTAGGTTTGGATGTATGATGCTGTAGTTGTTCTGAGTTAACATCAAAGGCATCAGGGGTATTGGCCACATATTGTTTCGAGACATGCTCCTCAGCAGTGGGTACCAGTGTTGTCTTGGCCAGTTTGGAGCTATCAGGATTATCCTTGGACGTTCTTCCTTGATTTTTAGTAGTACTTTGTATATCAAGGGAAGAGGTGGGAATGCATATGCTGTTAGGCCTTTCCAGCTGAAGGAGAGCGAATCCACTTTCCATGCTAGTGGGTGGAATGTCCTTGTGCAGAACTTTTGAGCTGGTGATTGAGAGGTGATGCGAATAGATCTATCTGAGGCATTCCCCATTTCTTTGAGATGGTCTTGAAGATGTCCGGGTGCAGCTTCCATTCGTGGGCATCCGATGTGGTTCTGCTTAATATGTCTGCTAGAGTATTTTCTTTTCCGGTACAAATATTGCCTGTAACTGGATGTTGTAGCTGAGTGCCAGGGTCCACAGCTCCAAAGTCATTCTGCATAGGGGTATGAATGAGTGCCTCCCTGTTTGTTGATGTACCACATGACTGTGGTGTTGTCTGTCCTTATCATCAACTGGCCCTCTTGGAGAAATGGTTTGAACTTTTGGATTGCCAGTTTTACTGCCAGCATTTCTTTTAGGTTGATGTGCAGGTGAAGTTGATCCTGTGTCCACAATCCTTGCACGCATTTGTCCAGCATGTGGGCCCCCCATCCTAGGTCTGAAGCATCTGTTGTGATGGTCTGGCTTGCTTGACATCTGCGAAAGGGTAGGCCTGGGTTTGACTGACATGCCTGAGCCCACCATAGGAACTCCTGCTTTAAGCATGGAATTAGTGGGATTTCTGTTTCTAGGCTGTGTCTGTGTTGGGACCATAAATTCTTTAGGTACCACTGTAGTTTTCTCATATGTAGTCTGGCAAATGGGACCAAGATTATGCATGATGCCATGAAGCCCAAGGCCTGCAGTACTTTTCTTGCTGTTAACTTGTTCAGTTTTGTTAGTGCCAAGAAGTAAAGAGCGAGTTCTTTTTGTTTTTCTGTAGTCAGGAATGCCATTTGTTTTACTGTGTCCAATTCAGCCCAAGAATGTCCTTGTTTGGGATGGTATCAGCCTTGACTTTTGTAAATTGACTGTGTATCCCAGTGCTTGTAGCAAGTAAATGACCCTTTGTAAATCTGTTGTCAGCTTGCTTTTGTTGTCCCCTTGTAGCAGGCAGTCGTCCAGGTATGGGTAAATTTGAATTCCCTGTAGTCTGCAATGGGCGATTACTGATGCCAGGCATTTTGTGAATACTCTGGGCAGTAGATAAGCCAAAGGGCAATGCTGAGAATTGATAGTGCTCTGATCCTGCAAGAAATCTGAGGTATCTTCTGCAGATTGGTCGAATGGGGACGTGCAGGTATGCCTCCTTGAGATCTAGAGTTACCAGCCAAGACTCCTTGCCCAGCATGGGAAGAAGTTGCTGTAGGGTCAGCATTTTGAATTTTGGGACAATGATGTATGTATTTAAGGTGGACAGGTCGAGAATTGGTCTCCAACTTTTTCCTTTCTTGGAACTAGGAATAGTCTGGAGTAGAACCCTTTCCTTGCTCTGCTGTTGGCACTCTTTCCACAGCTCTCATGTTTGCTAACTCCATTATCTGTTGTAGTGCCTCTGTTTTTGATTTGGAGGTAGATTTGGCATTCCTCTTTTGACTGGTAAAGTGTGGAAGTGAAACCGGTAACCTTGATCTATGGTTTGTAAAATCCACTTGTCTTTTGTTATGTAGTGCCAGTTCTTTGAAAATAAGGTTAACTTTCCGCCTAGAGGAGCTGCTATTTGTTCCCTGGTAGGCGAATTTAGGGTTAAGTCACTGTGGTTGTGCTGATGTAGTGGCAGTGGTTGTGTCTGTGCCTCTGTTGTTACCTTGCCACTGTCGTCCTCTGTAGGCACCTCCTCTGGATTGGTTTCTGCCTCTGGAACGTCTATTCCTGCCCCTTTGATATTTTGTGGAGTCAGGAAAGGACCAATTTTTGGCAGGCCAGTTCCTGCTAAACCTTGGGGGTTGAACCTGCAAGAAATCTTTAACCGTTTGAACAGATTTTGCCTTTTCTTCCATTTTCTTCATAACCTGCTGGGCAGGTGTACCAAACAAACTTGTCTTATCCATAGGAGCATCTAGCAACTTAGCTTTAACATGATCCGGTAAAGCTTGCTCCTTTAGCCATGCATGCCTTCTTATCACTGTGCCAGTCATGGCTGATCTAAATGAAGCCTCCAGTGCATCATAGCCACATTTTAAGGAATGGTTGCTAACCTGTTGTATGTTATTTACCATTTCTAATACATATTTCTTATCAAGAGATTCATCAGTGGTTAGTTTTTAGTTAACTGATCAAGCATAAACTCTTGGTATTGTATCATGTGAAACTGACAGTTTAAAGCTCTAGCTGAGAGAGTAGCTGAAGTGTAGACCTTTTTACCCCATCTGTCTAATGACCTTGCTTCCCTTTCAGAAGGAATAGGGTTTTTAGCTATGGTCGTGGCTACTGCCTTGGGACCCTGGGATATAGTTTCGGGTCTGCAAGTGGGGCCTTGTAAAGGTGGTGATGAGTATCTGGCACCCTGTAAAATCTGTCTGGTTTGGCAGGGGCTGGGGGTAAAGAATCTGGAGCGGAGCAGACATCATTGAAAGCATCATCCACCACAGAGAGAACAGGAGGTATAGCTAAGGGCCTGTGCTGTGGGAGGTGCAGAAAGGTCCTAAGTCTTTTTCTGGAGTCTGAAAAATCCTGTTGCTGCCATTGGAACTGCTCTCGCATGGCATGTAAGGTTTCCCCAAAGGAGAATTCTTCTGGTGGGGAAGCAGCTGGAATGGATTCTTCAGCATCAGAATCTTCAAAATTGGAGAAAGGAGCCTCTGGCTGGTCAGTTATGTCTGATTCGTCAGCAGAATCATCAGAGGACACTGGCTCAGGGGCTCTGCCCTAGGTCTCTTCTCTGGGGGCTGAGAGGCCCTGTCTGGGTGAGATTGAGATCCTCTAATTAATGAAATTAAATCTTCTGCCAAAGTAAGCATTTGAGAACTAGAAGAGGGCCTGGTTGTGGGGGTTTAACAGGCACTGTCTTAGTAGTCTTGGCTGCTTTAGCCCTGGCGAAGGCCTTAATGGACATGGCTGCTGGAGGCCTAGCAGCACCACGTGCTGGGGTAGAGACATCCAAGGGAATGGTGTCTGATAAGTCAGTGGCAACCACTGTAGTGGATAAAATTTCTGAGGCCGATTCAAGAGTGGTAGCAGGGGCCTCAGTTGTAGAGATAGGTTCAGCTGTACTTTGATCAGTTTTCTCGGTTTCTGCCGAAACCGAGACACTCGCGGTTTGCTTAACCATGGTTTCGGCCGAAACCGCGGACCGCGAGTGTCGGTCTTTATCTTTGCGTTTTTTGGCAGATTGGGTAGTCGGAGGATCCGACGGCATAATGTACGCAAAATCAGAACCGAAAAACTGTTCTGCAAACTCCGACCGTCGCCTAAGCGTTCGTCGGTTGAAAGAAGCACAGGCCGAACAGGCTGCTACGTCGTGGGCTGGGCCTAAACAAGGCAGACAATAAGAGTGGAAATCTTTATGAGGTATTTGTTTCCCACAGGTTAAACAATTATTAACTTTTTCTGACATCGGCTGAGGCAAGAAAGAGTCCCCAACGGGTACTTAGCTTTAGAAGTCTTCGAAGTAGTATTCGGTAGAAGTAATCTCTGGATCCGACCGACCGGCACTTGCGAACAGCTTCTGCTTCGGGCGCCACGCGGCAAGAAAGACTGAGGAAAATGGCGTCGGCTGATGCTTTTATACCCGAAGACCAACAGAGATGACGTCGGGTGAAGTGCGACATCAGCCGAAGCCGGACCCGGACTTTGGAATCCGGCCGACTGAAGGGCTGCCTGACGACAGGACAACCCAGTTGTTATGACTGCAGATGCATCCATGAAGGACATCAACTATCAGTGTAATACATGCATTTCCAAAAATGTTTCCTTATCCCCTCTGCTCAGATCACACCCACCTTTTCAAACACGAAGTCCAGGCAAACCTGAACGGCCTGTGGCTGACCAAGTTCACAGATGACTGCAAATTGGAAGCAATCAAGGAGTCCCCCAATGATGTTAATACACTGCAAACAGGGTTAACACAGACAAATGATTGGTGCCAAAGCCATGGATTAAAGCTAAATGTAAAAAATGCATAATTATTCCCGTTGTGAAAGCTGACATCCCTGCTAAATTACATTATAGACAGCCCTCCCAGTGGTATGTGATCTGGGCACTCAGGTTGACAGCAACCCGAAGTTTGACCACCACGTATCCACTATAATAAGGAAGTCCTTCTACGTGCACATCTTATAAGTAAATGCATCATATCTAAATCTAAGGATGTTATAATTCCATGATACTTGACCCCCATCAGACCAGTAGTAGAGTATAATGCTCCTTTTTGCATGTACCTCACCAGACACCTGCAACAAATGGAGAGATCACAGAGGTTTCTCACCAAGAAATTACACAGTACACAAAACAAGTCTTACGTGGAAAGACTGAAAGCCCCATCACTGTATTCTGTCTCTTATGGGTTGCGAAGGAGTGACTACACATTCATAAATCAAACTGCAGGACGGTTACTCGCTCCAGGGATCTTAACCTATTCTCTGACATGAACAGCTCAAGCTGGAGAGACTGCCACTTCTCTGAAACAAGCTTCCAATTCATGTGAAACACGGCCCTCCCTGACTCTATTCAAATACAACCAAGATCAATGGATGGGTGACAGCAGATTCACTCCAGGGGTGGTGCCTATGTCCCTCCTGGACAGAGGAAGTCAGTATTAACTACCATAGACCCTTACCTCTGTGAACTTCACTCACCTAACAGACAACTGGGGCAACTTGGGATAAATATGGCCAGACTTGTAAGGGTTCTACGGCTGTTAACCTAGTAACCTCCTATGAACTTCAAATCCTGACCATTTCCCATAGACAGCACTATGAAAGTACAAAATTGATGCCTTTACAACTGCTGAAACTTATAATTGTTTTCTTTCCAAAGCTTAAATAAAACCTCTTTATGATATAAAAAAGTTAAAGCATACAGAAAGATATTCCTCAAGGGAATAAAAAGGGTATCCAGATTCTCTGCAGCTGGATCCTCTTTCAAGGAGAAATACACTGGGGAGCTTCTCACTGCTTCTCGCTGAAGGTCTTCCAAAAAACAAATATCCATGAAATGACATTATGTAAATATCCACCACCACAAATTCTTTGAGATCTATCACACATGACTCACTTTCATGGATCCTGTGGTTGAGTTTATCCTCTCCACCATTCAACGACTAGCATATTTTTTTTTCCAAAAGATGCCACACTCAGGGTTGTACAAATACCACTCAAGTACACTATGCCATCATGTACTGACAGCAGTAATAATGCCTATAGCATGCAAAGCCATTTGACAGTTTGCCAGTTTGCATATAAGGCAAGGCTGTTCCCATTAACAGAGCCCCCTCTTGTTTGTTAGTACTGCTCTGCATTACTGGTAGGAAGAAGTTTGGCACCATTAAAAGTAGGGCCTTTGCTAATCAGGTCCTGTAAGTACTCTGGAGCACTACACCTTTAATATACTTCCATAGTACTGAATTCCTACACTTGTATGCAAGTTAACCTAAAATCAGAGCAGAGAATGCAAAACTGTATGCCTCTATATAGCTATGTGTACATGGGCATTTCACTTGATGAGAATATGTGCAGGGAAAGTGGGACAGCTTTACTCTGTATAAATTAAAACTATAGATAAGGGAAAGTAGTTGGCAATGTATGTACACAACTAAGTATGTGCATACGTGGGTGTGGGTCTATGGATAACCAGTGTGTGTGTGTGTGTGTGTGTGTGTGTGTGTGTGTGTGTGTGTGTGTGTGTGTGTGTGTAAACTCTCCCTTTCCAGCAGAGTTACTACCAGACGTGCCCACCTACTCACCCAATTTAAGAGATAATTGTCAGTGTCTGTAAAATTGCAAGTAAGTATTTATCAGCATTCTTTGTGTGTGTGTGTGCGTGTGTGTGTGTTGAGGGGGTAATAATGTTGTACTTGTACATCAATATGGGTATCTGCATGGGTGTATGACTAGGTAGTCATGTGCTTGTAACATGCCTGTCTGTCACTGATGGGGTGGGGGAGTCTGGGCTTGTGCGTGTTCTGCATGGCATTCTCAGCTTTCTAGTATGGGGTGTAGGGGAATGCAGAACTGCTTAGTTCAACTATTTATACTGATTCACATTCCCAACTCAATTTTCTCCGATTTTCCGGGTCATCCCTGATTTTGGTTTAAAGATTTGCTCTTCCCTCCTAATCTAAAGCTCATGATTTTGAAGAAAAGATGGTGAATTACACTTAGAAAATAATGACAATAATTAGAGTTGTGGATTACTTTTACTTTAGAAAATACATATTAACTCACAGTCTTATTCTCAAGTTAATAGTATTAATGTTTTTAAAAGTATTTCTGGTTGCCCCCGATTGTTTCTGGATTTGTCCCAGATTTTGATGGCAAGATGTTGAGAGCAACTCAACATACCACTGTAGTGCCAGTTGAACCACTTTGCAAATATCTATGAATCCCCAGCCCTTGTCCTTAGTGGGATTTGGCCCGTGTTCTAATCTTATAACCGCAAATGGAAGCATTATCATACTATCAAGAATGCTGTCATTATTTTTACTACCCTCTTATTCTTTTCTTTCCATTATACAGCCAGGGCTGACAAAGTTCTGTTATACGGTGCACAGGTAAGACTAAAGGGAGCAAAATCCATATCATTTTTTAGGCCTCCCACATACTTTCTCCAGTTTATACAGTGTTGCACACATGCACTGTGACGACCACCACCAGTGCGACATAAAACACAAATACAGTAGTTTCAAGTCAGTGCCCGGTAAAGAGGAATAAAGTGCTTACTTTGATCCAAGTGACTGAGGTTCGATTACTGGCGGAGATGCAGACAGGAAAGGGTGGGGGTGCTCATCCTGGGTGCACCTCATAGCCAGTCAATGGCAGTGGCTGGGGCCATGCAAGGGAGCATTGTCCTAAAAGGGGAATAGAAAGGGATCCTTGGTTCAGTTATTGTAAAGGCAGGATGATATGCCAGTATGTGCCCCCATTACATGTCTGCTCCTACATGTACAACAGATACTTGCAAGAGGAACTAGGTATTAATTTAGTCTGCATGCCTGTTCCACATGCCATAGCCCATATCAACTTTATACATTAGGGACTCTAATCTTGAAACTGATTGGCCTAATTATCATTTGTCAATTCAATAGTCACATGCTAGCCAGTAACAAATCTTTGAGTTGGCTTGTCATTCACGTTCTGATATTTGCGTGCTTTGTACTATCTGTTGATACCTGGTTTTAGGTCTAAGCATGGCCTCAACTTCCAATTAAGGAGCAGCTTCACTACCATGACATTAGTGGCTGCAAGTGCTGTGTTTCATTATGCAATGGTAGTGGTTACATACTTTGTTTCAATATGCAAATCTATTTTGAACTCCATTAATAATCATTCGTGGTCTTAATGGCTTCCTTAAATGTTACCATGAACCTTTTCCTGCTAAAATATTTGCAGCTGGAAATCAGGGAGCAGATACAAAATATTTAATCCTATTCTGCTTTGTGAACAACCTGAATCATTTTTTTTAATAGTGAACTATGCCCCATAGTTTCTGCAAAGTTGTTCAGGTAATCCATTTTTTTTTTTGTAAATATTGTCCAACACTGCAACCATATTCTCACAACTGATTTATTCCATTCCAATGCCATTTCAGGCTCTGGAATGTACATCAACAATTACAAATGCAAAGTCCAAAAATGGTCCTGAAGAGAGTATGGTAGTTAGTACAGAGGATTAAGACTCTGAGGTGTTAATGAGCTGATACCAAGCTTCAGTCTTCATTTGTACACTGTGCAACACTGAGCAACTGAGTCACTTATCCAGAAAATGCTCCCAGGCCACCCCTGAAAAGGGACACATGTTCAGTGGGCTTACCTGTTTAACAAATGCACTAAAAGGTCAGTGTGAATAGGATGCCATGATAGTGCCAGCCATTTTTTTTAAGGGATAAAGTGCGCTTGTGGGAGTAGTGGTGCTTTTTGCAGTATCTGCCATTTATTTGACATGTGATTACCAGGAAAGTCTGACTGGGTTAATATCCCATTTTCAATGGAGGCCAAGGGAGAAAAGCTCCACTTTGACATAACACGGTTACAGTTAAAGTTATTATAAAGCCTAATATAGAAGAACAACATATTAATCAAGTAAAAATTCACAACTTCACTTCATACAGAGTGAACTTATACATACAGAGTGCAAATGTTTGGAAAGAGAAGTTGAAAAAACATTGTCAATAGTTAAATAATTCACAAGTTGTCATTCATAGAGATGACCTTAAACACTCTATAGATGTTTATACATTTGCTAGCTGGGAAGATATACTGGACTGAAGACTATTTTCAGTTACAACCACAGAATGCAAAGGACAAAACTGACAAAATACAAACATTACAAACTGTACATATATAAAACAGGAAAGCATAACGCCAGCATGAATATGCACATAAAGAAAACTATACATAAATAATCAATTTTAGTATCATTTACAATACCAAATTCTCCTTTTAGTTTATCTCTGCTGTAAGCAACAGAGTCACCTTACAAACCGAAATTTTCCTTTGCAGATAGTGTCTAATGTTGTAATACATACCTTGGAAGGAGTTACCATGCTAGGTCTATATAACAGAGACCCCTGATACTGAGGATATGTTATTTCCAGCTGCAAATGCAAGGTATAAACAAATCTAACTTAGACTGAACTTCTACATTACATACTCTGGACAAAAAAAGTCTGGTTTCTCTTTGGAGAATGGAATTTGCCAGCATTTAGCGATTGTGACACAATATGAACACAAAGAATCGGCAGTGCTTGGCTCTTCTGCTTTCCCATACGGTAACTATCACTGTCCATTGTCACCATCATGCTGCCTTTGGCCACTCATATCCAAAGCCATGGAAATGTGTTCCCAGGTTCAGTGCCCAAGGCTACCAGCATGCTGCTGTCATGCATTATATTCTCTTTCTTGGCTTAAGAATGGACATCAAAGGATGGGAAACCTGACATCAATATAAGGCTTCTTTCATACAAATCCTTGTGAAACTTCTCTGTGCCAAAGAGCAGGACAAAGGCTTCACGCTCAGCCTTGGCATAATTATATCTGTTAGTGACTTTCAAGTAAATTGACTGGGGTTTTCTGTAGCATCCATGGACTTGTGGGATAGAATGGCACCAGTGTTATAAACCTGAGTAGCAAATGCCAGTCTAACAGCTGTGGAAGAGTCAATGTTGGCAAACATTTTGCCTTGCACATTAATCATTCTGGTTATCATGAAGACCAATTCTTAAGTCATTTCTCCACTTCCAGGCAGGCCTATTCTTCAGGAATGCATTCAAGGGCTAGACTGTATCTTTGAATTCAATACCAGTCTCAATACCCTGCATAATGGAGAAAGTACAGTTGTGTACATATATGTAGATGTTCGAGTGTATTCACGGTTGCAATCATCATCTGTGGGTAATCTCTGCTCTGGTAGTCCTCGGCTGGCCCGAATACCAGAGTCAATGTTTTTTTGAGTCGGCTGCAGTCTCCTGTAGTCTGATGTCAGGTCATCAGTGCTATAAAGCAAGGCAGCCGACATCATTACATCAGTTTTTCTTGCCCTAACCCATCAGAAGCACAAGGAAATAAGGAAAAGTGGTCCTGATGGCTAAAACCACAGTGGGAAGTTTATGTCCCCCTAGGGGAAGATGCCATATGGGGGATGGAAGGAGGGAAACCAGGACTGCAACAGTGAATACACTCAAACATCTACGGTTATGGTAAGTGTACACAACTGTACTATGTTCTTCATGTTTCACTGTTGCAGTCATCACCTGTGGGAGGATTCCCAGAGCTGAGGAGAGGGGTGGAAGGATAGGTTAGAGCCTTAGGCATGGGTCAGCAAGCCCTGCAGTACTGCAGAGGCAAACCCTCCCTAGACTTACAAAAAAGAGGTAGGTGGTAATGTTTTGTAAAGGTATGGACACAGGCCCAGATGGCAGCTTCCAAGATGTCCCTGGTGGGGACTCCTCTGAGGAAGGCTGCAGAAGTGGAGGCTGCCCTAGTGGAATGGGTACGGATAGACTTGTTGGGGGGGGGCTTTTCCCATGTAGACCGTAGCAGAAATGGATACAGTGTGATATCCATTTGGAAATAGTTTGTTTGGAAATGGGCTTCACTTCTGCCCCAGGGGCAAAGCTGACAAGTAGTTGGTCTGTTTTTCTGAATGGTTTAGTATGGTCCAGATAGTATCGGAGTTGTCTGTGCATGTCTAGCAAGTGTAGAATTCTTTCCTCCTTGTTTTGAGGGTTGGGAAAGCAGGTGGGTAGGTGTACGGCCTGGTTGAGGGTCACATCAGATACCACCTTGGGCATAATGGAGGGGTTAGTCCTCAGGGAGACCCTGTCTGCATGGAAAAGAATGAAGGGCTCAACAGCCGTGAGAGCCTGAAGTTCTGATACCCTTCTGGCTGAGGTGATAACTAGTAGGAAGGCAGTCTTCCAGAAGAGGTATTTCAATTCTGTTGAAGCAGCAGGTTTGAAAGGAGGTAACGTTAGTTTTTCTAAAACATAATTCAGGTCCCAGGATGGCATGGGAGGCCTTCTGGGAGGTCTGACATTAGAAGCCCCTCTGAGGAATTGTTTAATCAAAGGATGAGAGAAGAGGGGTGGGTCTGAATCGTAATGGGCATAAATGGCTGAGGCATGGATTTTAATAGAGGAGAAAGAGAGGCCACTTTTGAGCAACTCGGCTAGGTAATCCAAGATGAGAGAGATGGAAGGATGGTAGTTACTGGCCCCTTTGGACTGGCTCCAGGAGCAGAATCTTTTCCATTTCCCTGTGTATTATTTTCTGGTGCTGGGCCTTCTGGCCTCTGTGATAATGTTTAGGACCTGTTTGCTTAACAGGGACTCCTTGTTAGCTTTTAAGGTATAAGCCATGTTGGAAGATTGACAGTCTGTAAGTCTGGGTGCAGTATCTTCCCCCTCACCTGGGTCAAGAGGTTTGAGATCAGGGGAAGCTGCCTGGGGGGCTGTAAGTTCAGGCTGCGCAGTAAGGGGTACCAATGCTGTCAGGGCCAATCTGGAGCAATGAGGATGGCCTTTGGTCTCTCCTCCTTTACTTTGATCAGTAACTTGGGAATAAGGGGCAGAGGAGAGAATGAGTACACAAAGAGGGAGTTCCAGGGGAAGGTCAGGCATCCACCATCCACGCTAGGAGGTGATACTTCCTGGTACAGAACTTTTGCAGCTAGTGGTTGAGGTGCGAGGCAAAGAGATCCACTTCTGGAGTCCCCCACTCCTGAGTGATTTGCAGAAACATTTCTCTGTGGAGCTGCCATTCGTGGGGGTCCAATAAGTTTCTGCTTAAGTGGTCTACCAGGGTGTTGTTGACCCCTGGTAGGTGTTGGGCAATCAGGTGTAGACCCATGGAGAAGGTTGTAAGCCAGAGGCTCAAAGCTAACCTGCACAGGTGGTAAGATCGGGTCCCCCCCTGTTTGTTGATATACCATATTATTGTGATGTTGTCTGTTTTTATAAGGAGAATCCCTGGCCTGAGATAAAGTTTGAAAGATGTCAGAGCCTTTTGTACTGCCATCATTTCTTTCTGATTGATGTGCAAGTGAAGGTGCTGGGCATCCCAAAGACCTTGGATCCACCTACCTGCTAGGTGAGCGCCCAAAGCAATGTCTGAGGCAATGGTGGTGATGGTCTGGCCAGTAGGGTGCAGGATGAAGGGAACGCCCTTGTTCTTGGCACAGGTCTCTGCCCACCAGAGAAACTCGGCCCTTATACATGGGATCAGAGGAAGAGAAGTCTCTAGGGACTGAGAGCATTGGCACCAAAGGTTCTTTAAATACCACTGAAGTTTTCTCATGTGAAGCCTGGACAGAGGAATGAGAAGGATGCAAGATGCCATGTATCCCAGGGTTTGCAGGAACTTCCTTGAGGTGAGGTGACTTCTGGAAGCCAGCTGGCTAAAGTAGAGAGGCAGGAAGCTCTGCTTTTCTAGGGATAGGAAGGCCATTTTGGATGCTGTGTCTAGCACAACTCCCAAGAAAATGATCTTCCTGGTGGGGTTTTGCTTTGATTTCTTCTCATTGATGGTGAACCCTAGAGAAGACAGGTGTGATCTAACAAAGAGAAGGTCCTGGAGCAGCTTTTCTTTCCACTCTGCCTGAATGATGTAGTTGTTCAGGTAAGGGTAAATCTGTATACTTCTCTGTCTGCAGAACGTGATGGCTGGGGCCAAGCATTTGGTGAATGCTCTGGGTGCAGTAGATAAGCCAAAGGGCAGCACAGAGAACTGAAAGTGTTGTGATCCTGCTCTGAAGTGCAGGAATTTTCTGCACGATTCCCTGATGGGGATGTGGAGGTATGCATCTTTTAGGTCTAGGGTCACTAGCCAGGCATTTTTTGTTAGCATAGGCAACAGCTGATGCAAAGTTAGCATTTTGTATCAAAGGACCACCAGGGAAGTGTTCAGAATGGCTAGATCCAGGATGGGGTGCCAATTGCTCTCTTTTCTGGGAACAAAGAATAGTCTGAAGTAAAAGCCTTTGCCTGTTTGATCTGAGGTGACAGGTTCTACTGCCCCCCTGGGATAGAAGAGTTTGGACCTGTTTCAATGCCTCTGCCCACTGATTTGGAGGTAAGTCTGGAATTGGGATTTCGCCGAAAGAGAATTTGTATCCCTGAAAAATTATCTTTAAGACCCATTGGTTCTTTGTTACAGAAAGCCATTTTTCTTTGAAGAGGGAGAGCTTTTCTCCTAGTTTTTGGTGAGTGAAGGGAGGGCAGAGGGGAAGAGGGGGAGTCATTGTCAGTGTTAGCCATAGAAGGCTGGTTTAGAACTCCCCGCCTTTGGGATGGAAATGGTCCATTGTTTGCTTTTCTGCTGGCCTTGGGATAGGGGCCTTGATGGTCTGCCCCTGCAGGGCTTACCTTGGCCCTGTCTGCTAGGTGCAGGAAAGGACCAGTGCTTAAAGGGAAAGTTCCTGCTGAACCTGGGAGGTTGAACCTGAAAGAAATCTTTTACGGTTTGCATAGATTTTGCTTTGTCTTCCATCTTTTTAAGCACCTCTTCTGCTTTTTCCCCAAACAAGCACTCCTTATCTAGGGGTGCATCAATAAGTTTAGACTTGACATGATCAGGGAAAGGTTGTCTCCTAATAACAGATCCTGTCACTGCTGTCCTGCCAGAGGCTTCTAGGGCGTCATATCGACAGTGCAATGAGTGTTTGGCCACTTGACAAGCAGAGTTCAGTAAATCTGCTAAATCTTTTGAATTGGCACAGTCAGGAAAGGTAGAATTTTTTTGTTTTAATAGTTCTAAAGTGTGTTGTTGATATTTTAACATATGGAACTGGCAATTGAATGCCCTGATAGCTAAGGTTGCAAAGGTGTATACTTTTTTACCCCATCTGTCCAGAGCTCTGGAGTCCTTGTCAGAAGGAAGAGGATTCTTGGCAGAACTAGTCTTAGCTCCTTTAGATCCCTGGGTAATGACCTTTGGGTCTGCAGTAGGATTTCTGTACAGGTATTTGTGAGAATCCGGTACTCTGTAGTCCTGTCAGGTTTATTGGGAGCAGGAGGGAGGGCGTCAGGGCTAAGCTGGATTCATGAATGTCATTATCCACCACTTCTAAAATAGGGGGGATGGCCAGGGGTCTGTGCTGGGGCAGGTCCAGAAACTCTCTAAGTCTTTTCTAAGACTGCGAGAAGTCCTGATATTCCCATTGGAAATGTTCCCTGAGGGAGTGAATGGTTTTGCCAAAAGGAAAGGTCCTCTGGAGAAGAGGCAGAAGGGATGGATTCCTTTGCATCTGAATCCTCATAAGCAGTCAGGGGATGCTATTCCTCTTCAAAAACTGAATAGTCAGATTCCTCAGAATCATGTTCTGTCATAATTTCTGGAGAATGGTGCCTTTTCCTTTTAGAAGTTGTGGGCTAACTACCCCGGATAAGGGAGATGAGATCCTCCACCATTTTAAGCATTTGTGCTCAGAGTAGTGGAGCAGTAGCAAGATGGAGGCTAGAAGCAGATTTCCTAGGAGTGGCCTGGCTTCTAGGCCTGAGAGAATCTATTGATTTGAGAGAAGCGGTAGTCAGATGAGATGTCGTTTTTTGTCTAGATTTGGTAGTGCGAAAGGCCTCCTCAGAAGCCAGTGCCTGCGTCACGGCTCTGGACCCAACCGAGGCAGAGACAGGCAAAGGCTCAGAAGATAAAGAAGATTTCTGCGGCATACCAAACTCTGAAAGGGTGTCGGTAGAGGCCTGCACAGATATCAAATTGGGCATCAGGGGCTGCAAAAGCGCCTTACTGAATTCCGGAGAACTGATGACCTGCTTAGCTGTAGCTTCGTTAGAAGGCTTAGCCTTGTGTGGTCTGTCTCTATCTTTAGCTCTACTTTTTTTCGGAATGTCCACGGATTGCTGGCTGACAGATGCCATATTGGAATGCGAAGATGGAACACGAAAATAACTGTCTACAGTTCACTACGGTGAATGGTTCTTGCATTAAAGAGGGCACAGAACTGGCAACGGGGGATGTCGTGGTCTGAGCCTAAACAAGTCACGCAGTAAAAATGGAAGTCTCGGTGTGGGATCTGCTTTCCACTGGCAAGGCAATTAACTTTTTCGGACATTGGTTAGTCCCCAATGGGGTACTTAGCTTTAGACATTTTCAGCTGAAATTCAACTTCTGGTAGCGGCCGACCGGCACTCGTGCAAACTACTTCTGCTACAGGCTCCACAGCAAGAAAGACTGATGTAATGATGTCGGCTGCCTTGCTTTATAGCACTGATGACCTGACGTTAGACTACAGGCGACTGCAGCTGACGCAAAAAAAATTAACTCTGGTATTCGGGCCAGCCGAGGGCTACCACAGCAGGGATAACCCACAGGTGATGACTGCAACAGTGAAACATGAAGAACATCTCCATTTACCTGTACATGTTTAAATAACACTCCACTAATTTGAGGGTGGAGAAGTAAGTTGTTAGTACCATTAACTCAGTCACACAGATTGCCTTGTGCTGTACTTCAACAAAATAAAATGACTTAGACTTTTTTTGTCAATAGTAAACTGCACTGGAGTTATTAACCTTAGATGTTTACCTATGCAATACGTATACTTACATTAAGATGTCCATAACTGACTGGATTACATGTTACTGAGAGGCACAGGGTGAAATCTCATGATGGAAGACAAGGTTACACTACCACTGTCGATGTATAATGCACTGCACTGGACATATTACTAGTTGTTTATTAGCCTTTATAAAATATTCATTATGTCCTTATTTTCATTAACACTGCCAGATCTAGGTAACCAACAAACTATTATAACATGTCAAGTGAAATCCTGATGCTGAAGAAAACTGACCGACACTTGCAGGGTAAACTGTACAGCTTAAAGAGATATTGAGTTTTGTTCACATTGTTAATGATGCGTATAGAACATTTTTCATATATATGTAAATATCTCAAAAAAGTATCCAAAAAGGAATTCCTTGTCATCAGATGAAAATTTACATCTGACTAGCAGATGTGCTGATGTTATGCATGCAGGATGTATGGTTTCCAATATATGAAATGTCAATGATACTAGTGCATTGATGCAATGCCTTTACATGTGAATTTCATCACTGTAAACTGCGCAACAGTGTTCATACAGCATTTACTGTTCACACAACAGATAATTTTTGTTTGGTTTTAACTTGCTTTTCAAAAAAAAAAAAAATATGTGGAAAGTGTTGTTATTGGTTATTCTAATTTTAAATACTCATTCATGTAATGTTTTAATTGTCTGATGAAGCAGCAAAACCTGCTGCGAAAATGCTCACCATTAAAGGAATTTTTTATCTACTTGTTGTCCGTGGGTTGGTTCAACTATTGTTTGTGTTACATTGTTAAATATTTGTGTATACAATTTTATTTTTATAATTTTACATAAATGCTTTACGTTATTAAAGCCACAAACTCTTTCCCATAAGTGTGATGAGATACTTAATACTCACCTAAGCTACTGCTGCTATCATCTTAGGCAGATGAAGATCTGGTTAATGTCTTACCACAGGACATCTCCTCCAAAGCATCACACCTACCACAGCACTGCTGGAATATGAATCCAGCCACCTCATGTAGGATACAACCTACATATTTTGTTCTTACCACAAAAGATGTGTTCAAATCCTATTACACCACTAATGTCTGGTCTCTACACAAAAGTTTTTCTCTGGGAAAAAACAAAATGCTCCAAGATATGCCTAGAATTTTAACTACATTGAGAAAGTGTGGGTACTTCATGATGCCTCTCCAAGCCTAGACAAACTGAAAGAACCACCACCAACAGGGATGGAGCTTTAAATGAAAACCAGGGGACTGTGGTATGACTAGTGTCCCTGGAGGAGCCCAGTAGGGAGGGAGAGGAATGAAGGAGTGTGACTTACTTACATCTCTCGGGGGAGGGGGGGGGGGGTTCAGGCACTTGGGGACAGCAATTTCTCAGGCAGAGACCAGCAAATCAATTTCCTGCACCTCATGGATGGGGGCATAGCTGCTGGCTGAAATCATTCCTTGAAGGCATGGACCAGTGAGGTCAGCCCATTACATTTTCCCCTTCATCTGCTAAGCTGAATGTATGCAGGAAGGTTGGGACATAATTTCATATTAACCCTGATGAATGCCTTAATGACTGCCCTTTTTGACCAACTCTTGGCCTCTGTAATGAGGGAGCAAATGGTTGACTAGCTGGCACGGGGTAGACAATGTTATAGCAGCAAGATTAGATAACACACTAAAATGATTTGCCTGACTTTTGAAAAGGATTCTTTTTCTGAAGGGTGATTATAATTTCCCAGGCCTAGAAAAAAAAAAAAAGATGTAGAGAAGTTCAAAAGAAACTCAGAGAGGTCATCTACAGTGTGGATAGCATGGTCTCCTCTTACAGGTCAGCCATCAGATCCTGTGAAAGCTGATCAGGTAAATCCTCCCATTAAAAGGAAAATACATGATAAACTGTGAGCAAAGCCTTTCTATATAGGCAGTCATGCAAGTCTGCAACCCATCCATAATGTTAGTACAGACGTAATATTGGGATGCATTTAGCACATTCAGGAGCCTCAAAATCTTGACCACCACCTCGACCCCAGAACACAGCTGAGGAACACTTAGGTGCCTAATCCACTAGTGAGAACTACAATTTTGACAGCTGAGATGAAGAGTTTAAGGCCCTAATCCCCAGTGTGAAACAAGAAACATTTTCTTGGCATGCTCTCCAAGTTTTTAGACTCCTTGTGTGGTAAAGTGGGAAAACATTGTCATGTCTAGGCCCTGTGCTGCAACAAGATTATAGTGGCATCCTCCAAGGGATGTTTGGTCAGTTCTCTCTCTGCTCATAGATTTTACAGAAAGCATCCACCTTTTTGAGAGCCAAAAAACTAGAGCAGAGCTGTTTCTATTGTTCTTTGGCTTCAAAGGGTGTGGGTGATCTCAATAATATTCTTTTTACTGGCTAGATGTACACTAAAGCACTTCCAGGGGTCAAGAAATGAGAAAGAAACCAGAGACCAAACCTATAGATTATTTAATAAACCTTGTGGCTTTACAAAATGAGCTGTAATCTGGAGTGGAACTGTTGGGGAGGAGTCATGGTCCTTATCTGTTTCAGGAATTGCGAGCATCAGGTCCTCAGACTTCTCATAGAAGCTTTAATGGAAGTGTATGTCCCCCCATCAGCTTTAGCCAGGGCAAGATTATGTGTGCTTAGTGGACACAGTGGTTGAAGGTGCAGAAAGCATATGCCGTGTGTTAGGTAAAAGGAATCCTATGGTCCAGAGAGCAACAAGAAAACAGAGGCCAATACTGGGACTGGTTCTGGCATCATGCCGTGCCCATTTAGGGTATATTCACACATGCACAAGAATAGGTCCAACAAGTCCAAGTATCTGATATCTATGGCCAAAAATTGTTGTCTCTGGTGCAGTAAGACCCAGTAGGCACCCCTCAACTCAGATTATATATATATATATTTTTTTTTTGAGGTAGTGAGTGGAGACATGAGAAAAGTTCTCAGTCCCAAGTACAACCAACTTACTACCTGATAGTGCAAGGGGCTACTCCAATAGATCCGGCTATTTTTCAGGCCAGCTAACTAGCCGAACAGTAAAAAGACATCTGAAGTGCTGCTCCTCTTCAGTTTCCTTAGCCTCATACCTACCAAAGCTGGAGACTAGCACAAGCTTGAAGCTACACTAGCCAAAGATGGGTTTCAATGTGATGCAACAGGGGACATTTCAATAATGGACATACCCGAAGAAGGTCTGACAAGTCCTGCCTCCATTTCTTGGGTTATATTCATCAAGTTCAGCAAGTATTTAGGACTGTGCATGCAGCCCTGCAAGCTCTATCTATGTTGGGCCTTTCCAACTGCCACCATCTGCTTGGAAGACAGGCAAGTCAAAATCCCCCCCCCCCCCGATGTTGGATTCATAACTTATCAAACCAAGTTTTCATCAAAAATGGAAATCACTGAAACTGCACTCCCACCCAATTATTTTTTCAGTGGAAATGGAATTCAGAAAAATGACCTGCTGCTCCTAACATCTTCTGGGGTTATAATGACTATATGGTATTTATACCAATATTTTACATTGTGCTCTTCTAGTCGGGAGAGACAGTGTTGGTGCGGGTCTCGGCTCATTATCTGGATACCAAACAAGAATCAAGATCGTGCTACTTAAGACACCAAATGCAGAAACTTTTCTACTGAATGCCAAGAATGAGATCTGTATTGTACAAGCTGTAGCAAACAACTGGAAAGCTGATGGGCAGGGTGCATACACAGTGGGTGTCATTACATCATAATGTGCAACGCTGACATGAAGTGCCTGTGTTCTCAAACAATGGAACTTCAGAGAGAAAAAAATCTGAAACAGAATACAGGAAAGGATTACAGACCTACTAAGTAATAGCTCTGATTTGATATCACATCATTCCACACTGCTAATGTGTGCGGTGTGCAAAATGTTCATTTGTATTTGTTCAGCCCTTTGGCTGTATGTATCCAACCTCTCCATTATCTTTGTTAATGAGCACAGCTCAATGGGCTTCCTGTGTTTTTGGGTAACGTATCACTTCATTGTATTTCTTTTGGTGTGTGTGTGTGTATGTATGTATAAACACATGGAAAAAACAGGCATATTTCCACTTCAGTTCCGAAATCAAAATCTACACAACCTGTCACTTGCTTGTGGGTCAGAACACAATCATCTAAACTTTTGTGCAGTTGAGTGTGTATTTGTTTTATAGTTTTCAGATACAAACATGAGTTTCTTTTCTTGCAAGTGTACTAATATACAACACTTTGTCTTGCAGCTCTACACTTGTACATGGCTTCAGAGATAATATCTGATAATAGTCTGAGTAATACAAACTAACTTTGTTAACAAGGAAAACTAAAAAACTGTTAATGTTACCTTCATTACTTTCTGAAACTTTCAGAGGCTGCATAGCTGTAAAAGGAGGAAAAAAGACTTGTCATGTGATGATAAAAAAATCAAGAATTTATCTAACACTTCTTTATGATTCACATTTCTATTCAGTCTAGAAAAAAATATCAGTATTGGTGGTGGTGAACAAGACCACACGCTGTAAGACAATGACTTATCCAGCAGCACAGCACTACAGTCAAGTTGTACAACAGAATAAAAAAAACAAAGAGGCAAACCAACATCGCTGCAATAGTTAGCCACAAATCCACATTTCTTTACAAATCATACCAACCACAGAATATTATGTAATGCATTAAAAAATGAATTATGGTGCAATCCCTCCCCACACCCACATACAGACACACACATACGTGACATTCATGCACAACAACAATATTACTTCAGGTCATAAAATCTACGACACTAATATTAAAACATCAATATGTTGTAACGGGAGCGCTACAGAATCTTGAAAGCCCAAAATCCTGAAGACCAAAATCCTGACACCAAAATCCTGAAAACACACAGGATACCAACACTTACTATATTCCAGTACAAGTACATACAGAAACATATTACCCTTCAACTACATATAATTCAAATTCAAATATAACAACTCAGAGATTGCACTTCAGTACAATAAGTGCAATCCTGGAGTTGATATATTTAAGTAGCAGGGGGTGTGGGGGTGCAGGGGGCCTTGCCCCCCCCCCCCCGCTTATACTTGGAGAAGAGTAATACAGTTTGTGTTTTGTTTGTTTCTGTATGCACTTGTGCTGGAATATAGTAAGTATTGGTATTCTGTGTGTTTTCAGGATTTTGAGTTTTCAGGATTTTGAACTTTCAGGATTTTGGGCTTTCAGGATTCTGTGGTGCTCCCGTTGTAACGCACTATACTATGTTTTCTTGCCACCAATTCATTCATTCCAATATAACATAAGTTGTCCTGTTTCTGCTCATATACCTCACTCTTCCTCCTGAACATTATTCCTCATGTATTTTTCCCATTATTTTCAGTTATTTCTATGAAATTTAAGGCCTTACTATGTCTAGGCAATTTAAATCCTACATCCCAACTCAAAAGAATCATCCTTAGTTACAACCATTTGCTCCCCCAACATTTCTGTCAATATATTCTATACATTTTTGAGAAATTCTCTTACAGCAGATAGCAGAAATTGCTATTCTGTTTACAGATTTGAATTTAGCCATAAAGCTTGAGCAGCATAACTCTCAACCCTACCAAATTCCTCTGTATTTACCGGTTTTGAGGGCAAAATAATTGGGGTGCCACAAATTAATGAATGCCCCCCTCTTCGCAATTTTTTTATTTTTTACATTTTTTTACAATTCTGCATGTATGGCTGACATCAACACTCATCGCCAGTGTTTCCTGCAATGTCATCAATGTCCAGGCGTGTGCATGATAACATCAGCTTCGTGACGAAGACTGCAGCCTACTGGACATCTCCGTGACTCCTTCAGAGATTGTGGAGGGGAGAATCATCTCAAGAGTGATTGGAAGGGAATATAAGCAACCAGACCAGCAGCAGCAGAATTGCAGCAACCAATTCTGAAATTCTGCAGAAGAGTCCGGCTCTAACAGTCCACCCACACAAAGTGCCCATCTGTGTCTGCAGGATCACCAGAATGAGAAATTTTACTTTCTCCGATGGTCCAGATAAGTGAAAAATAATTTGAAAAAATACACTGCATAATGTATTCAAAGTTGATGAGTCGACTTTTAGAAAGTTTGTGTACTTCCTGTAAACTTTTCACTATGTTGGTTGGCTTCCTTGGGTTTGTTGTGTTCTGTTCGGCGAATCATTAACGTTGTCTGTCAAGTATTTTGCGGGTATCTGATGCTGGTAACATTAAGGGAAATTTAAGTTAGTGATGCTTGAAAAGTGATGGGCTTTTGGAGTGTTACGTTACGTGTAGTAACAGTTTCCAAAACTCTGTATTTGACGAATGGCCTGATGAAGAGTGTGGCAAAGTGCTGCTTTCTCTGAATGTCAGCCAGTGGGAGCCCTTCTGATCTCTTCAGAAATGGCAAGAATTTTATGAGGCAAGTCATTGTTGGAATTGTGAAGAAATTGTGTTGGCAAAAGGTCAGTGTTTAAAAATGAGATTTCTTAATGTGCAAGATGCCAGTTTCATTATTTCAGGTATCGTATGACACTGCCCCCATCTATCCTTTTAGGTGATGTGTGGCCCATGGGTGGGAGCCAGACGTGCTTTAGTAAAGCCATGATGTATGAAATTAGTTTTGTTAACAGTTTGATCCCTATAAGGCGTGACAGTTTCTCATCTTGTAATGGCATGTATAACCTTCGTTAATCATCTCAATATTACACGGATCCATGTGCGCAGTACAATCCTGTCATTTCTATCAGCATCCATACTCGCAGCCATTGTTGACAGTCAAAGAATTTCAGAGTTGCACTAGCATTCAGTTTGCTGGCTGTTAAAGACATGAATCTACAATGTTGACTGCCTGAGCTGAAACCTGCACACGATAGGCTGCAAAGATTTTCTTTCCTATGAAAGGCTTAGCAAGCTGCAGCACTGTGCATTTTAGTAGTCATAGAAACACAAATACCAGGAATTGAAATGCATCTAGTACTTCTTTGCTGTCTACCATTTCCCTGTGTATATCTGTTGTTAGTGTAATATCATATGTGTCTTTGTATCTTGGTACAGTGTATAACATTAGCAGGCTTTAACTTACGAGTTAAGTAGTTTGTTAAATGGATGTCACAAGCAAGTTGGAGTTGAATTTGAACTCAACAAGGTGTAGACAGCTTGGGGCTGCTCCAGAGTACATTGCTTCTCTGTTCTCATCCTACTATGTGAAATCTCTTGAGACAAAGCTGCTGAACATAGCTCTCAACCTGGAATCATCAAAAATCTGGACAAAGGCCCATGAAAAGTAGGTAGAACTGGCCAAAAATTGGTACACTGATTAGCATAAAAGTTGCATACATAATTATGTAACCCCACCCACTCCAGTGGAAATGTGGGATGTCATATGTCTTTGAATCCAAACATATCACAGTGAGGAAATGGGTCCATTTTATTGCAGCCCTTCTCAAGGGTGCTAGGATTCTTTCTTAATCATTGGTTTTGACTTATCAGGAGGAACTTGCCTTATTTAAGTTCTGTTGTATGGAATGAAGTATCTTGTGTAATGTTTACAAAGACTATCTTATGTACATGCTTTACACAGTACTTACACAAAAAACACACATGCATACATACATACATGGCAAGCTATACTACATGTCATGTGTAATATTTGTGTGCGTGTGTCAGTGTATGTACAGTACATCTATTATATATTCTCTGTTTTATAGTATATATATATTATATGTATGTATGTATTTACACACGTTATATCTTTGTATTATAACATATACATTATAATTTATTTGTATTATAATAAATTACACTTGTGTACAAGTGTGTGTCAACAGTCAACAACAAATGTATAAAAAAGAATATGCATATTTACTTCTATCTATAGGATACATTTCTATTTATATTTAACAATTATTACATTCATTATACCTATACATGGGTTATTTTGTATATACATCCTAATATAAACCATGGAGTTTAAAAACTAATTTACACACTATGCACAGTTCCTTGAATGGTTTCTGTTGAATTCATCCATGTCTCCTTTAAGGGTAAATCAAAGATTTTGCAATTTTATGGCTGTTGATTGGTAGACGAATATGATGTGCTGTATTTAGCTTCCAGCCTTGTAAAAAAATTTTTATCTGATGAAGTTTTGTACTATGAGATGAAAGCACTTATACTTGAGTGTTTTTATGTATTATAGGTTCATAGGTAGGTACTAGACTATCGGCCCAAGGGCCTAAGTAAGCCTAGCCAACAAGGTTCCCTGGCTTATGCCACCCAAGAAAGTTAATTTCCTGTACCCCTGTCAAGCAGAGCCATAGAAGTGATCCCCGGGGTGTATTTCCTATTTCCCATCCACTCATCAAGATTTTTCTTGAAGAGTGCTAATGAAGAACTTTGCTTAACATAGATGGGTAGCTTGTTCCAGAGTACAGGAAATCTCTGGGACAGGAATCTATCCCTCCAGCTTGTTCTGTTTATTTTGGTGGCAAGGTTTAGGTCCCTAGAGCATGTAGCTTGGAGGGATTGGGATTTCTTTAGGTGTAGCATGTCCAACCATGGGTTTAACAGAGCTTTATATGTTAGGCAGAGATCACCTCGGAGTAGGTAATATAATACTGAGTAAAGTTGGAGTTTTTTGAGTCAGTCAGTGTATGGCATCTGATTGAGGCCGGTAATCCTCTTTGTGAGGTACTTCTATGGCCTTTCCAGCTGCTGCAGATGTCTTGTGAGGTACATTCCAAAAGGGACATTGTACTCTATAATGGGTCTAATGAGTGCAGAGTAGAGGGTAACAATGACCTCTTTTTTCCTGGATGAGGTGTGCCACATAGAAGGATTTCCTGACTACTGTGGCGATGTGATTATCAAAGGAGAGACTACTGTCCACCTGGGTCCCAAGGTCTCATCACATATTCGGCATTAAGTAGACTGCCGTTTATGTGGTAGTTCATGGGTACAGAGTTTTTACCAAAGGGGATGACAATGCACTTTTTGGCATTGAGCTTGAGGCCATGCCTCTGACACCAAGCATCTGTCTCAGTGATGCCCTTCTGTATGATGTCCACATCATTTGGGGACTCGACTATGGCTCCTAGTTTGCAGTCATCTGCGAACTTCGTTAGCCAGAGGCTTTTTGTGTTAGCCTGTACTTCAGAGAAGTAGATACCAAACAGGAGGTGTCCCAGAACTGAACCCTGCGGTACTCCACTTGTCACTGGTTTGAAGTCACATTTGGAGTCTGCAACTTTTACAGTGTGGGTTCTGTCAGTGAGCCAGCTGGCAACCCATCTTGTGATGTAGGGATTTATACCTAGTTTAGTGAGCTTAACTATAATTCCAGAATATGGGGATGGTGTTGAAAGCTTTGGCGAGGTCAAGATAGGCTGTGTGCACCACCTTACCCTAGTTTATGGCTTTGGTGACTGCCTCAAAGAAGTTGATCAGGTTCAGAAGGCATGATCTGCCTTTCACAAACCTGAACTGGGTGGGGTCCAAAGTTTGGAGGTTACCAATGTCTTTGTTTAGGAGTTCCATGATGATACGTTCCATGGCCTTGCAGACCAGGCTCATCAGGCTAATTGTAAAAATTCTAAAAACTTCTAAATTGTAATTCTAAAAAACACATGCTTCTGGAGCGTTTCTCCCCGGGCCTCCACTGAAAACAGGATCTGTGGAACCTAGTCGGACTTTCCTGGTCAACAAATGTTAAATAAATAAAAAAATAAAAATAAAAAAAAAAATAAAAATTGGGCGAGAGTTCCCAGGATCAGTGGTGGCTCCCCTTTCTGGAGTGGGATAGCTGTTGCTGTGCGCCATTCAGTGGGCACAAAGCCTGATGTGAGACTATAATCGAACATGGTTCTTAGGTGGGGAGCCTGTTCGTTCTGAAGTTCATGTAAAATACAGCCTGGAATGTTGCCCGGTCCCATGGATGCTGTGTTTCTGGTTTTAGAGAGTGCAGCTTTTACCTGCACAGATGTGATTACAGGGACTCTACATTCTTCCTGTATAGATATGGGCCCTTTAGGGGGTGAGAGGGGGGTAAAGGTAGTACTGAACCTATCTGCCAGGATGTTGGCAATATCGGCTGATTCTGTAATTTTCATGCTGTTGTGCTGTAACTCAGAGCAGATCTGGGTGTTGCAATTGAGATTCTTCCCATAGCTATATCATGCTTTGTGGTTGCCCTTAGTATTGGTGGTGATTTTGTTTTCGTAGCTAGCTTTGGAGGATATTATAAGGGATCTCAGCTTCTTACTGAGGCTGACCAGGGAGTTCCTCCACTCATGGGATTTTACTCTCTTTTGCAACAGTTTCTTCCTTCTGTTGTAGAGTTTGTTTATGGCAAGGGACCATTATCCTCGGGTTTTACAGATTTTTATCACTGGGATTTGTTAAAACATTAAATACTTTTGTGTTGTGAGTCCGCAGGTTCTGATCCATGATTTTTATCTCTTGTTGTGTTTCCTGCTTTGGTTTTTGGATTTGTGACAGATTTTTAGACATATGAAAGAATTAGAAAGACTGCAAAGGTTCTTAACTAAAAAGACCACAGGCCTAAAGTTCATGAATTATCAAGACACACTGAATCACTATCACTTTATTCAATGTCTTATAGCCTTTGAGGGAAGATCTTAGTCTCACTACAACAGTAAAGACCTGATTGCCCTGACACTTCTATGCCTACTAGTTCACTGGCTCCAGAAGTACTAGAACCACAGACCTAACTCTTGACCAATCTCCTTCTTCTTTTGGCTTTTCCTGGCTACAGGTCACCACAGTGGATCACCCGTCTGCTCATGATTGGCAGTGGAGTTTTTACGGTGTCGAGTTGCCAGCCCGGCGCCCTTCCACAGAAGGCACACACACGCATGCACTCACACCTAGGGCCAATTTAGAGAGTCCAAGCCTCCTACAACATGTCTTTGGGATGTGGGAGGAAACCGGAGCACCCGGAGGAAACCCACGCGACCACAGGGAGGACATGCAGACTCCGCACAGAAGGCACCCAACCGAGAATCAAACCGGACAACCTCTTACTGTGAGGCAGCAACGCTAAACGCTGCACCACCATGGCCGCCCTTACTAACTCTTTACCAATATATAAATAAAATACAATAGGGGGACAGTTTATAACCCAGTGCCCCCTAATCCTCTGGAATAATCTTTTACTGCCTGTTAGGCAGTGCAACTAGCAACCTTCCTTTAAACATAACCCAAAAAGATTGGATGGGTATCCACATATTTACTCCAAGATTAATTGGTATGACCCTCCTGCAGAAAGGAGGTGTGGCCTGAGGGTAGTTGCAAGGCACAAATTGTCAGGAAACTCAACAGTCTTGGAATATCTATTGATCTAGCCAGTGTACATATTTAAAATATACATGCAAGGCATCACAGAAAAATAGCTAATAAAGAAAATAAAAACGTATACTCCCCCTTAAAAAAATAATGACATTTTAATATCTACACCACAAAAAAAACAGTATCAAAATGTGAGGAGTCATTGTGCTTTTCTACCCTATTATTGTAGAAATGTCTGGAACTAGAACAGATGAATCAGAACATACATAAAACACTTGCCTTATGATGATTTTCTCTTCTTTAACAACTTGAAAATATTCAAAGCATAAGTCTTAAAATGCAAAAAACACAGACTGAATACTCAAGGAGAAATGAGTCTCAGTTTATATTATGATCAGTGCTGGGGGCACACATATACCTCTTACATAAGGCTTCACCATGTGCAACAATTTCCATATCCCCTTTCTGTTTGCAATACAAATGACACTAAACTCCTGTCCTGCATACAGCATAAAAGTTATCTTCCACATGCAGATGTGATGCAGCTCCCAAAGTTAAAGTACATGAGAACGAACCAACTTGGTCATGGGATGCAATGCAGATTTAATTTATGCAATACATACTAGCTAATAAAGCAAAGCACTGCACTTTTAGAGAAAAAAAATTAACATGTGACTTTTTCATATTTTTTGTTAATAAAAGAATGCAAAAGATGTAAATTAATCATCACACATGCCCAGTTCTTACTATCTGGCAATGTTCCTTAAGGTAGTATATTTTTTCTATATAGGGCATATCCCCCACTTACTAGTTATGCAAGACATCTCGCATCATTATGAAGGGAAACATGTCTCCTTTACAGCTCTTCTTAATATAATCAACTCTGAAGTTCCTGCATCATTGCACCAAGGGGCAAGTTGTGTACTGTAATAGTTTTGGAGATGGGGGGGGGGGGGCACTCACCCAAACCAGCACATGAAAGTGCACATTCCATAATTTTCAAACTATTAAACTAAAGCATACGGGTCAGAAAATATTTCATATAACAAGGAGAATGTTACCACACACTGTAAAATAAATGTTTCCAGTGAAGTACATTTAGTTCTGGAAGCTTTTGTTTATGCAGCTTAGCTCCTGTACAAGAAATCTAACAGTGGTTTCTCAGCTACTGAGCCATAAACACTGGCTTTACTACTGCCACTGCTGTAATTATTGAAATCTAGATCACTAATTAAATTTGTTAAATGCCTTTAAGGTGTTTCACACTTTACTTCCATATATAATATAACACTGGTTTCCTTGACTAAGCTGAGGCAGTCAGCAATCGAAAAGGACTGCTCCATCTTGTTTACAATAATGGAATTCCGGTCTCTACAGGTAGAAAGTATTCCTCTAAATAAATTATAAGAACTTTAAAAGTAGAAAATGTTTTACATAAACTAATTTGGTTAAATCTGTATTTGACAGAATAAAGCTTCAGCTGAGCTAACATCGTCTCATAGATCAGATCCTCAAAACCATGTGTTTGACAAACAAAAATACTTCTGTACTAATTCCAATTTCACTGGATGAATATTTTTTATAACAAAATGTGTACATTCCAAGTAAAGTGCAAAAGAATCAAAATGTCTCTCTTCTCTAAATCATATTTTATAAATATCCCCTTTTAATTCCATATGCACTACTGTGGTTAAAATTAAAATGTATGTCATGCGGCCTACGCTGAGTACATGTAAATTTGGTTAAACAAAGTGTAAAATAATGAGAAAATGGCAAAGGTGGTATGTCACGAATAGACACACCCAGATAAATATAAACAGGTACTCAGTATTGGCGTCATCACCAACACAAGCCTGCTCTTAGCCAGCCTGCTAACAACAGATGAATGCTATCATGTCAGCTGAAATTGTACATATTGCACATAATGTACTGCACAAATTCTGGAAATTGCAAATTTATTTGTGCTGGTAGTCATCAAATACATTAGATTTTTTTCCACTTTGTAAAATCCTCTCTCTCATGAAGCTATCAATATGCTTTGCTGCTTGCTTCTTCTATCCTATGTCATGGCTGAAAATGATCTTCGGACCAGTCTACCTACCTGGTTAGATAATAAATAAAATAAACCCTCCTATACCTACAATATAATAACTTCCATACAAGTCTAAAAAAATTGACACACTGTAACCGATTTTTCATTTTCCCTTACCTCCAGTAATATACACTTCATCTTGTTTTTACTCCCATGGTTTCTTTTTTCTCCTCTATAATTAATACATATAAACATATTTTATTTCTACTCTAATCTCCATATTACTAAAGCAGCTAAATATAATCCATACTTACACATGTAGCCTACTTTTCCTGCATACATCAAGAACATGCTTCCCTCTACCCACTATCTCATATTCTCTACAACACTAATGTTACTTAGGTCACTCCTACAAGCCACCACTAATAACTATATTCCACTGTCAGCTCCTATTAAAACATCTACCCAGTCCGTACCCATTGACATCCGTTCAGATAGCCATTTAACATATCTTACTCAAATTCAACACAACTCACCTTACTGAACTCTACTAACTGCCAACACCCAATAACATAAAGCTTACACCACACAAATACACCAAGTACACCAATAAAGACACTTCTCCATGTCACACACCAATTCCTTAAACTATTACAGTGTGGTGATATTCAACCCAACACTGGACCTACACAACCATCCTCCACCAAAACACTATTTCTAATAACACTTAACAGACATAGTATAAGTAACAAAATCTCAGAACTCCATGCCTGGCTAAGACTTCATAGCCCAGATATAGTAAGCAGTTACTGAGACTTGGCTCAAGCCACATATTCAGGACTCTGAAATTCTCCCTCCATGACATAACACCCTGAGAAAAAATAGGACCAGTAGAAAAGGTGGAGGAGTAGTACTAAATTATTGCTCCACTTTATCAATTACCCTGTCCCTAATTTTGGTAAAGCAGAAATGCTACTAGCTTCCTTATACATAACACTGAACAAATTTCTATTGGTGTAGTTTATTTACTTCCTGGACAAAACATCCCAACTCTTGGAGACTTTCTTTCCTGCACTTCCAATATCATCTCTAAAGAAACTATTATAACAGGCGACACAAATATTAAATGGCAAAACATGACTGTTATTCCTCCAACAGAAGATATTTACCTTCATGGCTTCACACAACCTGTAACATCCCCTACCAGAGTAAATAGCAAAACACAGGTAGGTGCAACTCTTGACTGGATACCAGTTAAGTTAACGACCCAATAAAATATTCCAACTCTAATATACTACTAAATACCCTAAGCAGCCACTCATCAACTTATACATACAGAGCATCCCCATGTATGCCTTAAAGCCATAATTATAAAACCTGTAGAAACTTAGGCAAGTTCAACCAACAGCTCTTCAACAATGTCTTAAAAGCTATAAACTAATCCCCACTAAAAACACTTCCCCTAGATGCCATAAGCCATTTCAGCAAAACTTTCCTGGATACTCTAAATAGCATAGCTTCTTTATAAACTAAAAGGACTAAAACAAATCAAGCACCCTGACTTACAAAATCCACTAAACAAATATTACAAACTATAGACCGAGCCTGGAAAGACCGGCAAACAGCCAAAAATGAAAATCAATCACTTAAAATGTAAGCAACTCCAAAACCAAGCAAAATAAAACTAGTCATCACTGACAAAAAAATCTATTTTGCATAACAGCTAAATTGGCAAACAACCACCATAGAAAATTCTGGAAATCTGGATCAAAACTTCTGTCTCCAAGGACATCTCGAAACCCTTCACCAGCCCCAGATAAAGAAGTATCTGAAATAGCTAACATGTTTAACATCCACTTCATAGATAGTATTCTAAAACTTACAAACTTTTCCTCGCCCAAAAATAATTCTAATCTTACTGAGAAATCACCTAGCACAGCCTCCATAGACAGTCACCCCAGCTCAAACTCCTCCTCCACAAAAAAAATCTTCTCTCTACAAGCTGTATAAACTTGGATCCAGCGTGTGCTTATTTTACCTGTTTTGTGGGACTACATTGTGGATCTACTACTGGACTGGACTATAATTTTAATAAAATATAAAGGTAATCACTGGCTTCTTTCCTTGTGTGGTGGTGAGCTGTTCTGTTTCCAGTTCATGGTGAAGTAGCTGTATAAACTTCTCTAGTACATAAATTACTTTCTAAACTAAAGCCATGTCCCTTGCCTACAGGCAATCTCCCATCAGAATATCTAAAACTTGCTGCTGACTTTATAACTTATCCGGTTAGTATTCTGATAAATAGGTCTATCTCTGAATCCTATGTCCCCGAACTCTAGAAGAAAATCAATTATCTTTCCCTTAAATAAGGGAGGAAAAAAACATGAATTATCAAACTATCATCCTATCTTTATCCTCCCACCCCTATCTAAGCTAATAGAAAAATGTATACACAAACAACTAATAACATTTATATAAAGACCAAACCAGACACGGCAGTAACATATAACAATATAAAACTTTATTCAGGTAAGCGCTTTCATGCTCTTGAGAGCACTTCATCAAACCAACTAAAACATTTAAAATCAACCCTATAAATAATCACACAACCATAGTAATTAAAATCACATGACCAAAACTAATGGATTACAGATGAAAGTCATTTGAACAAAGTATGTGCGTTAAGAAAGAGTCTTAAAGGGACTTTACCATTAAGAGAAGGACATCTATCAGATTGCAGTCTAATAATCCATTGAATTTGATGCTGTTCTGTAATATTTCTAAAGTCTCCAAGACGTTCACTCTCACATAGACGTTCCAACACATTAAACTTAAACAAATGAGGGGGACCATTATTCTGGTCTCACTAGCATGAAAGTGCTTACCTGATATTGTTATATTTTACTGTAGTGGTTGCTTTGGTTTTTATATAAATTTTATCCCTACTAGTTTTGCTGACCAGTGAACCGTTTCCACTGCAAAATATTGTATTATTTTTCTAACTAATAAAATTTCTTAGACAACCTCCTCACATCTACTCAACATGGTTTTCAACCTGCACATAGTACCACTACAGCACTAAATCCTTCACAAATACTGTTTATAAAGCCATGGACCAAGGCCAATTCACATATGTAATATTATTAAACCTATCAAAAGCCCTTGACACAGTGTCTCACTCTAAACTATTACAACTTTCCACTTTAGGCTGTTCCCACAATACTCTAAAATGGCTTCCAACTACCTAGCAGACAGGCAACAATGTTTTAAATGGCAAACTAGTATATCTGAATACGAAGTAAATAGTACAGGAGTTCCCAAACGATCCATTCTTGGACCCCTGCTTTTTAACATATTCATTAAAAAACTTTATACTGCCTCTTCCCAAAGTTCAATCATCCAATATGCGGATGATGCCACTATCATCTCCACTTCCAGCAACCCTACTCACCTCCTATTAGTCAAACTGCTTTTACCTCTACTGAAACCTGGTTAAATGATAGAAAACCAAGCTTTTATTATTATCTTCAAAGCCTTTCACATATGACTTCAAACTATATTCACAAAACACAACTCAAATTAAAATAATAACCCAGGCAAAACTTCTAGGTATCACTATAGATAACAAGCTCATCTTTGAACAACATACATCTGACAATCAAAAAATGCACATCAAACTAGGCAGACTTTACAGACAAACAGTACAGGGATGCTTCCACCAAAATAATCCTTGCCAACACGCTCCGACTCCCAACCTTCTTATATGCAGCCCCCATTCTTGACTATGTTCATACAACACTGAAGAATAAACTACAATCATGCTACTACAGAACTGACAAATTTGCAACTGGGGTACCTTACCGTACCCACCAATGTGATTCCCTAAAAAAATTAAAACTGGCTAGAATTTCCTCACTACCTAAATCTAGTGCAACTCTCTCAGCCTCATAAAATAATCTACAACCCAGATAAAAGCCCTGCACTGAAATCTATCTTGTTGCCTTATATCCGATCCAGAACCCTTCGCTCCACTAACTACTCTTTCAAGTATATAAATCTACAAAAAGACTTGGGCAAAGCATCTACTCCCACAACATTGTTAAACTTTGGAATGCCCTTCCACCAGATATCTGTGGCTTTTAATCCCCTAAGACTTTCAAATTAACACTGAAAAATCACTAAGTACTCTTGTCTGTCCTTGCTCCTAAGTAAATGCAGTTAAAATCCTATCTCATCAGGTCCTGGACTTGTATATGACCCGGGATAACTAATATAAGACCACTATTGGCAAAATTATCTGACCAAGGAAAACTCCTATAAGACAGCTGTAGGCATATTATCCTCCATACATCCTCCAAAACTTCAAAACCCAAATAATTTTCTTGTTTTTCTTTTTGTGATACACACTTTACCAATGTTATAAAATTTTGCATCAAGTCTTTCAACTTAACAATGCTGTCTTAAATAACAATCTTTGTAAATGGAATCCGACAAAGCTATCAAGTTTCTTTCTAGACTGTTATTTTGTATTTTTGCACTTTGTAATTTATATTATAATGGATATCATGTATTATCCAGTATGTATGGATCTTGTTTTTACATTTTGTAGTAGAATGTGTGCCATGCATTTTTGCTTATTTTATGGAGCTTTTCTTCCCGGGCCTCTGCTGAAAACGAACAAACCCTGTACAGTTGGACTCCCCTGGCAAGCAAATGTAAAATAAAATAAAATAAAAATAAGTATATGCATACCAGTTTCACTAAGCACCCATACCCCCTTTCCTTTTAGCCTATGCCTTCTTGCACCAATCTTCTATCATAGTTTAAATAAAATCTACTGTTAAGTCCTGTATTTAAGTTTTATTTTTAAGCTTACAATTAGCACTTCCATCCTCCATTATATCTTGAACTCCTACTGCACTTTCCTCTCACTTCTTCCTGACCTATAATTCCCACACTTTACCTAGCCACAAATTTATCTACTTCTAACCATAACCATGCTATCAACCCCTCTCAATACAGTCTAAAGCAACTTTTTACACTGTCTCCCTTTACTATATACCCATCTCCTATCTCTAAGCTACTTACTACTAATACTGACTTCTCATACCACTCCTTAACCCCCATTACTTAAAACTCAAAACTTTTTCCAAAACTTATTCAACAGCTCAGTAACTAAACTCTCTCTCTAAACTGTTTTGTCAACAAATGCCATATCTACTTCCTAAAAATATTAAAGGATAATCTTTTCCTGATGGCACATATGTTTTGATTGCAGATTTCTCTTTGCCAACTTTATACCTTATTCTATGTTTAAAAAAATGCATGCTAAGTATTGATGTTAAAAATGTTTAAACTTCTACTGTTCAGACTTTGTACTGTGGGCCTCCACTGAAAATAGGTTTCTGACCTAGTCGGACTTTCCCAGTCACCAAATGTCAGTCAATAAATAAACAAATTAATTAAATAAATAAATAAATACCTGCACTTACAATTTGAATGGTTAGCCCAACCAAATGTAACTAGATTAAATACATCTAGCTATATTAAGAAAGTACAGTTGTATACACTTACCATAAAAGTAGATGTTCGAGTGTATTCACTGCTGCAGTCATCACATTTGGGTTATCCCTGCCAGGGTAGCCCTCGGCCAGCCTGAATACCAGAGGCTTAGTATTTCTGCATCAGTTGCTGTTGTTTCAGGACTGATGTCAGGTCGTCAGTAGTATAAAGTAAGGCAGCCGATGCCATTACATCAGCAACAGTGAATACACTCGAACATCTACATTTATGGTAAATGTACACAAATGTACTATGTTCTTTGTGTTTCACTGTTGCAGTCATCACATTTGGGTTGATTCTCAAAGCTAAGGAAATGGGTGGAGGCAGTCAAGAAAACTGGGAGCTGACTAGGATGCCCTGCAAGACTGCAGAGGCAAACCCTGCCCTGGATTTGGAGAAGATAGGCAGGTGGTAATGTTTGGTAAAGATGTGAACCGATGTCCAGGTGGCAGCCTCCACGATGCTGCTGGTGAGGACTCTCCTGATGAAAGCTGCAGAGGTGGAGGCTGCTCTGGTGGAGTGAGTCCTGACCCCCTTTGTATGGAGGCTTTCCATGTTGTTTGTTGCAGAAATGGATGCAGTGTGCTATCCATTTTTAAATGGTTTGTTTGGAGATGGCTTTGCCCTCTGCCTCTCCAGCAAAGCTAACTAGCAATTGATCAGACTTTCTGAAAGATTTAGTCCTGTCTAGATAGAATCTGAGGTGTCTGTGCACATCTAGAGATTGCAGCATAATTTCCCCCTTGTTCTGTGGGTTAGGAAAAAAGGTGGGCAAATGAATGGATTGGTTGAAAGCCACACTGGACACCACCCTTGGGTATGAAGGATGGGTTAATCCTGAGGGATACCCTGTCAGCATGGAAGATGATGAAGGGTTCCACAGCCATGAGTGCTTGCAGCTCGAAGACCCTTCTGGCTGAAGTGATGGCCAGAAGGAAAGCTGTCTTCCAGTAGAGAAATTTTAGCTCTGCTGAAGAGGCTGATTCTAAGGGGGGCAGGGTGAGCTTTTACAACACAAAGTTAAGGTCCCAACCTGGGGTTGGTGCTCTTCTGGGTGGCCTCAAGTTGCTAGCCCCTCTTAGGAACTGTTTGATCAAAGGGTGTGAGAAAAGGGGCTGTTCAGTGGGAAAATCAGCAGAGATAGCAGAGGCATGAATTTTAATAGAAGAAAAAGAGGCGCCACTGTGTAGCAGGTCAGCTAAGTAATCCAGGATGAGAGGGAGGGAGGGCTTTGCCATATTGGCTCCCTTAGCCTGAATTCAGGTGCACAACCTTTAAGGTGTCTGACCTCATGTATAACATCTAGAACCTGTTTACTGAGGTTGGTAGATTAATCGGGGGTTAGGGAATAAGCCAAGCTGCCAAATTGAGTGTCTGCAATTGGGGATGCATGAATTCCCCTTCCTTCTGGGTCAGGACATTTGGAATCTGAGGAAGATGCCATGGTGGCAGAAAGACAGGCTGTGCAGCAAGGGGTACGAGTGCTGGCGAGGCCAGTCTGGAGCTATAAGAATTGTCCTTGGTTTTTCCTCCTTTATTTTAAGCAGTAGCCTGGGGATGAGAGGTAGTGAAGGCAAGGCATAGACCAATAGATTGACCCAGGGGAAAGACAGGGCATCCCCTTTCCACGCCATGCAGTGATGCTCCCTGGTGCAGAACTTGCTGAGCTGATGGTTGGGGGGGGAGGCAAAGAGGTCGACCTTCGAGGTGCCCCATTTCTGAGTTATTAGGGTAAAGGTTCTTCTGTTGACCTGCCACTCGTATGGGTCCAGAAGATTTCTGCTTAAGTGGTTTGCCAGACAGTTGAGAGAACCTGGTACGAATTGAGCTAACAGGTGGAGTTGCATGGCAGAGGCTGTGTGCCAAAGGGTCATGGCCAGCCTGCATAGAAGGTAGGAGTGAGTCCCTCCCTGCTTGTTGATATACTACATCACAGTGGTGATGTGTGTTTTGATCAGGAGAGCCCCCATGGGAGAGAAGGGGTTTGAAAACTATCAAGGCGTGCTGGACAGCTATCATCTCTTTGTGGCTGATGTGCAGATGGATTTGCTGTGGGCTCCATTGGCCCTTTATGCACCTGCCGTCGAGGTGTGCACCCCAGGCATAGTCTGATGTGTCTGTGGGGAGGGTCTGTACAGCGGGGGATGGTGAGAAAGGTAGTCCCTTGTTGTGGGAGCATGCTGATGCCCACAAAACAAAATCTTTTTTGAGGCAAGGTATTATAGGTATAAGAATCTCCAGGTCTTGAGAGTGTTGACACCAAAGGCTTTTTAGGTACCACTGAAGTTTCCTCATATGCAGTCTGACACAGAACGAGTAGAATGCAAGATGCCATGAACCCCAGAGCTTGCAGGATTTTCCTTGCAGATAGCTGGGGTTTGATGGCTAGTTGAGAGAAGTAGGCTTTCAGGAAAGTTTGCTTTTGCGGTGTAAGTAATGCCATCTGGGATGCTGTGTCCAGGCTTGCTCCCATGTATAGAATCCTTTGGGTGGGTACCTGTTTGGATTTCTTTTCGTTGATTGTGTACCTTAGGGAGGTTAGTAAGGACTTTACAAAGGCCAGGTGCTTGAGGAGCTTTTTCTGGCTGTCTGTCTGAATTAGGCAGTCGTCTAAGTATGGGTAAATCTGGATAGTCCTTTGTCTGCAAAAGGCAATGGCTGGAGCCAGACATTCTGTGAAAACTCTGGAGCAGTAGATAAACCAAAGGGAAGCGCAGAGAACTGAAATTGCTGAGATCCTGCCCTGAAACTGAGATATGTCCTGCATGATTCCCTGATAGGAATATGGAGGTAGGCCTCTTTTAGATCTAGGGTGGCTAGCCAAGCATCCTTGGAGAGCATGAATAGCAGCTGCTAGAGGGTGAGCATTTTGAACTTTGGGATCACCAGGAAGATGTTTAGAATGGATAGATTGAGGATGGGGTGCCAGGTGCAGAAAAAGTCTGTAGTAAAAACTTTGGCCTTTCTGTTCTGCAGGAATGTGCTCTACTGTCCTCATAGACAGCAGCGAAAGAACTTGCTTTTGCGCCTCTGCCCACTGGTTTGTAGGTAGATCTGGGAACCCTTTTGGAGTTGGAAGGGTGTGGAAAGAAAAGCTGTATCCCTGGGACACTATGTTGAGAACCCAGCAGTCACTGGTAATGGTGGCCCAGGTGTTTGTGTAAAAGGAGAGTTTTCCTCCTAGGGCTAAGTGAAGGGGGGCTGAGGGAGGGGGTGGGGGAGGAAAGTCATTGTGAGTTCTTACCATAAGGGTGTGGCTTAGAACTCCCTGGTTTTGAAGTGGAGGTAGTCCACTGCTTAGATCTCTGCATTCCCTGTGGCTGCTGTCTGGGGGGTCTGGCTCCCCTGGGTCTGGGCTGAACTGGCCTGTTGGGAGCAGAAAGGACCAGTGCTTGGTGGGACAATGCCTGCTGAACCTGGGTGGCTGGACCTGTAAGAAATCCTTAACTGTCTGCATAGATTTTGTTTTTTCTTCCATCTTTTTTAAGAACTCTTCTGCCTTAGTGCCAAATAAGTTGTCTTTGTGCAAGGGGGCATCCAACAATTTAGATTTAACATGGTCTGGCAAGGTGCTGTTCCTTAAGCCATGCATGCCTTCTAAGGACAGATCCATTGACTGCTGCCCTGCAAGAAGCTTCTAGGGCATCAAAACCACAGTGCAAGGTGTGTTTAGTTACTTGACTTGCAGAATGCATTAGCTCTTGTAACTCTTTAGATTCTGCACAAGCAGGAAAGGAAGACATTTTTGTTTGAGGAGTTCCAGGGTATGCTGCTGAAATGTTAGCATAAGGAACTGACAATTTAGTGCTCCGATAGCAGGAGTAGCTGAGGCATATACTTTTTTACCCCATCTGTCTAGTGCTCAGGAATCCCTATCTCAGGGAGTGGGATTCTTAGCAGAGGTTGCTTTAACTCCTTTAGGCCCTTGAGAAATTACCTCCATGTCAGCAGTAGGATTTTTAAAAATAAATTTGAATCAGGGACTCTGTAGTACCTGTCTGGTTTTCTGGGTGCAGGAGGGGAGGGTGTCAGGAGTCAAACTGGATTCCAGGAAAACATCCTCCACAACATCCAGGACTAGGGGGATGGCCAAGGGCCTGTGCTGTGGAAGATCTAAGGATTCCCTGAGTCTCTTTTTAGACTGAGAGTAGTCCTGACTTTCCCATTGGAAATACTCCCTTAAGGTATGAAGGGTTTCCCCAAAGGAAAATCCTCTGGGGTGAGGCTGAAGGAATGGACTCCTCTGCATCAGAATCCTCATAAGCAGAGAGGGGTTGCATGTCTTCACATTCAGATGCATCAGAGTCATCGGACTCCTGTTCAGACAAAACTACAGGGGACAGATCTATTTTCCTTTTGGAAGGGATAGTTTGGCTTCCCCTGATCAGCATGATAAGGCCTTCCACCATTTTAAGCATTTGAGACTGAGGCAAGGAAGCAGGTTTCTGAGATTGGGTCGTCGGTTTCTTGGGTGTGGTTCGTACCATGGGTCTAAGAAACTTGGTAGTTTTGAATGGACGTTAGTCGAGAATCGGTAGTACGAAGGACTTCCTCGGAAGCCAGTGCCTGCTCAGCGGCTCTAGACCAGGCCAAGGTAGAGATGACTGTAGGATCCTTAGTCAAGGAGTTTTGCGACATATTGGACTCCAAAAGGGTCATGGTAGTGGCCTGCGAATCCACAGAAGCAGGCATCAGGGGCTGTGGAAGCGCCTAACTGAAGACCAGAAAACTGACGACTAGCTTAACGGGAGCATAGTCGGCAGGTTTGGACCTGTGCGGTCTGTCTCTGTCTGTCTGTATCTTTACTTTTTTTCAGAAGATCTGCCGTCGGATGGCGAAAATATCTAGCTACAATAAGGGCCCGACGACAGATAGTTCTGGCATTGAACAAAGCACAGAAGTGACAGCGGGGGATGTTGTGGTCTGGGCCTAAGCAAGTGACACAGTAAGAATGAAAGTCTCTGTGTGGTATTTGCTTTTTACAGGTGAGACAATTGTTAACTTTTTCTGACATTGGTTAGTGCAAGAAAAAAGGATCCCCAATGGGGTACTTAGCTTAAGACTTCAGCTTCAATTCGGTAGACGAAACTGAGGTAACAACTGACCGGCATTCGTGCGAACTACTTCTGCTTCAGGCTCCATGGCAAGAAAGACTGGTGTAATGGTGTCAGTTGTCTTACTTTATACTACTGACGACCTGACTTCAGTCCTGAAACGACAGCAACCGAAGCAGAAATACTAAGCCTCTGGTATTCGGGCCGGCCGAGGGCTACCCTGGTAGGGATAACCCAAATGTGATGACTAAAACAGTGAAACATGAACAACATGCTATATTTTCATGACCACATAAACATGCTTAGCATTTCTAAAACTGTGTCCACTTTACCATCCTCAGTGTCCAATATGCAATTTCCTCTTTATAGGTTCATAGGCAAGTCTGTCCACTAGCTGCCCTTATGGACCATTTTAAGCCATAAGTCACTGATTTTTGAAGTCTACTTCCTGAAAGGCTAGGCACTGCTTCTTCACTCTCGGGTGATCTATGCTGCAGTAACAGTAACTCAAATATCAGTGCTTTACTTTACAGCCAAGCTACTGTTCCCTCCTTCTTGCACTGCAATGATGGTATGAAAATAGCCCAGGCCTAATGCAAGTTCCTTGTTAACCTAACTGCACAGTCTTAGCTCCTTCAAAGTTACATGGTGAAAGTCAAGTTTACAGAAGTGCCCAGTGCAGGGAGTTTAGTACAACAATCTTTGGAGAACCCAGTTGTGGACTTGCATACTGCATGTATCAAAGTTTTTGAAGCTAGCTAGTATAAGGCACTTAATATACACTGATCACAGACAGCATCCTAGGTATGCTCACCAAAATTAAAAAACATGAATGAACTAATCACCAATGTAGTGAAGTTTTAATGTTGCATTGATATTTAGGTTTATGGAACACAGAAGTAGCGCAAAACAGACCTTGGGCCCAGTGCGGCAACCTTAAAATAAAATTAATGCAGTGCAGCACACAATACCTGAACATCCTATAATGATATAATTCAGTAACACCACTTAGTTCTCTTCATATTAATAAGCCTTACAGGTACAGAGTACTATTGTCACCCGTGGGATGGAAACTGTCCTAGAATGGTCAATATGGTGGGCCATGTTCTGATTTGGGTGAACATCAGACTATATTTCACCTGACAGCTTTAACCACTATATTTCAGTACTGAGTTTTTTTTTAGTTTGTTTTAACAGGTTGGTGCTGAGAAAAAAAATGACTCATCTGCAGACATAAATATAATGCAAGTCATCAGGAAATTACAGAAGAGTTGTAAAAATATCAACACAAGGAAAACAGAGAGGATGGACTCTGTATTCTTATCTCTGCATAAGCTCTTTGCAGTACAGAGTACTAACCTAGACACAACCTGAGAAAACAGAACAGTACATCATATGCACACACAGCTAGAACAAGAGCACTTGTGTAACTTTTTGTACTGCAAGATACTAAAAATAATCACAGGGACAATGTTCTTTCAGACATGCAGACATGATGGGCCCCATGTCTACTGCCACAGGGGACTTAACTTGTCACTTTGCATTTCCTTCAAGGACATGAGGTCACAAGCAACTTAGATCTTCACCTCTTGATACAGTTTTGACAGTGATATGCCCATAATTTGAAAATGTAAAAAATAAATTAAACCTTCAATTAGAAATATTTAGCTTGCTATAGAACAGTCACCAATTTATATATCCCAGTGTGATTGTCAACCTCTAGCTTTTCTAACAGAACATTTATATGTTTTACCTTCCAGCTTCCTACTGAGCAATATCCTAACTTTAAAAAAGCTAAAATTGGGCAGTCCTTTAACCCTTTATGTCCTAGAGTTGCCACGTTAACCAAACTGACACTGAGCATAAAGATTTAAACAGCCCAAATATATATGCACAATTGAATGAATATGGCTTCACGACTAAGGCCACAAAAAAAGACACCCTTAGAACAGATAACCAAGCCTCACTGTGATTCAGATGAATGACATGTTTAGCTGCAACTTTAACTCAGAGATCAGTTAACACTAGGGAAAGCTATGCACAAATTAATTATTCATCAATACATACCTCATCTAGGCACGTATTTAGGCACACTTACCTTACTCAACTTTTCATACTAGTACAAATGTGCACACTCAACGACCACAAAACTTTTCTGCACAGTGTGTGTGCGTGTATAGATATATATATATACATATATATATAGATACACATACACATATATGTACACATACATGCACACACATAAATGGAGAGAGCGTCATATAGATATATAACTTCAGTCTTGTAGATTACCAGATCAAACATTTTGTCTCTTGAAACATCTTCTATCAGGCTAGGCATACTTATTTAGAATCACAATGTATTCCCTTATTGTGTATGGTTTTCACAAATTAGCCTTTGATAATACAGCACTAATACTTGCATTAAACACTGTTCTTGTGACATAGCATTTACTTTTGTATAATGACATACATTACACTGCTGTTCTATCTATGCTCCATTCCAAAGTCATTCAGAAATTTCATATTTACACCAAGATGCACTTCCATCAAAAATATAGCAAGAAATACAAACATTTTGATACCAAGTCAGATTTCTACCCTTTCCCTAGGAATGACTGACTCCTAAAATGCCAAGTGTAGTAACTAATCATTCATAAATGAACCAATGCAGGCATCCTAAACACCTCAGTGCACAGCATTAATACAATTAATTCAGCTTCCCCCATGTGGAGGCGTTGACCCCTCAACCTCCATTACTTATATAAAACTATCATGATTGCATAATCATGGGAAAAGAGGCATCCTGCCAATGGCCACTGCATTTAATATATAAATTGTGATCTGGCATAGCCCTTATTTCAATATGAGATGCACTCAGGCAAACAGGGCTGGGGATATAGCACACAACAAAAGGGGGACTGACCTCCTTTAGGGAAAAACAGTCATACATCCTGGCCATGCAGACCTACATCACAAAAGTTTATGTGGAGACTCTTTGCAGTGTTTCAGAGCAAGAAGAATGGAGAGTCATACCTGTTTTTTCTTCTTCTTCAATGACATCATCTTTCTCAGCATCTGGAAAATAAAGCAAGAAAGTGAAATACCAGCGACTTAGAAATGCGCCAACACATCACATTTTCACATAATTTAATTTTCACTTCCACATTATCTCACATGCTTTTAAATGGTGAGAAGTTGATACCCACATCTCCATTATGTACACAATACATTAACCTTAACCCTCCTCCCAGAAACTTCAATCCCTGACCTAGAAAGGGCAGATGTCTCCAAATGATGTTTTGCACCCTTTCTGATTTTCTTCAATACCCCTGACCTTCACTGATTAAACAAATATCCAAGTGTTGTACAAGCAACTGGTTTGTAATTTCAGCCGCTGCCTTTTACACAAGCATGATTTACTTATGAGCACTTAATTGGGTTGGGTGGGTGGCTTAATGGCTAAGGTGTTTGCCTTACAAACACAAGGTGCAGGGTTTGAGTCTCACAAGGGATAATTGGCTAAGCTTAAAATGGCTCACAAGGGCAGTTAGCTTAGTACTGAACTATGAATTCCCCATTCATTCTGAGTACAATGGATTAACTATTGCATAACTGACATCAGCCATATTCAAAATCACAGGCTCTATTTGCTCCACCTTCCCTAGCCTTGTGGTATTTGCAGGCAGCTTACTTATTTGTGTAGGTTTTAATTGCTCTTTGAACAGTAAATATTTAGGTTTAAGTATTATAGTTTAAAGAAATACAGATATGAATTAATAACACTGTAAACACTGTACTCTTCACAATATATTTGTTTCATCATATAGAGGAGACGATTCATATTTCACTCATGTCAGCCACAACCTGACAGACAAAAAAAAAGTACAAATACATGCAAAGTAAACAGAAGCATTAAGAGAAATTATAACAAAGAATTTCATGACTTCAGCAAATTTTGAGAGAAAGCTTAATGTTGATTAGGCAACAAGTATTGCTAACAATTAATATTTATATACTGGCACAAATGTGCAAGTGGTCAGCAGGAAGAGGAAGCAGAGCACGTGCCAGGGAGGGGAACTAATTAACCATTTGAAGGGACACCGTGGCTTTCACCCTGTGTATTAAACAATCAATGTAATGAGATGGCCATTGTAAAATACATTTAGAATAGCACACAAGACAAACTAATACAGGGAACTTACAGACTAGCTGGTCAACAAAGGTATAGGCTAAACAAGTTTAGTTAAGCTTTTAAAGCACTGACTAAATAACAACACTAAAACTATCCCTAGCAAAACAGGCTAAGAGACAGTATTGGGGGTATTATTTGATTAAATAAAGGCAAGAGGAGGAATCTCACTCTACAGTGGAATTAAAGTGTGTATTAGTAAGGGTAAATCACAATGTCAGCAAGTCCCCCCTGTATGGGCTGTGGCCTGGTTGGCTATTAGTAGTAAAGAACAGGATGGAAGAGAAGGGAGGGCAGCACAAAGTAAAGTCCTGTTGCACTAGTCAGTGTGCAAACTATGGAACAAGTAGGATACAGCTGCAATAAAGGTCGGAATGAGCTTTACAAGATTTTGAGCAGTGTGCGACACAAGATTAGTGGGTTATGAACTTAAGATGGCTGTTCCAACCTGAGGAAATCACTTTTTTTGTTTGAGAAAGAGAAGACAGTTTGTTCAGAAGTTTGGCAGTGTCCAAGATTTTCAGGACAGGAAGACGCACCTAGGTTAACAATCCAAGGAAAGTAACGATCATGTTTCCATGCTTAAGACAAGCGTGAAGGCAGTTAAATCTCCATTAACTATACATTTAAAGTTATGGCAAAGGGATTACAGACAAGGAGGTTGGTAAAGGTGGCCAGTATTTAATGTATAAGAAGTTAGAGTGAAGTCATTTAATAACGTTTGCCCCCTTCTCTAAAGGGGAGCCAGTATGCTCATTTTAGTGAAATTATGTTTATACTGTTAGTATAAAATATAAACCTTCATACAGTAAACTCTCAGTTAAACAGAACTCAAGCAACCAGCACTCTCAAGCAACCATCAAAAAAAAAAAAAAAAATCAAAGAAATGCAGTACAATTTTCACGTATTGCTCTGCCCCCCCCCCCCCCCCCCCCACACACACACACACAGAAACATACCTTATATTTTTAGAGTTTTAAAAAGGAAGACAGGAATAAATTCCCTCTCTCCCCAACCTGAGAACAAGTCAAACCAAACAAATAGTATAGGGTACAGTATTAGTCAAGCCGATTTTTAATAGTAACTCTCAAGCAACCAAAAACTACAGTTATCTGGCATCTACCAATCCCCATTGTGCTGGTTAACTGAGAGAGTACTGTACATTATTGAAAATCTATGAAGTTAGATTTTTTGTTAGCAGAAGCATTAGGAAGAAGAAAGTCACACACAAACTTTAAAATGAATATACCCTGTGATGCCTGTGCCCTGGCCCAGCAATCAAGTAGCCTCAATCCTCACCACTAACACCAGAGAGGGCATTTCATATGAGAGGAAAGGATAGCCAATACACACAGTAAAGTGCAATTTCCCTTAAGAGCACACAGAGATCACAGTCAGTCCAGGGCTGGTCATTCCCTTGTTCCCCAGGTCCCCAATAAGACCTGCCACTGGCACAGCTATAGGGTCCACATCTCAGCCTAGCTGGGCAAGCTAAAATCTCCAGCACCCTCTCTGTCCAACCAATGCTTCATGTCCCTGCCCAAGTAGATGACACACACACTTTGAGATAAGAGTTTACACAACCACACAGACACTTCTGGGGAAGGCTGGCACAGGTTCTCCAGCTGTGGCCCTTTTACCCAGACTAAATGGTAGTACCACTTGCCACCACCCAGCTAATATTTATCAGCTACTCAAAGGCCCTTAAAAGGGTGTCCATTATTACTGTGCAATATTACTATCCAATTGGTAAGTGTGACTAATCAGTCAAGACTTATTTGGAGTGACTAGGACAGTAAACCCTATAAATATGCAACGTACTATAGAGCCTAACTTATCTCTACACAAACCAGCCACAGTTAAAAGGTTTTAAAATATTTAATAATAAATAAAACCACAAGACAATACTTGCTATTATACAGTGCTAGTCAAAAGTTCAGAGATCACACAGAAATACTTAAAATAAATCAGTAGTACAGTTCTGACATAACAGAAAAACACTTAGTCTAATCTTTTCTAATTCCTAGCTACTTCTAGGAGAAAACACCGTTCTAACATACTACTTACATAAAGAGAGCATAAGGCAGTGCTGAGATGGATGTCCAGACAAAAATGCTTAATAATCTCTGGTTCTCACTGTTTAAATTGAAACTGCAGTTCTGCTAAAACATTACATCATGTTTTTACACTTCTTGAAGTTCCCACGCTGACAGAAACTGCATTTACATTCTTTTACCCTTAGAGCAATAAAGGACATTCCTCACGTAAATTCTTGTCGTTAACTTTAGCCTTAAAACAATAAGCAGGAAGGCTTCATCTAGCCATACTGGAGTCAACTTGTAAAACATCAAAGGCAGTGATGGAATAACTTTAACTACAAAGGACCAACAAGAAATGCTGGACTTAGCTTTCTTTACAGCAGATGGCAATGTTGCCACATTGTTTTAAGTTCAACATTCATATTTACAAATGATAGAATTACCTGCACAATTCTATCTGGCTAGGCTGGCAGCCTTCACCCATTTCTACCAGTCTTCACACCCCCCCCCCCCCCGGAGAACTCAATCTAGTTTTTCAAGTGGCCCTTGAGAAATGCCACTTGAGGGGGTTAGGTTTATCTGAGTGTACCTTACTCCATTCCCTGTCTTGGGAGCCCATCTGCATTGGCATTGTTACTCCCAATGCGGTTCTGCACTGACATATCATATGCTTGCAACCCCAGGCTCCATCTTAACAACTTGGCATTTTGCTGACTATCTCTGTTTAACCATGTTAGGGGTTGTGATATGTCATAACAGTGAATTTCCTTCCATGCAGATAAGGCTGAAGTTTCTGCAGTGCCCAAACTATGGCTAGACATTCCATTTCTACTGCTGCATAGCATTCCTCCCTGGGTTGGAGCATACAACTGAGATAAACTACTTTGTGCTCTTCCCTCTCTGAAGAAATCTGGCTAATTACAGCCCCCACCCCATGGTTTGAAGCATCCACCTGCACAACAAATTATTTGCTGTAATCTGGACTGGCTAACACAGGGGATCCTCCCAAAGCTTCTTTATGCATCTGGAATGCCTGCTCACATGCTGGAGACCACACTACCTTATCTGTCCTGTTCTTCCTTGTCAGGTCTGTGAGGGGAGCAGCTATGGTACTATAACTCCCTGCTGTCGTTAAAAATGCCCTCACCTGCTTTTTAGTAAAAGGTGCAGGCCATGCCTGAATGGCTTCCACTTTGGCAGGTTCTGGCCTTATCTTACCACTCCCCACTCTATGTCCTAGGTAGGAGATCTCCGCCATACCCACCTGACATTTGCTCGGCTTAATGGTCAACCCTGCCATCTGTAGTCTGCCCAGCACCTCCCTGACATGCTGAAGGTGCTCTGGCCAGGAATGGCTGTAGATGGCAATATCATCTAGGTAAGAAGGGCAAATCCTCCTGCTCCTGCTAGGATATGATCTACCAGCCTCCAGAAAGTCGCTGGGGCATTCTTCATCCCAAAGGGCATCTTTGTGAACTCATACAAGCCAAAAGGAGTCACAAAGGCTGACTTTTCTCTAGCACTGTGAGTCAAGGGCACCTGCTAGTAACCCTTGGTAAGATCAAAGATTGTAAGATACTTAGCCCCACCCAGCTGCTCTAGGGCCTCATCTGTCCTAGGCATGGGGTAAGCACCCGACTCTGTGTGACTATTTAATTTCCTGTAGTCCACATGAACCTGGTGCTGCCATCCTCCTTTGGCACCAGCACAACTGGGGAAGCCCAGGGACTTTGGACTCTTGAATCATCCCTAGTTCCAACGTCTCCTGCACCTCCTCCCTCAGAGTCTGTCTGACTCTCTCAGGCACCCTATAAGGGGCCTGCCTAACAAGCCTTTGGGGTCCTGTATCCACCTGGTGCTGCACCAGGTGGGTGCACCTTGGTTTCCCAGTGAACATGTCCCCAAATTCCTGCAACACTGCTCACATTTCTCGAACCTGGGTAGGAGATAGCTGCTGGGACATTGCTACCCCTTCCACTGAGGTGTCATCCCAAGCCTCACTGAGGAGATCAGTCCCCAGATCTCCTTCAGACTTCTCCTGCAATCCACTGCAAATGCTCAGCACAAGGGCCTCCCTATCATGGTAAGGTTTCATCATGTTAACATGGTACAATTTGTGCCCCTGCCATCTGCCTAGCAGTTCCACCATGTAGTTAACATCACTTACCTTTCTTACGACCTTGTAGGGACCCTCCCATGCTGCTTGCAGCTTGTTGTGTCTCGACAGGAATGAGAACCATTATCTGCTGCCCCACAGCATACTCTCTAGCTCAATAATTCCTGTCATACCACACCTTTTTCTGTTGTTGGGCTTCTGCCAGGCTCTCCTGGGCAAAGCCCATGAGTTCTCTGAGCCTTGCCCTGAGGTTTAGGACATATGCCACAACAGACTCCTTGTGAGACTCGCACTCACCTTCCCACTCATCTCGAATTAAATCTAGAGGTCCCCTCACCCTATGCCCATACAGCAACTCAAAGGGTGAAAAACCTGTGGATTCCTGGGGAACGTCTCTGTAAGCAAACAGATGGGGCAAATATTTGTCCCACTTAAACTGATCTGCAAATGCCCATAGCATGGACTTGATTGTAGAGTTTAACCTCTCAACAAGACCATTAGTCTGGGGATAGTAGGGGGTGGTCTTCATGTGCTTCACCCCACAGGACTTCCACAGACAAGCCAGCAGGTCTGACATGAAATCGGCACCTCTGTCAGTCAGTATTTCTTTTGGGAAACCTACCCTGCTGAAAATCGCTAACAAAGCATTTGCCACCTTCTCTGCCTCAATGGAGGACAAAACCACTGCCTCAGGGTATCAAGTAGCATAATCCACTACCACTAGGATATACTTTTTCCCTGTGGAACTTGGGGTACTCAGAGGACCCACAATATCCATAGCTACCCTCTGAAATGGCTCCTCAATCACAGGCAACGGCATCAAAGTAGCTCTCACCTTGTCTCCTGCCTTGCCTACCTTTTGGCACTGCTCACAGGTCCTGCAGTACCCTGTTACATCTCTGAAAATTCCAGGCCAATAGAAATTCTGCATAATACGCCTCTTTGTACATTTTATGCCCATATGACCTGCAAAGGAAATATCATGGGGTATGGCTAGAAGCGCCAGATGGTAGGCTCTAGGCACTACCAACTGCTGTATTCTCTCACTTTCTAGCCCTCCATCAGGGGTCTACTCTCTGTATAGTAACCGTTTATCCCAGTATACAGAGTTCCCCTTTCCTTGAGAATCAGGTGCCTCCCTAGCTACCTGCCTCAGGCCTTGCAATGTACGGTCTGAGAGCTGAGCCTTTCTCAACTCTCTCCTTGTAACCCTTCCCAGCTCCCTTTCCACAGGAAGTCTGGCGTTCTCTGACAGTGGTGCCTCACTGTCAGCCTGGGTACTACTACTCAACTCTACCTTTGCAGTCACTCTGTCCAAGGGACCATCAGTACCCACAAGCAGCTGTGGCTCACATTCAGTCTCACTGCTACCGAGTAGCTTAATCCCTGAAGTAACCACCTCACCAGTCCTGGCTGCAAGTATGCAGTCTGTCTGGGTCTCCCCCAGGCTACCAGACCCACATGCTTGTCTCCTAGCCTGACTGCGTGTAACTGCATAAGCACATGGTACTGCCTCATCCAAATCCTTCTCTCTCAGGACATCTGCAGGATGGTAGTTTAGTACCCCTGTTGTCTCAAGACAACCTACTATTGGCATTTTGTCTTTCCCACTTACTGGCTCCCTCACCTTTTGTTCCCCACCTTGTCTCTGTGGACATCTGTATGCCACATGGCCCCACTGGTTGCATTCAAAACATTTAACCCTAGCTCCTGCACGTGTACCTGGACTAGTGGCTTTCCCTGCTACTGGCAGATTCTGTTGGGGCAGTCTGTGCTGACCACCGTGGGTTCCTTTAGACCCATTAGCAGTACAGGGGGTCCCCTTCTTGTGCAGGGCTGCCCTGCTTGCCAGGTATAGGTCTCCCTTCTTCCCCAACTCATCTGAAGTAGCACATTGTCTATCAGCTAACCAGATCCTCATGTCCTCAGGCAAAGTGCTAAGGGCTTGTTCCCTCACAAAAGGTCTGCCAGCCCTTCAAAAGTGGTGACCTGATATCCACTCACCCACCTATGGAAATGAGTGCTCAATTCAGTAACATATTCACACACACTTTCATTTGCCTTGCATCTATGCTCACAAAACTTTTTCCTATATGTTTCAGGTGTTAGCTTAAACAGTTCTAACAGACAATTTTTTACAGCAGTATAATCAAAACATGCGTTAGACATTTTAGATAAAATAGTTACAGCTTTACCATGGAGTAATGGGGTCAGGAACCGTACCCAGAGCCTTTGGTCAGCACCATACTGTTTGCATACCCTCTCAAACATATGAATGAAACTATCAAAATTATCCCCCTCTTTAAACTACAGAAGAAATTTACTAACCTTTTGTGCTTCTGGGGTCCAGTTACTCCCTTCCCCATTACCTCCATGACTCTGGTGAAGAGTCAGCATCTCCTTCTCATGCTGCCTCTGCTTTTCTTGTTCCTCAGCTTCCACACATAACAGTTTCTCATTCTCCACAGCCTGCAAACGTCGCAGTCTCTCATTTGCTTCTAATTCCATACCCCTGGCATCCAACTCAAGTCTCATTAGCTCCAGCTGGATTTTTAAGTCCACTGCAGAAAGCTTGAGTTGTCCATTCTCCGAGGGAATTATATCTCCACTGCCAGTCTGATTGTCCTCCTGGTTGCCATTTTCTGATGCAGCTGTAACCAAGGCTGCAATCAGGTCTGCCTTAGTCAGGTTTCCATGCACCAGTCCCCTAGCCTGGCACAACTCTGACAGCTGGCTCCTTGTCAGCTTTCCATACTCCTCTGCCGACATGCTGCCTGCTCACCCTGACTAAGCTAACAAAAGAAATAAAACAATTGTGATCTGAACTCTATCTTCATTGCATGGCTGTTTTAGGGTACAAAACACCTTCAAAGCTCACTGTACACAAGCTACAGGATTCACTCTACCCACACCACTACAAGTCAATTAGTATTTGCCAACTAATTAATATGTGGTGTGGATAAACCACCACTGCCAAACACAAATGTGAGGATATCCCAAACACTGCCACCAATTAATATGTGAGGTGGATATCCCAACCATTGGCGCCAATAAATATGTGACGCCCGTGCCCTGACCCAGAAATCAAGGAGCCTCAATCCTCACCACTAGCACCAGAGAGGGCATATCATATGAGAGGAAAGGATAACCAATACACACAGTAAAGTGCAATTTCCCTTAAGAGCACACAGAGATCACAGTCAGTCTGGGGCTGGTCGCTCACTTGCTCCCCAGGTCCCCAATAAAACTTCCCACTGGCACAGCTATAGGGTCCAGATTTCAGCCTAGCTGGGCAAGCTAAAATCTCCAGCACCCTCTCTGTCCAACCAGTGCTTTGTGTCCCTGCCCAAGTAGCTGACACACACACACACACACACACACACACACACTTTGAGATAAGAATTTACACAACCACACAGACACTTCCGGGGAAGGCTGGCACAGGTTCTCCAGCTGTGCCCCTTTTACCCAGACTATACAGAAGTACCACTTGCCACCATTCAGCTAATATTTATCAGCTACTCAAAGGCCCTTGAAAGGGTGTCCAATTATTACTATGCAATATTATTATCCAATTGGTAAGTGTGACTAATCAGTTAAGACTTATTTGAAGTGACTTGGACAGTAAACTCTATAAATATGCAATGTACTCTGGAGCCTAACTTATCTCTAAAAAAAACAGCCACAGTTAAAAGTTTTTTTAAATATTTAATAATAAATAATTAAAACCACAAGACAATACTTTCAATACAGTGCTAGTCAAAAGTTCAGAGATCACACAAATACTTAAAATAAATCAGTAGTACAGTTCTGACATAACAGAAGAACACTTAGTCTAATATTTTCTAATTCCTAGCTACTTCTAGAAGAAAACACAGTTCTAACATACTACTTACATAAAGAGAGCATAAGGCAGTGCTCAGTTGGATATCCAGACAAAAATGCTTAATAATCGCTGGTTCTCACTGATTAAATTGAAGCTGCAGTTCTGCTAAAACATTACATCATCTTTTTACACTTCCTGGAGTTCCCAGGCTGACAAAAACTGCATTTACATTCTTTTATTCCTAGCGCAATAAAGGACATTCCACATGTAAATTCTGGTCATTAACTTTAGCCTTAAAACAATATTCAGGAAGCCTTCATCTAGCTGGACTGGAGCCGACTTGTAAAACATCAAAGGCAGTCATGAAATAATTTTAACTTCAAAGGACCAACAAGAAATGTTTGACTTAGCTTTCTTTATAGCAGATGGCAATGTTGCCACATTGTTTTAAGTTAACATTCATATTTACAAATGATAGAATTATCTGCACAATTCTATCTGGCTAGGCTGGCAGCCTTCACCCATCTCTACCAGTCTTCACATACCCTTTTCCATTATCTAACCTGGCCTCTTAGGTAAGTAGTGTTGGCATTTTTCCAACAAATGCCAAGTTTATGTGTGGTTCTCAAAGAAAAGCTGTGGATGAATAAAATTCCCAGTTAAAGCATTCAACAATTTGGATAGATATACTATCCATGCTAAGTTATGCTGCAAATTGTCATGACACTGCTCAATATGCCAAGAAGTCCAAAAAGCTTTAGTTTTAGTCAGACCAATTGAGAGGAGTTTGCAGGAGAGCTAACTTTCAAATACAACCAAATCTCACTGAGCATTTCTTTAATTTCCAATTTCAGTCACAGCTATCAATAAGGCTACGAGCTAGAAACAAGCTGCTTCCAAAAGTCCAAGTTTGATTCCCTCTACCTCCATTTGCCTGCTGAAGGACTCTGAACAACTCACTTTAGCAGACACTACTCTGTGGTTACTCCTGAGAAGAGGACACTAGTGCTCACTGGTACCATCTAACAAATAAAATGAAAATATTCAAAGGTGTAGTGTATTTTTTCTGATGACAGCCATGTAACTGGAGTAAGTTATTATATTCAAGCCTGGTAAGTGGCACATAAATGACTTTAATAGCAAGAATAGGGAGAATCAAGTGCCTCTTTCAGGTACTACCCTGTGATATGCTTATGTTGACCCATTTAAAGTCAGACAGACAGCTGAAAGTATTTAAAACTACAGAAACATCCTGACAGACCTAAATAGTGAAGTGTGTTTTTCCTTGGCAAAGTCAAAGGAAGACAGAGATTACAAAAAAAAGAGTAGATTACATGGTTGAAAGTGCATCCATCAGCAGCATCCTTGAGCATATGGTCATGGCTCTATATCAAAAGTGCAAAATCCATAATTCTGAGTTCCACAGCAATGCAAACTGTGGTAATGTCAGAATAAAAGTAGGAATCTTAAAACATGCTGTAAAATCATTAAAGAATTTCTGTGGCAGGACTCTGGCTCCCCGGCATCCCTCTTCCTCTAATGCGTATGGATTACATGTTATACATAAAATCCACAATCAATGTACCTTGGAGTAAGGGAAAAACACATTGATTCTCACTATTGCCACGATCAATGCACCTTGGTGTAAGGGAAATACTCATTAATTCTCACTATTCCCAGGACTGCAAGTGTGATCCTCAGAATTTCAACAGGGGGTCACACAGAAGCCATTTGGTGGTCATGGTCCATGCTTTCCCTTCAAAAGAATGCCAGACTGGAGAGGAAGTCATTTAGTTGTAAAATAGCTGCATTTTAACAAGTATTCATAACTCTGGAATAAATCTATATGGGAAAGCCTGAACAGGATGTGCCATCTTAAGCACTAGAACACTTTTAATTTCCTTACAGATATAACCTCTATGAAGGACTGGCAAAATATCAGGTTAAAACATATGCATTAAACATTTAACAATACTACAGAATCGGACCTTCAGGATTCCAGGATGAATGTTATCACTACCACCTAGGGTAGCAGAAATCGGGTAATAACAGGAAATTGAGACTCTACTTAAGAGATTTTTTTCTAAAGCAGAAGAGTGGAATACTAGATCCTTTAGTCGTGAACATATAAAATTGACAAGTCCTGCCCAGAAGGTACAGAAAAAAATCTTCACAGAAGACAGCAGCTAATTAGGAATGGTCAGACATTGTAGCAATGAGGCAAAGGCCATTTGAGAACTTAATGCAACCACTGAGATTGCTAACCTCATTTTAGAAGCTTTCAGAAATGTTAAAGGAATGCGCTAACTGTACCCAAGGTAAATAGATTTATGTCTTCACATAACTTTCATGCAGAGATTCCAAGTCGAAATAAATGAGCAGTTTCATTATCACCTGTAATCTTCCATGCCACCTGGAGTCACATAGCCTAAGAGGCTGATAAATTTCACTGATCACCCAGGGCTGCCTGTCACCCATCAGCCTTCCGCAGAACAATGGTGTCTACATGCATTTGCACACCTGTGTTACAGAACATTGCCTAAGTAGAAATATCAGAACCAGTGATGATGAAGCCCTAGCAAATACAACAAATTTACTATAATGCTGTATTTCTCATTCACAGGAAACATTTTGTAGTGATACGAATGACCAGGATTATAGGTATCTTAGCAAATCAGTTAAAAATAATAAACAGTGATAAGAACTGATAAGACTAACAGATCCATGACCATTTATGTCTGTTAGTGTCAACTACATCCAGCACAGAATGAATTCTAGTGTAGACATTGGGCCTGGGATGATCATCAACCACTAAATAACAGCTAAGTTAGGCAGTCATCAAGAGACACCCCTAAAAACTAAGAAGGTTAGCATGAAGTTTGATCAAACATACAGTATTATTCTTGAAACACTAAGGTCTAAAAATTTGTGTTTGGGTAAACAGTACAGAGGAGGCAGCAGGTACATTAAAAGAGTAAGCTGGAATTTAGATCTTGATATAATCTTTTCAGAGTAATCTCAGAAACCATCCATGTGGGACCATTCTGGTCAGTATAATACCATTTGACAAAGTGCACAGGCCATTGTGTTTTGGCTAGAAAAACAAATACATCACCAGAAAGTACAGTTGTGTACACTTACCATAAATGTACATGTTCGAGTGTATTCACTGTTGCAGTCACCATACTTGGGTTATCCTGCCAGGGATAGCCCTCAGTCGGCCCGAATATCAGAGGCTTAGTATTTCTGCATTGATTGCTGTTGCTTCAGGACTGACATTAGGTCGTCAGTGGTATAAAAACAGGCAGCCAACGCCATTACATCAGTTTTTCTTGCCCCAAATGTCAGGAGCCCCCAAATAGGGAGCCAGGTTATGGTAGAGAAACACCACCAGTAAAAAGTAAATACCAACAGCCCTGTAAGGAGTAAGGAAGAGAGACAGAGAGACAAGGGGGCTGGAGGGTGGGAAACCAGGACTGCAACAGTGAATACACTCAAACATCTACATTTATGGTAAGTGTTCACAACTGTACTATGTTCTTCGTGTTTCACTGTTGCAGTCATCACACTTGGATTGATTCCCAAAGCTGAAGAATGGGTGGAGGCAGTCAAGAAGTGTTGGAGCTGGCTAGTATACCCTGCAGGACTGCAGTTGCAAAGCCTGCCCTGGATTTGGAAAAGACAGGCAGGTGGTAATGCTTGGTGAAGGTATGAACAGAACTCCAAGTTTCAGATTCGAGTATATCCCTGATAGGGACTCCTCTGAGAAAGGCTGTAGAGGTTGAAGTTGCCCTACTGGAATGTGTTCTGACCCCCAGAAGGGGTGGTTTCCCATGGTGTTTGTAACAAACTAAAACAATAAGTGAGAAAGTCACTGAAAAAACAAACAGTAAAAACTAAATGAAAACTGCAGCAAAGCTAGAACTTCCACTGAGTGACCTCTCAAACCTCTTGTATCAGAGGCACATGGGATATATGCAAATGACCCTTATGAACATCAGATGTTTCAGCTAATTGGTGATTCTGAATGCCCATGAGTTGTTTTGTCGTTTTAATGGAAAATTTCAGGCCAATAAAGCCAAACCCCACTAGCTGTGGATATGCATATTTTGGCCTTATGACCTTGTCAGCACAGCACAAGCAGAGTGCTTGACTAAGCATAAGAAACACAGGGCTGTTATACCCAGCTGATGTCAACTATCATTAGGGTCACTGCAAAAATATCCCAAACAAACTAAAACAATAAGTGAGAAGGTCACTGAAAAAAACAATCAGTAAAAACAAAATGAAAACTCCAGCAAAGCTAGAACTTCCAATGAGTGACCTCCCAAACCTCTTGTATCAGAGGCACATGGGATATATGCAAATGACCGTTATGAACATCAGGTATTTCAGCTAATTGGTGATTCTGAATGCCCATGACTTGTTTTGTTGTTTTAATGGACAATTTCAGGCCAATAAAGCCAAACCCCACTAGCTGTGAATATGCATATTTTGGCCTTGTTATGACCTCGTCAGCACAGCACAAGCAGAGTGTTTGACTAAGCATAAGAAGCACAGGGCTGTTATACCCAGTTGATGTCTATTATCATTAGGGTCACTGCAAAAATATCCCAAACAACAGAATAAAACAATAAGTGAGACGGTCACTCACTGAAAAACCAATCAGTAAAAGCAAAATGAAAACTCCAGCAAAGTTAGAAATTCCACTGAGTGACCTCTCAAACCTCTTGTATCAGAGGCATATGGGATATATGCAAATAGCCTTTATGAACATCAGGTGTTTCAGCTAATTGGTGATTCTGAATGCCCATGACTTGTTTCATCATTTTAATGGACAATTTCAGGCCAATAAAGCCAAACCCCACTAGCTGTGGATACGCATATTTCGACCTTGTTATGACCTCATCAGCACAAAACAAGCAGAGTGTTTGACTGAGCATAAGAAACACATGGTTGTTATACCCAGCTGATGTCCATTATCACTAGGGTCACTGCAAAAATATCCCAAACAAACTAAAACAATAAGTGAGAAGGTCACTGAAAAACCAATCAGTAAAAACAAAATGAAAACTCCAGCAAAGCTAGAACTTCCACTGAGTGACCTCCCAAACCTCTTGTTATCAGAGGCACATGGGATATATGCAAATGACCCTTATGAACATCAGGTGGTTCAGCTAATTGGTGATTCTGAATGCCCATGACTTGTTTCGTCATTTTAATGGACAATTTCAGGCCAAAAAATCCAAACCCCACTAGTTGTGTATATGCATATTTTGGCCTTGTTATGACCTCATCAGCAAAGCACAAGCAGAGTGTTTGACTAAGCATAAAAAACACAGGGCTGTTATACCCAGCTGATGTTGGATACAGTGTGCTATCCATTTGGAGATGGTTTGTTTTGATATGGCCTTGCCCTCTCTGCCCCTGGTGCAAAGCTGACTAGCAACTGGTCAGATTTCCTAAAGGGTTTAGTCCTATCAAGGTAAAATCTGAGCTGTCCTGTGCACATCTAAAGAGTGCAGGATCCTTTCCCCCTTATTTTGAGGATTAGGAAAAAAGGTAGGCAAATGGATAGATTGGTTGAGAGCCACAATGGACACCACTTTAGGCATGAAAGTTGGGTTAGTCCTGAGGGAGACCCTGTCAGCACGAAAAATTATGAAGCATTCCACAGCCATAAGTGCTTGTAGCTTAGACACTATTCTAGCTGAAGTGATGGCCAGAAGCAAGGCTGTTTTCCAAGAGAGGAATTTTAACTCTGCTGACACTGCATGCTGAAAGGGGGGTAAGCATGAGCTTTTCCAACACAAAGTTAAGGTCCCAAGCAGGGGTAGAGGCTCTTCTTGGTGGCCTTAAGTTGTTAGCCCCTCTCAGGAGCTGCTTGATGAGAGGGTGTGAGAAGAGAGGTGGCTCAGTGCTGTAATGAGCAGTGATGGCAGATGCATGGATCTTGATGGAAGCTAAGGATAGGCCCCTGTGGAGTAGGTCTGCTAGGTAATCTAGGATGAGAGGTAAGGAGGGCTGTGCTGGATCCGCTCCTTTAGTCTGGATCCAGGAACAATACCTTTTCCACTTGTCAGCATAGGATTTTCTAGCACTGGGTCATCTGGCTTCACTTATGACAACCAGTACCTGCTTGATTAGGCTGGCCACTGGAGGAGAAGTCAAGGAATAAGCCAGGCTGCAAGGTTCAGGGTCTGCGACTGCAGATGCAAGAACTGTCCCTCCTGCTGGGTCAGGAGAGTTGGGATCTGGGGGAGGTGCCACGGAGGCAACAGTGACAGACTGCACAGTAGTGGGTACCAGTGTTGGCATGGCCAGTCTGGGGCAATCAGGTTTGTCCTTGATCTTTCTTCCTTTATCTTGAGTAATACTCCTGTAAGAAGAGGTAGAGGGGGAAAGGCATAGATTGAGAGGTTTGCCCACTGGAAGGATAGGGCATCCACTTTCCAGGCCTTTATGTGAGATTCCCTGGCACAGAATTTGCTGAGCTGGTGGTTGTAGGGGGCAAATAGGTCCACCTTCGGGGTGCCCCATTTCTGGGTCACAAGGCTGAAGGTGTTGTGGTTTAATTGCCACTCGTGTGGGTCTAGGAGATTTTGATGGGTATGTTGGTGAAGGGAACAGAGGGGATGAGGAAGTGATGGGTAGATATGGTGTTAAGCAAAGGAATGCAGAAGGTCAGATGGTAGTGGATTTTGTGAAAAGGATGGACATGGCTGTGATGAATACGTATTTTAACAAGAGGGGAGGATGACATAGGTTGACAAACAAGAGTGGAGGAAGATGCACACAGGTGGATTATATTTTATGTAGAAGGGCCAGTCTGAAGGAGATTGAAGACTGTAAAGTGGTGGCAGGGGAAAGTGCAGTTAGGCAGCATAGGATGGTGATTTGTAGGATGACATTGGTGATCAAGAAGAGGAGGATGAGTGTGACGGCAGCACCAAGGATCAAATGGTGGAAATTGAAAAAGGGTAATTGTGAGGTTATGTTCAGGGAAGAGTTAAGACAGGCACTGGGTGGCAGTGAAGAGTTACCAAATAGCTGGGTAACTACAGCAGAGCTAGTAAGAGAGATGGCTAGAAAGGTGCTTGGTGTGACATCTGCAAAGAGGAAGGAGGACAAGGAGACCTGGTGGTGGAATGAAGAAGTACAGGAGAGTATACAGAGAAAGACGTTGGTGAAGAAGAAGTGGGATTGTCAGAGAGATGAATAAAGTAGACAAAAGTATAAGGAGATGAGGTGCATGGCAAAGAGAGAGGTAGCGAAGGCTAAGGATAAGGCATATGAAGAGTTGTATAAAAGGTTGGACACTAAGGAGGGAGAAAAGGACATGTACCGATTGGCTAGACAGAGGGACTGAGCTAGTAAAGATTTGCAGCAGGTAAGGGTGATAAAGGATAATGAGGGAAACGTACTCACAAGCGAAGAGAGTGTGTTAAGCAGATGGAAAGAGTACTTTGAGGGGATGATGAATGAAGAGAATGAGAGGGAGAGAAGGTTGGATGATGTGTGGATAGTGAATCATGAAGTGCAGTGGATTAGCAAGGAGGAAGTAAGGATAGCTATGAAGAGGATGAAGAATGGAAAGGCTGTTGGTCCAGATAACATACCTGTGGAAGCATGGAGGTGTTTAGGTGAAACTGCAGTGGAGTTTTTAACTAGATTGTTTAATGAAATCTTGAAAAGTGAGAGGCTGCCTGAGGAATGGACAAAAAGTGTATTGGTACCGATTTTTAAGAATAAGGGTGATGTGCAGAGCTGTAGTAACTACAGAGGGATTAAATTGATCAGTCACAGCATGAAGTTATGGGAAAGAGTAGTGGAAGCTAGGTTAAGAAGGGAGGTGATCAGCAGTATGGTTTCATGCCAGGAAAGAGCACTACAGATGCGATGTTTGCTCTGAGAGTGTTGATGGAGAAGTACAGAGAAGGTCAGAAGGAGTTGCATTGTGTCTTTGTGGATTTAGAGAAAGCATATGACAGGGTGCCTAGAGAGGAGTTGTGGTATTGTATGAGGAAGTCGGGAGTGTCAGAGAAGTATGTAAGAGTGGTACAGGATATGTATGAGGGTAGTGTGACAGCTGTGAGGTCTGCGGTGGGAGTGACGGATGCGTTTAAGGTGGAGGTGGGATTACATCAAAGATCAGCTATGAGCCCTTTCTTATTTGCAATGGTGATGGACAGGTTGACAGACGAGATCAGACAGGAGTCCCCGTGGACTATGATGTTTGCAGATGACATTGTGATCTGTAGTGAGAGTAGGAAACAGGTGGAGACGACCCTGGAGAAGTGGAGATATGCTCTAGAGAGAAGAGGAATGAAGGCCAGCAGGACTAAGACAGAATATATGTGTGTGAATGAGAGGGAGGATAGAGGAAGTGAGGATGCAGGGAGTAGAGGTGGCGAAGGTGGATGAGTTTAAATACTTGGGATCAACAGTTCAGAGTAATGGTGAGTGTGGAAGAGAGGTGAAGCAGAGAGTACAGGCAGGATGGAGTGGGTGGTGAAGAGTGTCAGGGGTGATTTGTGACAGACGAGTACCAGTAAGAGTGAAAGGGAAGGTCTACAAGAGGGTAGTGAGACCAGCTATGCTATACGGATTAGAGACAGAGGCATTGACAAAAAGACAGGAGTCAGGGCTTGACGTGGCAGAGTTGAAGATGTTAAGATTTGCACTGGGTGTGACGAGGATAGACAGGATTAGGAATAAGTACATTAGAGGGTCAGCCCATGTTGGAAGGTTTGGAGACAAAGCCAGAGAGGCAAGATTACGTTGGTTTGAACATGTACTGAGGAGGGATACAAGAGTATATTGGAAAAAAGATGCTAAGGATGAAGCTGCCAGGTAACAGGAAAAGAGGAAGGCCTAAGATAAGATTTATGGATGTGGTGAGAGAGGAAATGGAAACATTTGATCTGCTGTGGCGACCTCTAACGGGAGCAGCCAAAAGAAGAAGAAGAAGTGGGTCTAGGAGATTTTTGCTTAAGCTGTCTGCCAGAGAGTTTTGGTTGCCTGGCAGGAATTGAGCTTGCAGGTGAATATGCATGGTTGAGTCCATGTTCCAAATGGTCATGGCCAGCCTGCAGAGTAAGTTCCCCCCTGCTTGTTGATGTACCACATCACTGTGGTGTTGTCTGTTTTGATTAGTAGAGGCTTAAAAGACAGTAGGGATCTGAAAGCTGTCAGAGCATGCTGAACATCTAGCGTCTCTTTTTGGTTGATGTGCAGATGAATTTGATTTGGGCTTCAGTGGCCCTGAATGCACCTGCCATCCAGATATGCACCCCAGGCATAGTCTGATGCAGCTGTGGTTAGGGTCTGGGTGGCATGGAGTTGTGTAAAGGGACGCCCCTTGTTGTGGTTGCATGCTGCTGCCCACCAAAGGAACTCTTTCCTTAGACAAGGCATCATAGGTATGATAGTTTCCAGGTCCTGAGAATGTTGGCACCAAAGACTTTTTAAGTACCACTGAAGTTTCCTCATATGCAGTCTGGTATATGGAATTAGTAGAATGCAGGAGGCCATGAACCCTAGAGCTTGCAGGATTTTCCTTGCAGATAACTGGGTTCTGGTGACCATTTGAGAGAAGTTGCCTGTCAGATAGGCTTGTTTTTTTGTAGTAAGGAATGCCATGCTATGATCTTATGAACCATCTGGGATGCTGTGTCCAAGCTTGCTCCCAGGAACACCATTTTTTGACTGGGGACTAGTTTGGATTTATTTTCATTGATAGTATACACCAGGGAGGTTAGAAGTTCCTTTACAAATGTCAGGTGCTGCAACAGCTTTTCCTGTCTGCCTGAATCAGGCAATCATCCAAGTAGGGGAAAATTTGAATATTTCTCTGTCTGCAATAGGCAATGGCTGGAGCCAGGCATTTTGTGAAAACTCTGGGAGCAGTGGATAAGCCAAAGGGAAGTGCAGAGAGCTGATAATGCATAGATCCTGCCCTGAAATGTAGATATATCCTGTAGGAGTCCCTGATTGGTATGTGCAGATAGGCCTCCTTTAGGTCTAGGGTGGCTAACCAGGCATCTTTGGACAGCATAGGGAGAAGCTGCTGCAGGGTGAGCATTTTTAATTTTGGTACCACCAGGAAGGTGTTTAGAATGGATAGATCTAAGATTGGACGCCAGGTGCCCTCTTTTCTGGGCACCAGGAAAAGTCTGGAATAAAAACCTTGGCCTATCTGTTCTGCATGGCTGAATTGCCCTTATGGAGAGCAGGGACTGAACTTGGTTTTGTGCCTCTGCCCACTGATTTGGACGAAGGCCTCGGAACCCTTTTGGGGTTGGCAGCATGTGAAAATAAAATTTGTACCCCTGGGATACTATGTTGAGGAGCCATATATCGTTGGTGATGGAGGTCCAGATTTTTTTGCATGGTGGGCAATTTTTCCTCCTAGGGGCATGAGCAATTGGGCAGAGGTGGGGAGGAGTTGAGAAGTCACTGTGAATTCTTTACATAAGGGGGTGGCTTAGCACTCCCTGTTTTAGAAGTGGAGATGCTCCATTGCTTACCTCTCTGCATACCCTGAGACTGTAGTCTGGGGGGGGGGGTCTGTTTACCCTAGGTCTAGTCTGAGGTGACCTTGAGGGGGCTGGAAAGGACCAATGTTTTGAGGGGCAATGCCTACTGAATCTTGGAGGCTGCACCTGCAAAAAATCTTTGACTGACTGCATAGACTTAGCTTTTTCTTCCATCCTTTTTAAAACCTCTTCTACGTTGGTGCCAAACAGATTGTCCTTGTTCAGAGGTGCATCCATTTGACATGGTCTGGCAAGGTCTGCTTCTTAAGCTAGGCATGCCTTCTGAGCACAGAACCTGTGACTGCTGCATCAAACCAACATTGCAGGGTTTGCTTGCTGACTTGGCTTGCAGAGTGTATAAGCTCCTGTAATTCTTTACTTTCTGCACACTCAGGGAAGGTAGATCATTTTTGCTTAATAAGTTCTATACTATGTTGCTGGTATTTCAGCATGTGGAACTGACAATTTAATGCAAGATTTGCTGAGGTGTATACTGTTTTACCCCATCTGTCTAAAGCTCGGGAATCCCTGTCCGAGGGGATGGAATTCTTCGCTGTTGTGGCTTTTATTCCTTTAGGTCCTTGGGAGATGACTTCTGGGTCAGCAGTGGGATTTTTTTTAAAGAAATTTGTTTGAGTTAGGGACTCTGTAGTGTCAGATTTCCTGGGAGTAGGGGGTAAAGTATCAGGAGTTAGACTGGACTTCATAAAGACATCATCCACAACATCTACAACAGGAGTGATGGCTAAGGGTCTGTGCTGTGCTAAGTCTAAACATTCCCTGAGTCTCTTTTTGGACTGTGGATAATCCTGGCATTCCCAATGGAAATGCTCTCTCAAAGTATGTAGGGTTTCATCAAAAGAAAAATCCTCTGGAGGGGAGGCAGAAGGAATGGATTCCTCTGCATCTGAATCCTCATAGGCAGATAAGGGCATGTCTTCATAATCAGAAACCTCAGTGTCGTCGGACTCTTGGTCAGATAAAGCTGCTGGGGACAAGTCTCTTTCTTTTAGCAGGGGAAGGCTGGCTTCCCCTAATCAGCATGATCAGGTCTTCTGTCATTTTAAGCATCTGTGATTGTGGCAAGGAAGCAGGTGCTTGAGTTTGGTCGTCGATTTTTTAGGCGTAGCTTATACTCTTGGCCTTAGAAACTCGGTAGTTTTAGAAAGAACTGAAGACGTGAAAGAAGTTGTTGGTTTGTGCTGAATATTGGTAGTGCGAAGAACTTCCTCAGAAGCTGGTGCCTGCACAGGGGCTTAGGACCCATCCAAGGTAGAGACATCCGCAGGATCCATAGTCAAAGAAGAGTCTTGCAGCATACTGGACTCCAAATGGGTCTCGGTAGCGGCCTGCAAATCCATCGAAGCAGGCATCAGGGTCTGCAAAAGCGCCTCACTGAGTACCTGCGAACTGGCGACTAGCTTAACGGAAGCGTCATCGGCTGTTTTGGACCTGTGCAGTCTGTCTCTGTCTTTATCCTTACATTTTTTCAGAAGATCGGTAGTCGGATGGCTTACCGAAGCCATTTCAGAATATGGAGATCGAGAATGAAAGTATTTAGCTACAATAAGGGCCCGATGATGAATAGTTCTGGCTTTGAACAAAGCACAAAACTGACAGCGAGGTACGTCGTGGTCTGGGCTTAAACAGGTGACGCAGTAAGAATGGAAATCTCGGTGTGGTATTTGCTTTCCACAGGCAAGAAAATTGTTAACATTTTCTGACATCGGTTAGAGCAAGAAAAAATGATCCCCAACAGGGTACTTAGCTTTAGAAGACTTCAAGATGATTCAATTTCAGAAATGAAAACTGAGGTAGCAGCTGACCGGCACTCATGCGAACTGCTTCTGCTTCAGGCTCCTTAGCAAGAAAGACTGATGTAATAGGATCAGCTGCCTGTTTTTTATTTTTTTACTGACGACCTGACGTCAGTCCTGAAGCGACAGCAACCGACACAGAAATACTAAGCCTCTGGTATTCAGGTCGAATGAGGGCTACCCCTGACAGGACAACCCAAGTGTGATGACTGCAACAGTGAAACACAAAGAACATCTATCACCACTGATACTGACTGCCTTGAGACACAGCTCTGAGGGACAATCATCACCTCGGTCACATATCAAAAAGTACCCATCAATTTATTCAGTTTTATTGCTAATAGGATCATTCATTTAGATGACAGTTCAAAGTCCACCAGAAATAGAAATGCCATCCAAATTGTATCATCATCATCATAACCCCCCCCCCATTTTCTACATGGGGTTGAGGTGTTGTGTCAATTGTTTTGATTCAAAGTCAGTTTCTGTAGTCATGCCTGACTGTTACAGGTATTCTATCATATAATCCAGTCACCTCTGTTTGATGTTCTCATTTCCTGTTGCCTTCTTCCTCTCTATCCCAAATCATCTTCACCAGATTGTCTTCCACTTTTCTGCACATGTGCCCAAACTACTGTAATCTCTTCTCTTTGACTTTTCCATAATTGGAGCTACTTTGGGTTCTGCTCTGATGTCCTCATTTTTTCATCTGTACTACATTGGGCATCCTACCACCCATGTCTCAGGCACCATCTCCATCACTTCTAGCTTTCTCAACTGCTCTACCTTCACTGCCCAGGTTTCTATACCATACAGAAGTACTGGTAGCACCACTGTTTTGTACTACTTACATTTTAGCTTCTTGGGCATTCTTCAGTCATATCCCACCACAACACTCTGCCATTTGGCTGCAGCCCCTCAAATTCTAGCTTTGACCTCCTAATTCAGACTTCCCTTCTCCTTATCCACCCCTCACAGACACTTGAACTTGTTAACCTGTTCCACTTTTTTCCACTCTATCTCAGCTTCTTCTAATTTCCCCCATTTGCTGCCATTACAACAGGACTACAAACTGTACTCATTCACTTAGACTTCCTATAGTACTAGTAGTGCACTTAAACTCTTGCCCATTATAGCCATCTAATTAAACTGCAATGAAACAGCCATGTAAGCAGGGCATCTGCATGTTCTATCAGTTAATACATTTATAGTTATGCAAACATCTTATCTCATAACTATACTGCCTGCCATGCATTGCTTTTTGTGTTGTAGGATTACAAATTGCATATAAAAACAAAATACAATATATGTTATATCTTTCTGTAAGACATTTACTACAAACCACTGAAAACAATGCCTAAGAGTTGTTAATCTGCCCAAGCCCTCTGATCACTGTACAACTAAAAAAAAAAAAAAAAAAATAGCCGCCAGCACAACCTTCCTACAAAATACACTAACCCTCAAACTAATGTATCAAGACTACTGTTGCTCCATTAAAAATATCTTTTTAGTTCAAAATGGCCACTGTTCTGTGAGCACTGCTATCACCTAGGTCTCGATATACCCTGGATTAAAACAAACGCAGAATTAATAATACAGAAATAACTGTAGATATTTACTGCTAATATCATCCAGCAAACAAAAGAGGAAGAAAAAGTGACAGATTCAGCTCAGAAACAGCAGGATTAACTAAGATTTCTGAATAACAGCTTAAGCAATGTGCTACTAAGGCCCTGCATCTGACTGCAAGATTGGTAAAACACTATACAGCAAGATGTCAAAAGAGGAAAATAATATGGAAACAACAACAACTAAGACCAAATTCTCAGTACTAGCCTCACCTGAGAAAGACACAACTTCAAAAGACAAAAGACAACTAAACAAACTGACAACTCTAAAAATACAAATAAATCCAAGACAGACCAGCCAGCTAATCTGGAAGACATAAAATCTGCCTTATTACCTATCCAGCAAGCATTAAAGGACTTATCATTACAATTTCAAACCTTTGGTGACTCATTCAGCCAAATAATATCCAGAATGGAGAAATCTGAGTCCAAAATAATAGAAAATGAAATAAAAATAGACTCTATTTCTCAAAAAACTGATGCCCATGACAAAGAAATACAAAACTTACAAGAAAAATTAACAGACCTGGAAGCAAGATCTCGAAGGAACAATATCATCATCAGAGGAATACCTGAAACTGTACTTCATAACAATCTAATATCAAGCAAATAATAAATTCCCTCCTAGAGGAATCTGAAGAAATGCAGCAAATAACAATAGAGAGAGCCCACAGAGCCCTGAGAGAAATGCAAACATCACTGAAACCAAGACCTGTCTATATTAAAATATTAAACTACCAAGATGTAAATAAAATCATACTGGCAGCAAAGAAAAAAGGCACACTCACCTGGAATAATAATAAAATCTCCTTTGCTCAAGACCTCCCAATACAAATAAGACAAGCAAGACAACTACTATCTCCATACTGTAGGTTCCTAATAGAAAAAAAAATCAAATTCCAGATGAAATATCCAAATCAGTTAATCTTTTACATCAAAGAGGTTAAATACATGGTAGCTAACCCCAAAGAGGCAAAAGAGACATTCCTGGCTGTTTTCAAGCAAATTCCACCTTCAGAAGTGAAATAAATCCACAAAAAAAAAGATAAAGGTCCCTTGGATGAAAAAACGACCCCATTCACGAGCACTCTAGCTGGGATCCAACTCTGAAATCTTCCCCTTGCTGACTAGGCCCTTGGGTCATTGATGTGAGCCATGAGGAACACAGGAAAGGGAAGTACAGCCTGGGGAACCAAAATGAACTGCTGTTTCCGATGCGAATATAGGAAGGAAGTTCCCATCTCGGATATTGGCTTGCAAATTCAGTCCCCCTAGGCTTTTGATGGCTTCATTAAGAACAGTCAGACAAAATGGATTTCAGCAAGCTCCAAAGGATTTTACTGCCTGAAAAATGAAAATTGATCTGCACCAGCTAAAAGAAGAAAGCTGCACCATAGATGTCAACCAACCTGCAAGCAAAACCTTGAAGAAATAAGGTACTGTTGAACTGAACCATTCACTAAAACAGTACACCCAGTACTGTGTAGGTGAATGAAACTCCAGCCTTAAATAATAGGCAAGAAATAAACTGTCAGAATTATGCTAGTTCATAGATTAATATTGGGAAAAAAAGGGAAAAAATTGTTAAATGTTTTATGTAAATACTAGAAATGTGTTAAAAGATCCTGGAGAGAAGTAATCTCAGAAAATTAGTAAAATAATCTAACAATCCTGGGATAATGTAAATATAGCCTTAATATGTCAACTATAGCAGAAGGACTGTTTGGCTAAGCTGTTTTTTTTTTTTTTTGTCTCTCTATACTTCCTAATTCTGTTAAATAGGTGCCAAGTATATATTTTATAACCCACACAGATTGATGTGGAAAAACATCACTATAGGCACCAAAGAAGCCGAAACCTGAATAAGTAAAGGGGAGGAAAAAGAAGTCAAATGAGAGAAAAATGTAAAAATGACAAGATTGATTGTTTAACAATATTACTATGGTACACATATTGCTATAATTTACTGAGGAATGTATATTAATATGCTGTTTTAAAAATACTATTAGAAAGAATTAGTTACAAGACAAAAACAATACATGCTGTACCTTAAATGCAATACCATCACTGTATAAATAATATGTTGGAAGAGGCTAGGGATATTAAGTAGCAGTGTTTGTTGAGGGAACTAGTTTGTTCAGCTTTGTCTACATTGTTTATAGTAACACAGGGGGGATACTATGGAGTAAATCTATATCTAAAAAGAAAACACATTCCAAGATTAGACGTAAAGGTAAACCATATAATGAACCTTCATCCTCCCCCCCTGATTATTCCTGGTCCAGGGATATAGTGGTTAAGCACAGTGTAGGGAAGGGGATAAATAGATGCTTTCCTAAACCATCACACAGTAGCACATACAAAACTAACAAAACAAAACTAATATACATGGCATATCTAAGGAATACACCTAATAAATAAATGTGGGAAATAGAATCATGGAATGTTAAAGGGCTCCAAAACAAGAAGAAAAGAAAACTATTCTTACACCTTACATTAAAAACCACAGCCAACCTCATACTAATACAAGAAACGCACTTGACTGCAGATCAATGGGCAGAAATTAGCAGAAAGAAATGGATAAGTCAAATCATAGCTTCAGAGGGGAAAACAAACAATGTTGGGGCTGCCATAATAATTAAAAACCAATTTAAGTAAAAATACTTAAAACCAAAGCTGACAAGGAGGGAAGATGGTGCTATGTAACATTTAATAGTCCTACAATACCAAAACCTATAATGGTACTTAATGTTTACGCACCCTGTAATAACCAACAACACTTTTTTATGTCATTATACCCAACCTTAAACCAATTTAAAGATCACTACCTAGTGATTGGAGGTGACTGGAATACATATCAAAACCCAGAAAAGGATAAATCTAATCTGACCAAATCACATAATAAACAAGCCACATTAGCCCTTAATGAACTCAAACAAGATTTCAAACTATATGACCCTTTTAAACATGGGAACAGTGCAGATAAAAAAGGGAAATTCACATTCTATTCGCAATGCCACATAATGTGGTCAAGGATAGACTTCTTCTTAATCTCTGACATATTCATTAACATGGACCCAACAATAACTATACATACCAGGTTCTTTTCAGATCACTCCAAAATCACACTGAACATTAACTGGGACAAAAAGATATATTTAGAGAATAGGGGTCATAATTGGTCATTAAACCCTAATTTACTTTCCAAAATGGATGTAATAAAAGAAACAGAAGCAATACTAAAAATAGCTCTTACAAATATCACTAACTCCCAAGTACCAACTGACATAGAATGGGCTGCAACCAAAGCACAAATCAGAGGATTGTTTATCAAAAAAGCAGCATACTATAAAAAATACAACTGAAAGAGGAGCATATACTGAAAGGGAAAATGGAGCATCTTGAAAAAGAACTAACAAATAACCCTAAGAACCAAACAGAAGTAGAACTTTTAAAACTGCAAAGGGATCTATATATGTTAGAAACCAGGAACCTATCTTTCTATGAAGCCAGAATGTTAGCCACTTACGCAGAAGCTCAAATACCATCTAGAGCTCTGGCCAGAATTATCTGCCAACACAAAAATGCCTCCAATATATCAGAAATAAACTACAGAGACAAAAACTACACAAAAAATGAAGACATTATTAAAACATTTGAACAAATATACTCCCAAATATATGGAGCACAAATACTACAAACCTCAAAGGAAGATAGAACTCTTTTTCTTCAAAAACTGAAATTCCCTAAACTCAATTTAGACCAACAAAAAACACTAACTGAGCCGATATCCATCAGTGAAATTATTACAACAATCAAACACTTAAAAGTGAATAAGGCTCCGGGTCCGGATGGACTCGCATCAGAACTTTACAAAGCATTTTCCCCCTTGATAGCCAAACTACTATACTATACACTGAATTACATAATAAACTATAAAATAAATGATATCCACTTTAATGCCTCTAAAACTATATTTATATTAAAAGAACACACAGACCCCAAAAACCCCGACAGCTACAGACCCATCTCCCTCTTAAATATAAATACTAAAATATTTACCTCTATACTTGCAAACAGAATGAAAAATCTGATAGAAAAAATCCTCTCCCCAGAACAATCCGGTTTTACACCACATAGACAGACTAGTGACAATACATTAACATTAGATGTACTAATATCCTACGCTAACTGATACAATATCAACATCTACACAATGGTAGTGGATGCCCACAAGGCATTTGATAGGGTTAATCTAGAATTCTTACTCCAAACACTACCCTACTTTAATATATCCAATAACTTCATTCAGATCATCCAAACTCTCTATAGCAACCCATACACATCTCTGTATATAAATAAAACTTGGTCAAATAGGATCCTAATAAAAATGGAACAAGACAAGGATGCCCACTATCACCCTTCCTGTTTAACCTATACCTAGAACCACTCTTTCTATACATTAAACAAAATACATATCACAATCCTCCATCAATACACAACTTCAAAATATACCTCACTGCATTTGCAGATGATCTGAACATATACTGCACTACACCAAATTCAGATATAAACAAAATAATAGCTGCAATTGTACATTTCTCGACTATGTCTAACTACAAACTAAACCTTAATAAAACTAATATTTTCCCCTAAAACACCCAAACTCATCTCACTAATACCATTGTTAAACACAATAAAAATTAAAGAAGAAACTAAATACCTGGGAATCACCTTTTTCCAGAGTAACAAAGACTTCTACCAACACAATGTAAACCTTAAATGGCAAAATATAATGCAAGACTGCAAAAGATGGAACAACCTAAAACTACCATTCTTGGCCAAAGTATCAATAATCAAAATGAACATTTTACCTAGATTAATGTATATATTCATGACATCACAGACAACAATACATAATAAATTCTTCAAACAAATTCATACCTTCCTAGCAAAATTTATATGGGAACCCAAAAAAACAGAATCTCCTATCCAAAATTAACACTCCCCAAAAGCAAAGGAGGACTAAATCTACCAGATTTTAAAATGTACTACTCGATCATTAACACTAACAGAATATTGAGAATAGCTGAACATAACCCGTCAATGGAAAATCGGTCTCCTCTCTGGGTGACAATATATTATAGATATATTAAAGCTCTAGGTTTCAATCCCAAAGCACTTCCATTCCTGAAGCAGAAAGAAATACAAACTTATAACATTATAGAGCCCTTAAAACATTCTATCAACCTAGCACAAAAACTCTTTCAATTCTTGAACCTTAGACATGCCATGACAATACTGCAACCCCTTCATAAAAACACAAATTTAAAAATAAACAATAAGATGCTGGACTTAGTCCCTTTTCCCAGACTAAAAGATAAAACAATCCAAGATATCTATCCCTACCTTAACTGTTCAATACAAGAAATGAGGACCAACTTAAACCTCCCTAAATCACACATAATAATCCTAAGACAAATCAAAGAACTGTGTTCCAGTTATCTCCAAAATATTACTATGACCAATAGTGACATAGAAAACTATTATCACAACAAAGAAAACTTTTACCAATTCATATAAAATGATAAATGAAATCAAATACCAGAAGGACCTCCTCTTCTCTAACTACTGGAGAAAAATTAAACCATCCATAGATGATCAGCAAATAAGCCAGGCAATCAATCTAACACTGAAGATTATACCCCTCAAAAAGTTAGCATACACTCAGCTCATGATCAGTAATAATGCTTATTTTACACCTGCAATCCTACACAAATTTAACACATCAAAATCACCTTTCTGCCCACACTGTAAGGACCAGATAGCGGACTTAATCCATGTATTTTGGAGCTGTAAATGTGTCTATAAACTCTGGAACTCTCTCAAGGTACAATTACAAAAAACGGGTTATCAAACATCAACATTAACTTGGGAATTCACTCTGTTACACATTCTCCCACCAAACATCCCAAGAAAACAAGCAAATACACTTTTAACAATTTTCCTACTAATGAAACTGTATATAGCTTTTAAATGGCTAGATACGATAAATATCTCTTGGGAGGGTTTTAAACAAGTAGCTATACAACACCTTTTAGCTCATAAAATAGTAACAGATAAAAGGAACAAAAACATGAAATCCAGAGAAATTTGGGAACAAACCTTTAACATCATATTAGCATAATTCATCACACAGCAACTTAGAAATACACTATAATGGAACCAAAGAACACATACAAGTTCAGATATTAAATAATAACTTGTATATTACGAATGTATATACTGTCTATATAACTGTGGAATTAACAATGAAAGCATCTATGTACATAGTGTAAATAGATATGCTGTATGACCTATATCCTGTGGTATTTGACATCAATGTATAACATATGTATATGTGTGTATGTATGTGTATATGTGTGTATGTATGTATGTATATATATATATATATATATATATATATATATATATATATATATATATGTGTATGTATGTGTATGTATATATATATATATATATATATATATATATATATATATATATATATATATATATATTATATATATGTGTATGTATGTGTATGTATATATATATATATATATATATATATATATATATATATATATATATATGCACACAGTCATGTTGTAAGATGGTTTTTATTTGTGACACTTATTAATGTAAAAATAAAAATTATTGAAAAAAAATATATATATCTTTTAACGTACAAAATACAAACAACCTGAGAAGTCATGATATAACACTCATCTAGGGAGACCTAACTTTATATTAGTCAGAACATAAACACACTTCTTTAAAACCACCGGAGCTTTCTGGAATAGAATGGCAAATGAACTAAAAACAAAGTAATAAAGCATTACTCAGAAAAAAAGCTAAAGGCTCATTAACAAAGGAAACAGTGTGATTGTTTCAGAGACACGGGTAAATACACATCACATTACTTCCATAAGCACTGAAATTTATAGTTTGTGTGAATATTCATCACAGTAAATTCCACTCCCTAGAGTGATATGTATATATGTAGCAATGTTAAACTGTCAGATTTAGAACAGCTATAAGTTACACAGTAATAGTTCAACCTTTAGGGTACAGTTTTCCCCGCTACTTCTACCAACTGCATCAATAAATTACATTCATTTTATGACTAAGATGTTTATTACATGCCAGATATTGCTATTTAATTCTAGATGTCTGTTTTATATATTGGACACTACCCTTTAATCAGATTCTAGATGTCCATCATATTTACTTGAAATAGAGTTGCAGTGACCGTTCTTATTAATGGTTAACAGAACTGTGGAGTGGCAAACATTGTTTACATAAGTGGTGCACAACTTTTTTGTGGGGAGAGCCACTACATGAATTCTTAATGCATCTGCGGGCCACCTCAAAACATAGTAAGTCGTTACAAGTTAACGATAGGTACAGGTGACTGGCATTTTTACTAAAGACAGCAGTTATGAAATTGCCTGTTTTCTACATCAACTTTGCATTTAACTTTATTCTGGCTTGCAGCCATGACTTATTAAAACTCTCGCATAAAGTTACTACTATAAGTTATAAACAAGAAAGAATAGTTACTTCCGCAGCTAATATTAGAGGTGTACGCAACTGCAGTCAATTAGGTAAGTAAGCACGTGCTGGAAAGTTTGCATGACTGGAGTAAGGCATAGTATATTTTCATTTTTTTTTAATTTTTTGGTTACTCTCTGGGGGTCGGATGGCATTGCGTGGACGGTCAGATTTGGCCCCCAGGCCGGACGTTGTGCACCACTGGTTTACATAATGTGTACATATAAATGCTTTTTAATACTATTTAAATTTATATATAAACAGTGCTGAAAACTACTGAAACTTCCATCTTGCAATATTACACTATTAATCAGTCGTCTTTTACTGTAATGCAATGCATTTCAGCCATGTGCTCACAGCTGTGGCTAAAAATGTTCCTTGTACCAATCCACGTAACTGGTTAACAACAATAAAATAAACATCCATGATTAGGAAAAACCTTTTTTAACTTCAATTAGAAACACTTTTTTAACCTCTTTAAAAAGCCTGCATAGATGTTAATATAGGTACCATCATGAAACAACTGCATTTCAACAATACTAGTATTCAATAATTAAACAAGCAAAGTAAATTCAGGCAAGCATGCAAACAATAAGACAGGAAGAAAGTCAGAGGACTGACACGCACACGGCACTCAGCAGTGCAAACACTAAGGTGCAATGACATCTGATTGCATAACAATTATAACACTGCATGCAGTGCCTCTGAAAATTTCTCTTACTTTAAGGTACAGTAATGACAGAGTTAGTCCAGAAACTAAAAGTACAATTGTGTAAGTAAACTTACCATAACAGTAGATGGTTGAGTGATCACTGCTGCATCAGACTAAGCTGTGGGGGTTACAGCCAGTTATATTAGGCCAGCTTCCAAAGCACCAGGGCACTTTTCATGATCCCAAACCATTAGACAGCTTAAGCTGAGCTGAGTAAATGAAAGGTTTGGGCACTGCACCCTTCAGAGCTTCATGCCAATTTGGACAGGGAGGCTAAGCCCTTAGAGGCCATTGCTAGGGGAAAAAAAATAAACAATGTTCACACCCTAGCATAAAAAAAAAAAAAACAAGAGGGATGGAGGAGGGGAGTAGCTGCTACAGCAGTGATCACTCAAGCACTTACTGTTATGCCAACTTTACTTACACAGTGCTGCAGTAGCCTGACCTATATGGGTAGATTATCATGGCTTTGAACATCTGGTAGGTGGAAAGGGAAGGGTCCAGGAGCCCCTGGAGAATGGTACTAGCAAAGACTGATCTAGATCTGGAAAAGGATACAAATCACTACACGGTAGTTAAGTACGTACAAAGAACCAAGTTGTTACTTCTACAATACTTCTTGCCTAACTCTTTCCAAAAAGCCACAGATGAAAGTGAGGCTCTGGCAGATTGTGCTTTGACCCTGACTGGAATAATTTTGCTGTTGTGGGAATAACAAAGATAACATGCTGAAACAACCACTTACCTGGAAATGGTCCATTTCAACACAGTATATCCTTTCTTACCTTCACAACAAGTGAAGTGATCAGAAGTTCTGAAAGACTTTCTTCTGTCAAGACAGTACCCCTGAGTGGTCTGTGACCACCCAAGGTATGAAGCATCTTTTCTCCCTCATTCCTGTGTTCTGGAAAGAACACAGATGGATGGATAGTTTGACTTAAAATAGACATGGATACCAATTTAGACATAAAAGGATTCGTTCTCGAAGGAACCCTGTCTCTGTGGAAAATGAGATAACGTTGACTCACCATAACAGCTTGCAGCTCAAGTATTCTTCTTGCAGAAGGCAAAGCAACCAGATATACAGTTTTTCATGTTAAGAACTTCAAGTCAGGCAGATGAGCTGGTTCAAATGGAGCAAGTCTTAGCTTCCCCAACAAAAACTAAGATCCCACGGAGGAGCCGCCATTTTTCTTGGAGGTGTATTATGTAATGTCTCCCTTCAAAAACATTTTATTTATTTATTTATTATTTATTTATTTACATTTGCTGACTAGGAGAGTCCGACTGGATCCAGGTCCGTTTTCAGAGGAGGCCCAGGGGAAAAGCTCCACATTAAGTGTTACTGACATTATACAGTTCGAGAAAAATAGCATTTAAAAATATAGACATTAATTCAGCTGAAGGACATAATACAAGAATAAAACATAGTTGTAAAATAGCTGTACAACATAGTACAATTTTAAAACATGGTGACAGATGTTGAACATGGTTACAAACGTAGATGTGATTCACCAGTGGACAACTGAAACAATTTGTTTTTGAGGTGCATAACAGCCATTAGCATTTGTTGCCACAAGAAGTTAGTAATATATGGCAAGTAGCTAGGATTATGAGTAGCCAAGCTTGCTAAAAGTAGGTAGTTAGTGGGGGGCAGAGAAAGGTAGTGGGTGGGTGGAGTGAGTGATACTAGAGGGGGGGTTGCAAGGGCATATTCGGCAAGTTTTTAAGTGTAATTTTAGTAAGGATTTGAAGTGGGTGCCAGAAGTTACAGAGGTAATTGAGGGTGGGAGGGAGTTCCATAATTTGGCTATAGTGTAGGAGAATAATGCTTCTCCAGCAGAGTTATTGGCTCTTGTGACCTGTAGGTGGTTTTTGTTGCTGGATCTTAGTGGTCTAGCGGTTAGGTAGGGTTGGAGTAGATTCTGGAGGGATAGGACTTTTAGTGGATGGTTTACTGGTTTGTGGGCGAGTGCAAGTTGGTACCATTGATGGAGGTGAGGGAGCTCTAGCCAGCCTAGTTCCGCCAGTGAAAGACAGTGGTGAGTACGATAGGAAGCCCCTGTGGTGAATTTGGCAATTTTGTTGTAGCAGGTTTCGAGCTTATTTAGGTTGCATTGTCTTGGGTTAGTAAATATTGGAGAGGCATAAAGTAGGGTGGGGATAAGGTGAGAATTTGCTACTGAAATCTTTGCTGCTTTGGTAAGTAGTTGCTGATTTCTATATAATGCTCCTAGTTTTTGTGCACTTTTTTAATAGTCATGGATATGTGAATGTCAAAGTTCATTTTATTGTCTATTTCCACTCTTAGTAATTTGGTGTGTTTTGCAGGATGGATAGTGGTGTTGTCTTTTGCTGTGATGTTAAAGTGAGAGTTGTCTTGGGTAAGTTTGGTAGGCTGGAAGATTAGTAATTTAGTTTTGTTTGGGTTGAGTACAAGTTGGGCATCGGATAACCAAGTTTCAACAGAGGAAAATGGCTCGTGTGTGACTTTTACAGTTCGGGTGAGGAGTGGGCTTGCAGATGATGGTTGAGTCATCTGCGTATTGTATGAGTGTGCCATGCATGGTGGCTGAGGCTAGATTATTGGTGAAAATAGAGAAGAGTAGGGGTCCAAGGATAGACCCTTGGGGAACCCTTTGAAGACTGGTAGTTGGGGGGACAGGTCATCCTGCCATACAATGGATTGTTGGCGGTCAAATAGGTAACTTTGAAACCAGTCAGTAACTGATTGAGAGAAGGATAGGTTATTGAGAAGGGAGATGAGTTGTTTGTGTGGTACCATGTCGAAAACTTTAGAAAGTTCTAGGAAAGTAGCTAAGGAGAGATAACCAGCATTTTTATTTTGTAAGATAGTGTTAGTGAAAGAGAGTAAGGCAGTGGTGGTGCTATGGTTAGGTCGGAAACCGTATTGTGTGTTGGAGAGGAGGTTGTTAGCAAGGAGGTGATCTGAGACCTGAGAATGGATGCATCTATCTAGTATTTTGGAGAGTGGTGAGAGAATAGCTATGGGGCGGTAACTGGTTAGATCTGTGGAGGGGCCACCTTTTTGTAGGGGAATTATGTGTGATACTTTCCACAGTGTGGGAACGTAACTTTCTGACAGAGATGTGTTAATCAAGAGGGATACTGGTAGGCTAGAGTGTCAGCTGCGAGTTGTAGGTATTCACTTGGGAGGTTGCCTGCTGCTAATCTGGTGGGTTTAAGTTTAGTTAACAGTGGTTTTATTTTGGAGGTAGGAATAGGAGAAAATAAGAAGCTGGGGGGAGATTGCTAGTTGAAGTTGATGGTGTGGGTTGGGGGGGGTTGTGTTGTCTAGCTAGTGTTAGTACGGTTTGTGTGAAGTGTATGTTGAAAGAGGGAGCAATACTTTCGTAGGAGTGAGTTATGTTAGGAGTGGAGGTACTTACTTTACCTGGGTAGGACTGTTTGGGGTTATGTTGGGAGGAGGTAAGGGCAGACTGGTAGTATTGGATTTTGTCCTGTTTTATTAGTTTTTTTACTCTATTGCATAGTTCTAGAAATTTCTGTCTAGTAGAGGGGTTTTTGGTTTTGCGCCAGTGCTCCCAGGCTTTGTCCCTGTTTTTCATTTCAGACTAAGTGGTTTTCTGTAGTCATGAGCATGGTTGGGCTCTGGTTTGGGAACGCCTTATGGGGGCGTGGTAATCAAGGATGCTTAGGAATGTATTATTAAAGTAGTCAACTGCTTCATCTAGTTTGATGTATTTTAGAGGTTACCAGTTACATTCTTTTAGAGATGAGCTGAATGAGAGAGGATTAAAGTTTGTTTTTTTTGCATATTTGATGGTAGATGATGGGTTTCACTTAATAGAGGTGTTTTCTGAGTAGGAATGTTGGGGAGTGATCACTGAAGCTATCTGATAGGCAGCCTGCTATATATGACTGGGGGCTCTTATTGACTAGTATACAATCCACGGTAGTGTGTTTGTTGGAGCTTTTATTTATCCTAGTAGGTGACTGGACTAGTTGGGTGAAGCCATGAAGGTTTACATGATGGGTTGGGTGGTTGCTAGAACAGGATTGCCAGTCAGTGATGAAGTCTTCTAAAATTAAAGTTTCTTGGGGTAGGTGATGGGTTGTCCAGCTGAGGAGGTTTTCTAGTGGAGGGATGTTTTGGCCAGGTGAGAAGTAGCATCCTATTATGTTTAAGGTTTTATTTTGGTTTATTTTAAGGTTGGTATATATTATTTCCTCCTTACCTATTTGGGGAGCTGCTAACTAAGGTCTGAATGTCTAGATACTGTTTAAATATTATAGCTATACCACTTCCTTTGTTGTTTAGTCGGTCTACTCTTAGTATACTGTAGCCAGTAGGGAGAATTTGCTCATTAGTTGTTGTTGTGTCTTTCGGCTTTTCCCGGTTAGGGTCCACAGCAGAACTCTGGTCCGCTAATGATTGGCAGTAGATTTTTATGTGCTGAGTTGCCAGCCCTGACGCACAACCTTCAACGAAGGTACGCCCATTCACGCAGGTCTCCACACAGAAGACGCTCTAGCTGAGAATCGAACAGGACAACGTCTTACTGTGAGGCGACAATGCTACCGCAGCAGTGTTTTAATCATGTTTCTGTAAGGATCACTACATCAGGGGAGTACAAATCTACGGTAGCATGGAATTCATGCACCTTGTTGGATATACTTCTAATATTTAGGCTTATCAGAAGGAGGTCGCTTGGCTTTCTACAGGCTGTGATTTGGGAGAAGTTGTTGTTTGTTGTCTGATTATGAGGGGTGGGGTTGGAGATTGAGGGGCCAGGATTGGGATGGAGGTCTCCACTGACTGCTAGGTTAGATATGGATGAGATTATTAGTTTGATCAATTTTTGAATATGCTTGCTTATAAGGGAAGTTATATGATTGTGTTCTGTGGTTAATAGGTATGGTGGTAGGGTTGTTATGTTAAGTTGTGGGGATGATTTTAGTTTAGGTATTGTGGTTCGTAGTCTATGTTGAGGGTGTATAGGGAAGGTCTTTGACCTGATGGGAGAGTAGTAGAGTAGGGGTGAGATATGAGTGGTGGTGTGTGTGGTGGTACAGTGGTAGTGGTTGAGTGCGGGAATGGTGGAGGTTTGGTAAGATGTGATGTATGCAAGGAGTGTGCATGCAGTGAGTATAGGTATGGTGTGCTTGTACATGTTAGCAGAACAGGAGGGACAGTAGTGGGAAGCTATAGGAGGTAGTGCTGGTGTAGTGGTGTGGTAGGCTGTTTTGAAAGGTGGGAGTGGTTACCATTTTGAAATGAGAATGCACTAAAAGAGGGCATCCATAGGCAGACACGCTGAAATGGGAGACAAATAAATCTTGAAAGAGGAACAAGACAGGCCATAAGAAAATTAACACAAACATTGTAAAACCCGAGAAACAGTAGTACTTAATGGGTGCTGGTTATTTTGTTGATACCAACGAGAAAATCTTTTCCATTTCTTTACATTGGATTTTCTAGTAGCAGGCTTTATGGGTGGCACAGTGGTTTAGTGGAAAGCAGTATCATCTCACAGCAAGAGGTTTTCCCATTTGATTCTAGGATGTGGTGCCTTCTGTGCAGAGTCTGCATGTTCTCGCTGTGTTAGCGTGGATTTCCTCCAGGTGTTCCACTTCCTTACCACATTTTCCTTACCACATTCCAAATATATGCAGTAAGTGGACTGGACACTCTAAATTAGCCAGAGGTATGAGTGTATGATATGAAAGAATAGCTGTGGCAAGGCTAGCCACCTAGCAGTATGAGACTTAGCTCTATATGACTGTCACTGTTGAAGTGACACCCCGACCTCATGTGCAAAATTGGGAAAAGTGGGTTGTGGATGGATGGATTTCAAGTGGCAGGCTTTCTTGTTTCCATCAGCAATTGCTGTACATCCTCAGGAAACATGTGCCTAAAAGGAATGAAGGCCCTATTATCCAGGCAACCTGTTCTTGTGTAAGTAGATCTAGTTTGTGAGAAAGCTTGTGGTAACTGCCCCTGGCCAATTCCAAAAGAATTCTGATGAAGTCTCATACTTGAGATGAAAGCACTTAATAAATTTTATAGCAGTGTTCCTTGCCTCAGTTTCTGTGTTTGGTTTTACTTAGTTTATAATTCCAAAAGAAGGGAGAACCACTTCTGCCTAGGCCAGAAGGGAGTCACCACAATGATTTTCTGGGATTCCTTATGAATCTTCAGAAGCACCCCAGAAATCACTAGAAAGGGTAGAAAAACATACAGGAAACATGCCTGTCTTAAAAAAAAGGAAAGCTCATCTGTTTTCCAGGCCTTCTTGCCTAGAGCCCTGGATCAGGATTTTGCCAGCTGATTGTTTGGAGGGGAGGCAAAAAAGGTCTATCTGAGGTACTTTACACAGATGGATCAAATCTTGGAAGATCTATCAGTTTGTCTGTCACACAGTTTTGCTGTGGCAGAATGTAGGATGCCTGTAGCTCTGAAGCTATATCCCAAGCTAACATGGTTAGACTGTAAGGGGGGGGGGTATTGACCAAGTGCATCCTTGTTTGTTCATATACCACATGACTTTGGTATTGTCTGTAACTACTTAGAGAGAGGCGAGTACCTTGATAAGCACAAGCATCTCTGATGCTTTTGTGCTTTGATCCATCTTTTTTGTCCCAGATACCTTGCACTTGTTATCCCCTTGACACTGCTCCCCAGCCTGTGATAATTTTCTGCTTTGTAGCAGGAGGGGTAACCTGGATTCATACATATTTGGTGACTCCACCAAGTGATTTATTTTCTCACAAATCCCACAACTTTTGAATTTAAGAGCATAAAGGGCATTTGTGGTGGGACCAAGAGAGATTTCAGATGCCATTGTATCTCTCTCAAGTACCATCATGAGAATGAAATGCCTTGAAACCCAGAATCTAGAGGTACTTCCCTTGTAGTGACCAAAGTGAGTGGACAACCAAAGCAGAAGATCTAAATACTATTTTTTCATGTGGAAGAAAAAAATCTTTGTACTGAGGTGTCTAGCAGACAACCCAAAACACAGTCCTGTGTGTTGGAGTGAAAAAATGACTTTTGGATGTTCTGTTGGAATCCCACTCTGTGTAGGAGCTCTCTTACCCAATTCAGATATTCCTGACACTTTGAAAAAGGCTTACAAAAAATAAGTATGTCACCTAAATATGGAAAAATGTGGATACCCTGTAGTCTGCACTGGCCTATGACAACAGCTAGACAATTTGTAAACACTCTTGGTGCAGTGGATAGCCCAAAGGGTAAGGAAGATAATTGATATTATGATGTAGACATAAAAAACCTTAAGAAATACCTGAAATCTCGATGAATAGGAATCTGACAAAGATAATTTAAATCTAAGATTAGTAAAAAAAAATTTAAATGAGGAAGAACGGGTGAAGAGGTTGTGGAGTAAAAGCATTTTAACCTTGGGCACTACCACATACTGACTCAGGAAAGAAAGACCCATTAATTGTCTTCAAGTATTTTCTTTCTTTGGTACTTAAAACATTCTATAATAAAATCTTTTTCCATATCGAAAGGGGGAACTGTTTATACTACCCCCTGTAACAGCATGTGTTGTAGGACAGGAGGAAAAAGAAGAATTGTTCTGGTGAATGTGGTAGAATTCCTTTTAGAGGAATCTGTCTGTTGCCAAGCACAAATGAAGATTCAAACTTTCTGGTAGGCATAAGGGACTGTCAGGGAGGGAAGGGGAAAGAAGGTCCCTTATATAGTCTTTCTGTTGTTTGACTGCCTTTGTTCTGGGGAGATCCTGCTTTCTTTTTGGAAGCACTGTGCCACTTCTTTTTAAATCTCTGCTTACCGGCATTCTGCTAAGACTGTTTTTTTGTTCCTTGCCAAAGGTACATGATGGAGCAAAAAATCCCCAGGGAATTTAGAGGATGAGGGCTGAAAAATCTGAGTTTCCCTGAATACGTTTAGAATTCAAGGGTCTATGTCAGATGAATGACATTTCCCTTACCTGAATTTCATTTACTCGAGACACCACCAAACATTCAATTCAACAAACATTCACATCACTGGAATTTTAATCCAGGAAAACAGGTAGTTGGCCAACATTTAAAAAATGCACTGAAGCATGTCAAACCCACCCAAGTGGGGGGCTTAGCACCCCACACTCCCAATGTGAGTGGTTGTGCCACCCCCCATTCTCTCCACCCTCCACCCACACCACCCTAACTAAATATACAAAACTCTGAGATTGCACTGTAGTGGGGAAAAGAGCAAATTTCCCCATGTTGGCCAACTGCCTCTTTTCCCGGACTAAAATTTTGGTGCTGTGAATGCTCGTTGAATTAAAATGTTTGGTGTTGTCAACTTGGGTAAGTGAAATTCAATTAAGTAGAATTTCAGTCTACTCAAGTAGACCCGAATTCAAAATTTTACTTTTGAAAATCTTCTGGGAAGTCCTGAGAGCACAGCCAGGCAAGCCTCCTCACCAGAGTACCAGTGGATGCAATACTTACAGAATCGTATAAGCATTTTAAACAATGAATAGTGATAGTGACCTGAAAAACAGAAGCTAAACAGCACAAAGCAGATTTTTTTCCCTCACAAGTCAGAACAGCTAATAAAATATTCCTCATACTTTCACAATTAGTAATAATAAACTCAATATATACGAGCCTAACAATTCAAAAAACTAAAAATTAAAATTACAGAAGCATATTCTTTCCCCCACACTTATCAATAGCATTATCATCCATTTCAGGAGGAGGATGTTGAGAGAAAAAGTTTTAAAACATACTGTTATTTGTCTTTTTCCTGTTCTTGCAAAGTGAACATGTTATTTGTTGGGATATGCCTATCAAAGATGGGCCTCATCTGTGAACAAAATGCAGCATTGCTTATGAACCTGAATAATAACTGTTTTCTGCATTTCAGAATAAAGAGATTTGGTTATAGCTTGGTGAAGCCTGGGATAAGGACGCACGGCCGAGTAAGAGTTAATTTACTGAAGCAGGCTGTGTGTCCTGGGAAATTTGAGCTACCATTGTTGAACTGAACATTCTGTACTTCTTGAACATTCTGTACTAACTGTTGGTTTGAGGTAATTTGTGATAAACATGTTTATCCTATATGTTTTTCATAGCCAACTGTCAACGGTCAGAAATGTAACAAAAAGTTGTTTTGCTTGCAGTATAAAAGTTGATGTCAGTAAACAAGTTGACCAGAGGAGATCATCTTGGCCAACATGCTGTGTAATCTGGTTAGCTGCTAATAAGTTTTTCATCACCTGAGGCAGATGCGACTCGTTTGAATTTTCCTTCTGACATTTTGGTCCTTCGGACCGGAAACCTCTACGAAGATATGGATTAGACTGACAGAGAGACCGAAAAACCTGTGCAGGTGAGGGTTTCTCATCTTAAGATTCCCTCGACTGAAAGCCCTCTGACTGATTTGTCATTGAAAGGAGGCCGGCCGCTCTCTGATCCCTATCTGAGGGACGGTTTCTGAACGAAAAGAAACGGAGTCTCATCTGGTTCAGGTAGGATGAAAAATAAATTTTCTTTTAATTTAATTTAACCTTGTCGACAAGGGTTTTATTTTTAGTTAAGGGTGGGTATGATTACTTGTTAAGATTCTTTTGTTAGGATCACCCATTAAGATAGCCCCATTTTATAATAAGCCGTGTAAAATAACTTTGATACAGTCCTAAAATAAGAAATCTAGGGGAAACGTGGGTTTGATTTGCTGCAAGTGTGAGAGTGATGTTGATGCTAAGTATATGAAAGGTTTAAACAAAAATAATGTTAAATTTTTGAAAAAGTGGACGTCCAGATATGATTTTGATAGTACCCTGAATAAGAATGCCTGTGCAAAATTGGTTAGAGATATGAAAAGAGACGCGGGAACTAGAACTAAAAAGCAAAGACAACTGAGATTTTCCCAAGCACAAAAATGATTAGAAGAAGCAAATAAACGAGTTATAAAGAAAGTGCCAGGAAAAAGAAAAAATAAATCAAAAGGGATCACTGGTGCCAAGTGGAAAAGTAGCTTTATTTTTAGATAAGGAGGATGAGCATACAGTTTGTGTGGTACAAAGGCAGGCAACTGCCCCACCGTATGGGGAAATTGCTGCTGCCGTACCGGCGGAACCTCCTCAATATCAGTCTGAAGATGTGGGATCTGTACAGCAGGGTGGGTTATTGGCTGCTCAAGGAAGCGTTGTGACCCCTCCAATTTACCCGCAAATTCCCGTAGTATCCAAGGTTGCTTTGCAACAGGTAGACCAACCTATGCAGTTAAGGTCAGGACCAGCAGGGCAAGGACGTTGGGCCATTAAACTTTCTGATTACTCAGAAGCTCTTCCCTTAATACAAGTTGCAAACCCACAAGCAGGGGATGTTGGACAACAGCCAACTATTTTAGTTTATTGTCCCTGGGCTAGAGAAGATATAAAACAAGCTACAGATGGTATTCCTCATCCCAAAGTTAATTTTCAAAAGTTTTCTGAGGACATAGTTGGTATGCGTTTAAGTTATCATCTAAATGGTTTAGAAGTAGAACAAGTAGTGCGACAAATCCTGGGTCCAGATTGGCACTTAGTTTGTGGTACTTGGACATGTAAGGCAGATGACGGCACTACATTAAAGCATAATTCTGGGGTGTTAGACACGCGAGTCACTGATCTGTTAAAGAGAATTTCTGATAAGTGGCATCCAAGAGCAGATTGGACAGTAATAAATCAGTGCATCCAAAATGATGATGAATCTGTAGATCACTATATTGTAAGATTGACAGAAGTGTTCAATAACCATTGTGGAATGATGATTCCGCAGGATCAGACCAATGATAGTCCGTATGAACAGCAATTGAAAAATGCTTTTCTTAAGGGTTGTAGGGCTCCGATAAGTAGTTTTATAACTAGGCATGTAGTAGATCATAGAACATGTAGACTGCAACCTTTGTTTGAATATGCACGGCATGCTGAGCGACATTTCAATTTAAAAAAGAAAAAGAAAGTACAAGTGTTAGCAGTAGGGAATAATGGTGGTATATTCTTGGTACAGGACCAAAGGGGGAAAGGGCGCTGTGGTGGTGTAAAAAAACGTGGGGGCCTGAAATGGGACACGTTAAATAAACCGGGTGGACATTCAGAGGAATATGAGGGGAGGTTAAAACGTGGAGAATGTTTTAAATGCGGTAGACATGGGCACTTTGCTGCCGACTGTGAAGAGTGGCAACACCCCCCACAGCTTACGAACAAGGGCTCTGCATGACTATATGATAGTAAAGGAAGGCGCCAAATTCATTATTGTGATTATTGTAGAGAAGAAGAAAGTGAGAATGATTGTGATGATGATGAGGCAGACACTCTCTGCGATGAATGTCAGAACACTCAGAAGGAAGGGCGGGATTGTGACTGTGAAGTCATAAACCTGGCAAATTTGGGTATTGCTATGCATCTAGATCAAAGACCCATGATAGAGTTTTTGGTTGAAGGACAGAAAGTGGAGTTTTTATATGATTCAGGTGCATCGCATACACGTTTGGGTCCAGCAGTTCTGCCCCCGAACTGCGTGACGGACGAGTTTGTCCTTGTGAAAGCGGCAAATGGGAAAATCTATAAGGAACCACTGTCACATCCTCTATTGTTCACAGATCCGCAAACAAACCAAACTGTTAAGTGTAGGGTAATTATATCAAAAGTTTGTCCAGTTAATTTGCTGGGAAGAGATTTGATGCATTTGTTTGGGATAGCGGCAATTCCCACACCTAATGTCCCTTATTTTTAGAAGCCTTCAGCTGAGGACTACTTTTTTTTCCCTGTGTTTATACAGAGAAAAGTTGATTATAGGGAAATAAAAAAGTCAAAGCGCTGGTTTCTTCAAGTCTAAATGTTAATGTTTTCTCAAAGCATGCGAGCGGTTTTTCATACCTAGGATGAAAATAAATATAAGACACCAATTGGTAAGTAGGAACACAGGCAGAAGCATTCGTCTCAGCATGGATAACTTCAAATTTAGGTTAGATAAGGTCTGTGTTCATAGCTGTCTGTTTCAATTGTTCCTATTAGTAGGGCTAAACATTATTTGAAGATGTACCTAGGTTTTAGGTGTTTGCATTAAGCTAACAGGTTATGGAGATGTTTAGGGGGCGTTTTTTTTTTTTTTTTTGAGGTTTTCATTAAAACAAAAACTCTTGGAAAATGTAACATATGTTCAAATGGAGATAGCAAATCTACAAAGGATCAGCTTGCCAAACATTAGTGGATGCACGTACCACAAAAGATGGACAGACATTTAAAAATCTGTCATATATATTAGATGGGAATAATGACTTACCATAATGGCAACACTTTCCATATTATTTTGGAATGTGTAAGGTCTCAGAGACATATGCAAAAAGGAAAGGTTATTTAGTTATATTAAGAAATGCACAGTTCTAATAGCATTATAATAAGAGACATTATTTGGAAAGAAGTGAGCAAGTGAATTTGGTAAAGAAAGGATTTCAAGATGGATATTCAGCAGAGTATCAAGGAAAAGGGAAAATGGGAGTACTTGTACTAGTACTAATACTAGTACTAGTGGTAGAGAGGAAAAAAGATAATAATGGTTGATTTGTAGAAGTAAGGGGCTACTGGCAAGGGATGAGGATTATGCTGGCATGTATTTACATTCCACTTAAACTGCTATTATGGAGCTTAAGAAAATTTTGGAGAAATAATCAGCAGGGAATATTACTTATAGTAGGGTCAAATTTCATTTGCAAAAATGAGGATGTATCTGGAGAGCTAAAAGTGAAATATAAGCAAAGATGATAGACTTCTGAAGACTTATGAACATATTTGGTACAGAAGACAAGAATTCAGTGGCAGAAACTCAGAGAATTTACATAATATTCCCCAATGTACAACTGGCTTAGACTAGACAGAAATTATATTTCATAGGAACATGTACATTTAATTACAATCTCTGCCACACATCCAATAACTATTTCAGATCATGCACCAATAATAACCAACATAAAAACGCATAGTAATGAAATGAAAATGAGACACTGGTGCTTACCAACCTACCTGTTAAAAAGAGAGGAACTTAAGGAATGGATAGTGGAAATTATCTCCAAGTTATTAGGGAAGATAGAAAGTACTCCAGAAGTTACAGCTAGTGAGTGAGATACAATGAAAGTGAAGTTTAAAAATAGAGTAAAATAAAAGAAGACAAAATTAAGTGACAGGAATTATTTAGAAGGGCTGACAAAGGTTAAAGGGGAATCTCACAGAAGAAGAGGCACATATGCAGAGTGCTAGAGAATAAATTAGAGAGTAGCCGGATAATATGCATGACTTTAGAAAGACTGACATTAAGCAACATTTTTTTTTAATGACTTTAGATCACAAAAACTTTTGGCATAATGATGTAGGCAACAGAAAATAGCCACGGTGGTGCAGCGGTTAGCGTTGTCTCACAGCAAGAGTTTTTTCCCATTTGATTCTCAACTGGAGCGCCTTCTATGTGGAGTCTGCATGTCCTCCCCATGGTCGAGTGATGTTAAAGACATGCAGGTAGGTGCAAGCGTGAATGGGCATGCCTTCTTTGAAGGTTGGGCATCGGGCTGGCAACTCGGCACTGTAAAAATCCACTGCCAATCATGAGCGGACCGGAGTTCTTCTGTAGTGACCCCTAACCAGGAAAAGCCAAAAGATATAGGCAACAGAAAGTGGAAAGGGTTGTGGCCAAACTTAGGAAGCCTATAGCAAGAAAAATAATCTGATATTCTGTAGAGGCATTAGAGATACTTTGGAAAATTTATGAAAATTTGTATAAGGCAGACAAATGGGGAAATAAAAAAAAAGCACAAATGGAAACATTATGGAAGACCTAAACATGCCAAGATTAGAGGTAGATGAGGGTCAACAATAAACAGCTGAGATAGGAGGAGATGGGAGGAGATAAAAATGGTGATGTATAACCGATCTGCAGAAAAGTCCAGAGAAATAGATGGTATTCTGGTAAAAGTTTGGAAGCTAAGATGGAAGAAAATGACAAAGATCTGGAAGGGTTTGCTTAACATTATTTTAATAGCAGGGGAAGCACTAACATCCTGGAAAAAGGCTGTTCTGGCTGTAATACCTAAAAACGCAAAAGATCCATCATATCCAGCTTCATGTAGGCACATTTCAATTTTAAACCATGTGTTTATGCTGATAATGGTTAAAACAATGCCAAAGGTGTTGCCAAAATTGACAGATATGGATCAATGTGGTTTTGTGGAGGGGAGGCAAACATTTGACAACATTAATAGAACAATGAGGATCCAGAGGGAAGTGGAATGCAAGAAAATACTGCTGCTATTGGTGGATCTTGATGAAAAAAAAAACATTCAATAGAGAGAGCTGGGATTTTTTTAGTAGGGCAATGGAAGCATTTGCATTTCCTGACTTAATTAAGTTAACTAGGAGGATATATAAGGGATTGGAGGAAAAAGTCAAAGTGGAAGGGTTCCTCTCTGATAAGTTGTGTCTGTACAGAGAAACCAAGCAGGGTGTCTCTTTCCCCTTTGTTATTTGCATTATATTTAGAACAAAATAATAAAGCACTCAGAAATTAAAGGATGTAATTGATATGGTAATCAAAAAAGCTGACTTTATTTGCAGACAATATTATTTTGTGCCAGATAAAACCAGAAAAAAAGACATCTCAGTGTTGTGGAACAAGATATTTCCAAGTTTGGGGGATATAAAAAATAATTAAGATAAAACAAAGACTAAAGCTGTACCCATACATGAATTGGTTCAACAATTCCCACAATTATGGGGGCATGATAAAATGAAGTATTTAAGATTATGGGTAACAAAGGATTCTGTTGTGGCAGATAAGTATATGTGGGAAGAGACTAAACAAAAATACAACACAATGCAAAAACTGAGAAACTGTATGCTCTTGCCTGTGGATATGGCTAGAAAGATACAAGCAGTAACAATGCCTTCTAGTCCTTTTAGTTTTAAGCACAGGTCAGACATATTTTGATAACCAGAAGTTTTGGATAGTAATTAAAGAGCTGAAAGATTTTAACTGGGAGGGAAAGACAGCAAGAGTCAAGTGGGATAAGTTTATCTTTCCAGTAGAATAAGGTGATTTAGGATTACCTGATTTGAAAGGATAGTTTAGAGCTACATACATTTCAGAGCTACACAGTTAATGCTTGTATATGTAATACAAACAGAAAGCTACAATTCAAAAGTGGAAAGGGATTATGATTAAGCAGGGGGTAGGAATTCAAGAAATTAGGACAGAGTGGGATTTTTGATGCAGATCCTTAAAGAGAACAGTAGTCACATTGAATACTATATTCATGAAGTAGCAGAAAGTATACTAAAAAATGAACCAACACAGAAATAAAGGAGATTCTGTCAATAGGACGACTTTAATTACATGCTCATACAATAGGCAAGAGGGTTTTGGAATTTACTGGAGGAAGCTGGCAAAGGAACCAAGGTACTGTGAAGAAACAGAGAGGGAAAAATAACAGAATGGGAAGAGGCTAAGAAGACATTTGGACTGCAGGCTAGAGACTCTCCTCCCTATCATGGACTGGCATCAGAGTACTGGTAAACATAGAGGGATAGGGGAATCCTAAGTGAAATCCTGCAGTGGTTGAGCTTTAAGTTGAATCTAGAACAGAAGTTGCTGTTACAAAAAGGATAATTAGTAGGACATATAAAATATTCCACAATAACTATAAGAATCAATCAGAAGAGATCAGAAAAGATTGGGAAGAGATATTTGATAAGCAATTCCCATTGAAACAATGGGAGGACATCTGTATGGCTACTAAATATGCAACAATGTCTAGAATATTTAGGATTTTTGCTTGGGAGTCTTTGCATAGGTACTTTTATACCCCAAGAAGACTCCTCTAAGAATTTTTCCTCAGTTAGATGGCAAATATTGGAGGTGTGATGGGGAAGAAAGTGGTACCTGGGAGAATATATTGTAGGAGTGTAATAAGTTGGCAGACTTTAAAAAAATCCCTACAGAGTACTCCGTCAGGAATACTGGGTGTTCAAATGATTCTAAGGAAAAATCTTTTTGAGCTGAGATACATGATCTGTATTGACTACTCATAGTAAAGCCTTGTTGATTTAAATTCTGGTGGCTACCACAAAAGCAATTACTACAAAATGGAAATCAAAGTCTAAACCAACTGTACTTGAAATAACCAATATTGCAACAGAGATAAAAGAACAGAAAGTGGGACCTTTAGAAAAGTGTAAAACAAATTACATAGAAAAATAGGAATTATGGGAACAATACAATTAAAAATTGGTTCAGAAGAGGAGTGAGGTTTATGAGAAGGTAGGAATTGAATAATTTATGTAATGTTGAATTAATTATATTGTATAGAAGAGTATACGTAACATATGTTTGTAAACATGAACTTGTAAATATGGTTTGTTTACTTTTACCTAAGTGTAAGTTTGCCCATGTCAAAAGTGATAATTCATTAAAGGTGTTTAAAAAACTTGAAAAACAGAGTAACTTTATACGTGCTATTTGCTTCTTTGGTGCAAACACATCCTCCAGTGCAGATAGCACTTGGGGAAATGGGTGAAGATTCTGGGAATTTCAGCATTTTCTGAGACTGAGAAAACTTTGTGTTCTCCCACTGAGCACACTGGCAGATTCTGGAAATAGATTCAGAGAAAGAATTCCTCACAAGGAGTTTCAGATACCATGCTCTTCTGAGTCTGAATCAGAAATCTGAGGAGAAAACCTGTACCTGTCCACTAACACTTCTCCACTGATTCAGTTTCTTGACTCTTAAGGAAAAGAGGAATCATTTTTTTTCATTTATCAGAAACCACCTCATAAGAAGGGTCACTAGCCTGTACAAGACCCTGAGCCAGACCTAATAAACTACTCCTGTCCAGTGGAACTGGTGCAGGGGAAGATAACAGTTTAGTTTTCTGTTTCTTTTGACAGGAATGTTGGGGCAAATTGGTTTGTCAATGGCAACATCTTCCCCAGGGATTGCACAACATTCTAAGTAGAGGCACCTTCCCTGTCCCTTCCCTGAAGGTCAACAAGAATGGCTCTCCCTTGTCCACTGAAGGGACCCCAACTACTGCACAAGATGTGGCCAAACCCCTGGTCCATAATGGCTATATGGACACCAGAGGGGGATCTGTGGAAAAAAGATGAGTGGTCTGAGGAGCCAGCTTTGGCCACAGTAGTCACACATCTGCGGTCCAGGTAAATTACTAGAGTGCTTTGGTGGCAAAGGCTGTTTGGTTAACGTCTTCTTTTTTTGGCTGGAAGACAGGCCCACCATGGGACTAGTAGTTTGCTTCATGGTCAAACCAAAAATGGTGCTACTTTCCCAGGGAAGCTAAGTAATACAAGACAGTGAAAATAAAAAGACCTTAAGAGTACATTTTCCTAGACAAAACACAGTAAAAGTACTTCAGTACAGTTGCTAGCCCCAAAAGTACATTAAACACAGTTCTTCCACAAAAAAAGAAGTTTAAATAGTTTCAGACAGCTTTTAAACCAACAAGAACAAAAGTGCAGTCCTGTCTAAAAGTACAGTTAAGTCACATAAGTCAGCAAAAGCATTTTTGTAGCAAAAAAACTTTCCCTAACATTTAAGGAATAAAATATTTAATGGTCAAAGGTTTTTCCCCCAAAGGAATTTATCTACTCAACAACGGAACAGCACAAGCATACAGATTCTTGAAAGCCCATAAGAGGGCGCTCTCTTTGGTGCCATGAAAGCTCTAAATGGCTTGCCGCCCAAACCTGTCATTTAGTCAGCTCAGCACAAGCTGTCTAATGGTTTTTGTGTGTGTCGAAGGCTCCCTGAAGACTTGGAAAATGGATGGCGGTTACACCCTTATTAGGATATAATGCATACATAGCTTAGGCTACTCCAGCAATGGTCAATATGATTAATATCAATACTCACAGGATAAAAAGTCTATGACTAATGTCACATTCAGTGCCCAGCTGGTTATAGTTCTGCTGCCACCACTGATCTATTGACTAAAGCAGGTGACAACAAAAACAGAACCAGAGCCAACTTTAAACTGCAGCTAGACTGCAGAACTGATACGTTCATGTGCATTTTAACTTGGAGCCATGCAAAAAAAGAAAAGTAAATCATCTGTCTGTAGAAGCTAGAAACACTGGACACAGCTGAAATGAACTGAGGCAGATACTAAACTGTGCTCTCTCTTAGAGATGGATGCACCTATATTTAAATGTTTCATTTGAATTAATATGAATAAAGATGCTGAATTTGAACAGAATCCCCAGTCAATACAGTGTCCTGTCTCGGGGGGCAGAAAATCAAAGGCCACTTTGGTTGTCATCCATTTATATCACTCCCCCCATATTTAAATGATCACACCACTATTTTCACATGTGTTACTAGAGCATTATTAACCATACATAAAGTTTACTTTAAAGGCAATTTTTGACAAAGACGATCTTTAATGGTGAGGAGCCTATTCACTGTAAACACAGGCTCAGCAGTATCCAGCCACAAAGCATATCTGCTTACTAAATGACGGTTCAGGGTTTTCCATGATGACAAAACTCATGAAAGCCCATATGGTTGGAAACTAAAAGACCAAGCAAGCATCTGATAAAGATTTATAACAGGTAGCATATTTGTCTTTGATGCAGAAGGCTATGGGTTCTCTTCCCACACTAGGTACATGGATTGTTGACACTGCAGTGCAGCATAAGGGGGATGCTGTGTTCCTGAGTGTGTCATCCTTCAGATAAAACACTAAGCCCAAAGTCCCATCTGCCCGAGTTGGTGGTAAATCTGGTGAACGCAAAAGATCCCACAGCACCTATCAAAAAAAAAAAAAGAGCAAGTTGCCCAGTGTCCTGGCCAAATTTCTCCAGCAGTATAAATACCACCTTGGTTCTCACCTGAAAACAGCCTACTAGCCTAGTGGGACTAACCCGGTTAACAAAGGATGATTAAATAAAATAAAATCACTGATGAGGTCTGGAGACCCCAGAGGTAATTATTTTAATTAGAAGATATGACAGGAACAGCCTCCTTCCTGCATGGGTGACATAAGCAGCACTGCTTTATGAAAAGAAATACTTTTTCCAGACATCCATTTCATCTGTCATACAGAAGAAAAGATTTTATGTATTTGATCATTGTAGAGGTGTACCATACTGTACTAACTGACCTTGCTGCTTGAAACTCAGATGGATGCAAAAAATCGCCCGACTTTAGCTAATGAGTAGCCCATCACAAAAACATGTTAAGCTGACTGTTCTATGTTTCAGCCATTAATTTTTTAAAACAGCATTTCACTTAGTGGGACTTACCTGGTTACAAAAATAAATATTTTTTCCAGGGTCCCAGCTAAACATATTTTAGTCGAAATAAATACCAGTTCAGGTTGTCCTCGAAGCAAGGTACCAGAATCAAGGGAATCCACTTAGTCAACAAAATGATAGTGGTAAATAAGTGTACCATATACCCTGTTATTCCTGAAAAAGCAATACTTTTTTTGCTATGAATTATTCATACAAAATCTTTGTAAAGGAACTCAACATAAAGAAGAAAGTGAATGGTAAAGAAGAAATGAGACTGGTAATAAAATACAATGCAGGTTAGAAAGACATTCTTGGCGAAACACGAGGCAAAAATATGTGAAATAGTTGCTGCTTTTTTACATTTCACAAGTGCAGGTCAGTTTCTTTCCTCAGCTGCCACCAGGAAAAAAAAAAATTAAATTCAAAGTGAGGTCACTATCATCAGCCAGAAACAATGCAGGCAGTACTAGTATACTCAATATTAAGTAAAATCCAGAAAAGAAAATACTTAGCCGATTGCCTTGGCTTCAATAGCAGAGTTAGATCCAGTTTAAGCCAATACAAACTGGGGTCTTGTTTATCATAGATGGCAACCCTCAAAGAAATCCAACTAGTGAAACAGGTTTATTAGGTCATGAACAGCTGTTCTGCTAGTGAAGAATGTCTATTCACCACAGAATGGGGGCAGAGAAAGGTTGTAATCTGTTACCAACTATGGGCCAGACTTTGTGCATAAATAGTATTATGGTTGACATTTAACTGTCAAGCTGATAAGAAGAGAACCAACTTCAATAACCAGGAGGACTGAATAGCTATCAATCATTCTTGAGTGGTCCGAATAATGATAATATCCCTTTGGCAAGGATATCTCCAGATGGTGCTCTTGTTCTGAAGTAACAACCAATGTGCGCTGTTCGGTGACTGAATACAAATACTGTTGACTGTGGCATTAAACAGCTGTTGTTGCAGCCCTGTTGAAAATGGAAGTGGGAAAAATCAGTGATTTGCTTAAACAGCAGAACTTTATGCAATCCGCCAGCTGCCTGGAGAGTATATCATCTGAAATGCTAACCCTGCTTCTTTAAGGGAGGCCAGAGATGAATAATTGGTCACTGTTTCTGAAGGGATATATTCTGCCCAGATAAAGGTGAGAGTGGCTGTTAACATCCATGCAATGACATAAGTATTTGCCTTTGTTGGCATAAAATGGGGAAAAACACTTCCAAGTTTATTAACTGATGTGTCTCACTTTTAGCTGCTACCTTCAACACAAAGGAAGCATTTATCCTCTGCAACTACCCTTTCATTATGAAATCTTTATAAGGAGATCTGACTGATTAGTTTTTTTTGGGGGGGGAGAAAAACATAAGAGACTTTGTGGCCACTTTAATATTGCGTCCCTTGCTTGTGGGTACTACATTTTGACGTGAGAAGAATTGGTGACAATGTGTGTTTAACGGAGAGGAAAACAGGTCCGTTACTGACTGGCCTCACAAGTGGAAAATTTTGTTTGCCAAGCTCTGACCTTATGACATTCCAATGGGAGAAGATGGCACTTGCTAGCATATCACCTAGTGCCTTCCTAGATCTGAATGACCATTGGACAGGGAGTTTTCTCTATGGTTCACTTCAGGGACCTCTTGGCTTCCTTGTAAAGAAGGTAGAAGTGGTTAGTCCCCTTCCTTGTTGATGTAAAGGGTAAATGCCATGCTGTTCACATACACAGCCATGACTCCTTGTGAAATCCTGTCCAAGAAAGCCTTCAAAAGCAGTGCACCGTGAATGCTGTACAGACAGTTCCTACACACACTCACTCTCTGAACTTGGAAATATTCCCCCATCCTTGAGCACACACATCTGTAGTAACAGTACAAATGGAGATCAGAAGCTGGAAGGGATTCCAGATAGCAAGGCTGAAGTAATGATGATGCCACGTCTGTTGAGGCCAGAACCAAGTAAGGTCAATGCGTGGTTGCACTGACTGACTGGCACCAAGAGCATCAGACCTGACCTGAAATACAATCCTAGCAATCTTAGAATGGCTGTAGCCAATGGTAGTGCTTATACCTGCAGCACCAGCACTGGGTATAACCCCTGAGAGGAGTACACCACTGGATAATGTGATGGCAGCATATACAGTGCTGAAAAGAAGGATGTGTATTCACTGTGAGGCAACATCAGTACCTGGTTAAAGGAAGAAGTTTGGCCCTAACTCTTACCTCTGTAATGGGCCACTGGACCAGCCGAATTACTATCCAGTTCACTGGTAGGACAACTGAACAATACCATGGGAAAACCTACAGTGGCAAAAAGTAGTATTTACCTACTTACAATATACTTTCCCAGCTGCCCTCAAGTATGGAGATAGCACAGCTGGCAGTTAATGCTTTGCTTCAGCTCTATAATGGCTTCTGTTAACTTTTTTTTAGCCAGATAGGGAATAAAGCCTAACCCAGAGTAAGGAAGACATTGGGCAGGGGGGTTGTTTCAGGTTGTTCTAAAGATCCAGGTGATGAAACAACCAGCGGAAGCATGTCCAGCTTCTCATGGTTTTCAGGCACAAAAGACTTGGTGTGCTCTTATATGACATTACTTTGTCAGTGGAGATGAAGTCTTAGCAGACTTACCATGGTACAAAGCATAAATGTCTTAATCAGCCTGTCCCATTCGAGCCCAAGGCCAACATTAATGGGGTAATTCTGATGACTAAAGACAGATATTTTAAATGCTTGCCAGACTAGAACTATTTTGTCAAGCAGCATTACTTTGTGATACCTGCTCAATATTTGGTTAAAGCATTGGCAAGTACTTCAATCATTGGTTTTGTGCCTTTTATCAAAGTACTACACACAACTAATTTTGCCCTGTGCTGTGTGTGATCATCCTACTAAAGGCAAAAGGAGAGAAAAGGGGCTTCAGCATTGTGAAAGCAAGGTCACAAGACCTGCACACACAGAATGGGAGGGGAAAGAAAATAAAGTTTAAAAAAACACACCTAAAAAAATTACAAAAAAACAGGAAAAATGGTTAGGATTTGCAGAAAGGTTTCTAAAAGTTTTAATGCAGACTAGAAAACAGACAACTATGCTCTAGAGATACTAATACAATTTTTAATTTTACAAGCACTGCAATGGTATTTCCAATATGCTCACACATTACAGAAGAAGTGAGCGGTAATGTGGTGATACATAATGGGAGTGAGGAGGAGCCAAGCAGAAAACTAGGCTCTAGAGATACGAATACAATTTTTAATGTTACAAGCACTGCAATGGTATTTCCAGTATGTGCACACATTAATGAAGAAGTGAGCAGTAATGTGGTGATACGTAATGGGACTGAGGAGGAGTCAAGCTTACCAAGAAGGCTTTACGTACCAAGCTGTCCTAAAGCCTGTAGAGTATAATCCTACTGGTTTAGAGCTATGAACCACTTCTTACCAGATTCTATGTTTCTGCAAACGTTTGTCCTTTAACTGAGGTTATCGATTCACACACAATACACAATTAAAACTCTTAATATTGCTGAACATGAATATTGGGGTTAGTCTGCGAGGACACTGTCCATGGCTTGTGTAAAGAACCTACAGTCGTCTTGTCTATGGAAGAATGAAAGAATACAAAGCAGTCAGGGTGACAATGAGGAAAGGAGAATACAAGGCACGGCTGAACATCTAATCCAGCTAAATGATCAAAGAAATAAAGGAAAACATCACAGAATGGAGGCAATTAAATTAGAGAAAAGGAGAGGGGTGCATCAGGTCAAACTGAGAAATGCACAAACAATTGCAATGTTTCAAGGTCAGAGTGAAAGAGAAAGACAAACTTACTATAAAAACTGCAAAGAAATTAAACAGAAGAGTTCAAAAGAAAGCTGGTAGGACAAAACCAGAGTCCATAAAGACACCTCCACCCACACATGCAACCCCCCCAAAAAATCTACCTACCACACACATTGTACCCCACCCTTACTTATGTATCTACTCACCATAAATCACAGTCTACAAAGACAGAAACATGCTCAACAGAATTGAAGCAGAAAGAAAAATTTACAGAGAGATTCATGTAGAAAGGCTTTGTGAATAGTTCCTAAGCATGCCATCCAAGAGGCCATTAAGGAGTCTAGCTCAATCTGCAATTTTCCCAGAACACTGTCAAGTGACGTGCATTAAACTAACAGTAAGCAACTGTAGGGTTGAGGAAATCAAACCCTGTAATGCAGGAAGCATCTCAATAACTGCTCATAGCCTTAATCCTCAGCACTAACTTCCACACAATGTCATTGGATTATTTTATTTTTTTAGCATTTTTACCTCTCAACCTTTTAGTGCAAAACATCTGGATAAAACCAAAAGTAATGGGGAGACAAAGTCCATAAACCATGGACAGATTTTAAATGTTGCTCTTATAAACTTAGAAAGTTGTTATAACAGGTTTTATGTTGTCATATATTTGTGAAGGATATGAAGTCTGAAACTCAAAGTCTGTCATTATTTACGGACTTCTGTCCTCAATGATTTGCCAGAAAGCCACATGTTTTATGAGGAACAGACTAAAACACTGATGCAAAAATTTGGAAATTCTGTAAACTTCTAGACAGCTAGGAGGTACTAGGAAAGTTGGCTGATCCACAGACTGCCATCTCATCTGAGTTATGGTTGGAAACAAAGACTGAATATAATGTAAATGGATACTTTTTAGTGTACCCATTGAACCCGCAGATTTCTGAGCGGTGGGGAAAAAATAAAGTACACAGAAAAACCCACACAGGCAGAGGGGAGAACAAGCAAACTCCCCACAGAAAGTGACTAGATGTCAGGATTAAACCCTGGGCTCAAGCAGCAGAGATCGTGCCACTGAGGTACTTTGCTGTCTGCTATTGGCCATGTGTTCATAGGTTCTTTGGTGTATGACAGGTTAATGACCACTGGGGCCTTAACATGCCTAGCCATGCAACCCAAATGTATCTCAAAAGTTGTGTGTTAGAGGTTATTTTAAGGGGGTGTATGTTAGTTAGGGCATGATTTAATGACTCTCTCTATCCATCGGAGACAACTGCCTCTATCCATCAGAGAGACAGGTGTCAGACCATGGATGAAAGTAAGATTTTCGATCCAGTGGTCCAGGCTTCGCTTGAATAGGGTTAGAAAAGGGCTCTCACTTCTGTTCAATCTGAAAGAACAAAATCTGCATGCAACTTTCATGCAGACAGAAATCTAAAAGTGAGAAAGACGCATGAGCTAACTGCTTACAGCAGCCTTCAGTAAAGGGATATGTAGAGAAACTGTAGCTAATCCCTAATCATATTCTTAAAATATATCAGTAAAAATTATCAATAATGAATTATGGTATCTCGCAGAGAAAACAATATACACATCAAAGCTGTAAATGAACTAAGACACCAAGGGGACCAAGGAGAGCACCAAACAAGTCTATTAAAAACAGAGATCATACAGAAAGCATGTGAAGAAATGCAAATGCAGGGAGAATAAAGCTTTGAGCAGCGACTGTGTGTGCACATGCACTTGAGAACGAGTGAGTGACAGGCATTCAAGCAAGACTTAACTCTCCAAAGGCAATGGTGACTGTGATATGCTACATCAGGTCCAACATTCTTTTTCATTTTGATTTCTTCAACTCAATAAGCAAAGTCTTAAAGCTTTATGGGAATCAGAAAATGAAAGTTTCATAATCCCACTGTGGTGACTTGTGGCTGCTTAATATCAGGGCCATCGGCTGCTAAAGTAATTTCGTAGTTCTACACAGCTGGTGCTCAAGCTAATGAGGAATGCAGAGTAAAAGGCAACAATGGATAGGTTATTTTTAAAGAAAAAGCAAGACCGTGGAAATACAACTGAGGACTACCACACCTAAACCAGTCTGTACGTAGAGAGACAAACACACACACAATGCTGTGCATTTGGATATAATCTGACATCATAATTTATATTGTACAAACATTGTCCACTGCAAACAATACTTCTGTTAATTCTGTCACGGTAATCTGGGGATGCTGAGACAATTTGTATTTCTGATCCTAGTCAGTTATCACAAAGTACGTGCACAAATACTGAAAGTTCACACAAACACACACGCACGCGCACACACACACACACACACACACACACACACACACACACACTTCTAGAGAAAAGTCATTTTATCAGAATATGAAAGATCTTGGAGCATCACCATCTGCTCTTACTTTACAATGAAAGTTACTATTCAGATTATTCTATATGCTGTTCAAAAGTATGTTCAGCACCAAAACAAAATATTAAGATTTATCAGACAATCTTCCCTGTCCTTAAAGTAGTACTTAGAAATTTTCCTGGAGTTGCACTAAAACATATTATCCATAAAACTGGATTGACTTCAACTCCCAGAAAGCACTGCAGGTGCTTGTATCTGAGACTTGAATCTGACGAAGGGCAAAACATTATAAAGAGGAAAAGTAAAGATCATCATAGATTAATGGAATGTGTGACACACTGACAACAGTCAGTTTGTGATAACCTGCAACAAAGATGTCATTAATACCTAAAGGAAAACATGTGATTAGTTAAAAAAAAAAAATAAAACAAAAGAGTAGCATCAATCAATACAGTCAGATTGGCCATTACATTTAGTTATTTCGTCAATGTTTTTTCAATTGTAGACAGTTATACAGCATTAAACACAGGTAGAATTGCAAAAGGCATATGCAAATAGCATGTGTCTGCCTGGGAGTGCTTTCATTAGCAAAAGGCACCCAGCCAGATGCATGGTCTGTTGTACATGTGCCGTCTGTAGTAGCAGCACCATTTCCTACTGACGCAGTTGTATAACCAAGGGGGTAATTATGAGAGACTTTCAGATGTTATTTTTGGTTAGCACCACTTCCTACTGATGAATTTGTAAAACCAGGGAGATAATTTTGAGAGACTTTCAGATGTTACATTTGGTTAAAGTGGTAGCAGGTAAGAACAAATGCATTACTATAAACAAAACAAGTGCGGTCCAAATGAAACTAATAAAAATGAAAAACAACTACTGCCACACTGAAAAGCACAAAAGAATGAGCATAAACCTTCTTTAATCACCGCTTTTATCAGCAAGACTTCATCAGAATTTTTTTTGTCAGCAAGACTTCGTCAGAATTACAAAAATTCTGATGAAGTCTTGCTGACGAAAGCAGTGATTAAAGGTTTATGCTAAAGTTCATGCTCATTCTTTTGTGCTTTACAGTGTGGCAGTGGTCGTTTTTCATTTTTATTAAATGCATTACTGTGAACAGGCTTTTGCTGCGGTAGCGTTGTCGCCTCACAGTAAGATGCTGTCCGGTTTGATTCTCAGCTAGAGCGTCTTCTGCGTCGAGACATGCATGATTGGGCGTACCTTCATTGAAGGTTGTGCATCAGGGCTGGTAACTCGGCACATAAAAATCAACTACCAATCATTAGCGGACCGGAGTTCCGCTGTGGTGACCCCTAACCGGGAAAAGCCGAAAGACACAACAACAACTGTGAACTGGCTTTATTTTCATGGTGCAAAGGTGCAATAACATGATATTAATGTCTCCCAAGTCAACAGTTTAGATTAAAACCCATTATTAATCCTGAACTACTGCTTGATTTTAGCTATCCCACTCAACATTTTTGTAATTCATAACATTCTACCATACAAAGGCTCAATGTCTAAGAGATGGCCTCAGGTATTATGGACATTATTGCTGTGGCTCAACTTGGCTTGGGTCATCCATCCTCCTCCTGTGCATGGATCTAGCCATTCCTCCACCTCCTACATCTGTAACTATGATTATCCACCCCCCTTTTTTGTATGTATCCTGTAATCCTTTGAGTATGCTTTGGCCATTCATCCCTCTCTGGGAATGGCTCTGGACTTTCTACATCGAGTACAGCTCTGGTCTTCTGTCTGTTTTAATCCTGTAGTTAGTGCTGTGCCTCCTGGTGAAAACGTCACCACCATTTTGCATGCTGTCTTTATGTTTTACCAAACAAACAGTTCCTCAGTAGAGTAAACCCTCATTTCCATTTGTCATTTATGTTACTAATGGAAAACATACTGTCCCAGGGAAAGAAAAGTCCATCTGGTCACTCAGTCATATGCTCAGTTTGCTTGTTCTGTACTGTTCTTCACAGATCCGGTTTAAATAGGTTCCCTCCTGACCTCAGGTTCTGACTAAAACACTATTTCGGACAATGTTGGCACTCATTTTCAAATGCTACAAGAAACTTCTCTCTTTCGATCCGCAAGGGTTTTATGATCAGGACTCAAAGCTTTGACTGTTATTTTGTACACCTGGATAAATCTGTTAGTACTTATAGGTGGATATTTGGAGGCAGATGTGAAGTGCGTTACAACACTAACTCTGCTACTGACAACACCACAGTTTATTTCAGAAATCTTTTCTGGCAAACCACGCCTCATGAAGAGTATTTGTAGCACAGAAAAAGTTTTTCAGAGATAGCCAATTCCTTAATGAGAGCCTTCAGATCACTCAGACTATGTGTTCACAGCTACTAAGAACAATACGTCCATAAATCCCTGTCTAAAGTCAACATGGATATGCTAACATGATGTTGACAGTCACTTTCCAAAGGGTAATACTGACAGTGGGGGTGTATTTTTACATAGTATACCAGCCAATAAGATTTTGATTACCTTACAACCTGCTGGTCAGTTCCAAATCAGCACACAACTGTTAAGCAGAGATGTATTTTCACCATTGTAGTGCCCCTAATGTATGTTGTCCAACAGACTCGGTATGCAACTTAGAAAGAATTGCTGCTCTAGAACCACAGAAGTGCTTTCCTTGGCATGTCGATAAAGATATCTTTTTTAGCTGTCAATGCAGGATACACTGAATCATCCCATTTAGGCCATGATTTTATAATAAACTCAAATCCATTGTTAATATTTATTGCCAAAAGCTTTCATTAAGCTTGCTTGGTCACAAGAGCTTGTAGACGAACAACTCGCACACATCCTTGGAATGAATGTACCTGACTGGTACAGTGTCGAAAGATTTTACTCTTCTAACATATTCTGGAAGAATCACACCAAGTTCTTGTAAGCAAGTAAAACAGCTTTAATTTTACATGCATGGAGATCTGCTACATGATAGTAATATGCCAGCAGTCTGGCTACTTGTACTTTGAGTTCCCCTTATATAGACCCTCCTGCACAGAACATTCATTAAAATTGATAGTTTGATTACTTGTTTTTACCAGCCAGTACCACAGTTATTCTTGCACCATTAACTTCCTTATCAGTGGTTTAAGATTAACTCCTGCATTCCTCAGTGATCAACATTTTCCAGAACATTTCAGTTTGCACGCAGTGAACATTTTTCTGCTTAACCCTTTAAATACAGAATACAAAATATGTTGACTTCAGTATTTTTCCACATTTCCCTTACAACATTTTGTATACTGTTTATTTTACACAATCCCAGATCGTTGTATACCTTCTCATAATCAGAGAAATATGCTTTTGTAGCATTGGCAGAGATAACCTTCGATATTATCATTTTGATACATGGTATGCAACAGCAGCCAAGCAGCAAAAATATGATTGCACCAACACATACAGCAATTAAAATGTTCATCAACACAGAACCCCAGTTTCCAAACAGGTTTTGGAAAAAGTCAGTCAAGGGGTTTGGACCAGGTTTAGTCAGTTCAGAAACTTGTTGAATTATTTCAAGGTGGCTATCAGGGATGAACGAGCAGCACTCGTATCAGGTGAAATCGGTTCTGCAACACTACTGTTCGCTGAAAATGTCGCATTACTCAGAGTCTCTAACAGTTTTGACAGTTTTCTCAGTTCCCAGATGGATTTTACTGTCCCATATGCTGGCAAAATACCAGCCCAAGCAATTACATCATCGCCTAGGTCCATATGTGAGAGTCCTTTGCTGCTGGTGCCAAGTCATGGTGATAAATCCATGACGCATCAATGTTACCTACGGATTAATAGGTTTATTAAGAGAATTTACCTTGAGGCAACGTGATTGTTGCCTGATAGCTGGTATCAGATATCCCAAAAAACAACTTCCTGACCAGCCATATGGTAACCATTTATATGCTTTCCTACCACAAATAAAATAACAATCATTTGTTTTGATGGTAATACTGGTTGCAAATTCATAACTCCCATTTGGCTTTAGCCCTTAAATAACAGGCCATATACATACAGCATTTTTCAACAAAACTAATATCATTTACATTGATGTCTTTTTATAGCTCCAAACTTGGTCTCACACTGCCCTTCTAGGGTACAATTATGAACTATTGTCAAATTACATTGGCTCAGCCCCACCTTAACTTTCCCAATCTTTTGAAAACACACTGTTCCATTTTGGCCCCAGAAGAGGCAGCGCCACCTTGTCTCTCAGTGGTACTTCTGTGGTTTCAAACAACAAACTATTCCAAGTATCATTTATTCCCAGAGGGGCTGTCCCTAACATTAAGCCACTGTGTACAGTAGGTATTGCAGTACATACCCAACAATTTGAGACATTCATTGAGGATGCATATGCATATTTAATCGCTTGATATGTATTAAAGTTTGGATGCCAGCTGGTGTGTTTGTCTCTTTTGAATGGCTAGCTTCATTAAAAGACAGAAATGTCCAAAACAGAAATATTACAATCACAATAGTTATAAACAATAAAACATTGCAATAGAACCATTTTCTCTTATTCTCATTATTGTCCTTCATGATTGCTGCTGTCTGTTTGTTCCTCAGGGGAACTCAGGTCTTTATTTAACTTAAAATGTTTTATGATTTTGCAATGCGTTAGGTGGATCCATGAGGACCTTTCTTTAATCCGAACTGCTGTTGGAGTTGCGATTAGCACCTGGTAGGGGCCCTCCCATTTGGGATGCCCAATTCTTGCGTTTATTATTTTGATCCAGACCCACTGGTCTGATTTCCGTGATCTTGTCGTCTCTTGAACCTGAAAAACAATAATTTGTTAAACAGCTGTTAGTATTGGTCAGCATTTTCCTCATGTACTCAGCTATCTCCTCACCCCCTCACGTTCGCAGGCAACAAGTTTTGCCACTCTCCCATACAACAACTCAAATGGGGTGACTCCTTTTGAGGTGGGAGTTGTGCGCATGGAAAGGAGGGCTAGAGGTAGACAGGTAATCCAAGACTGATGTGTCTCGCCATGAGTTTTCTCAACTTGCCTTTTAGAATGTCATATGGCTTCCACCAACCCTGCTGACTGTGGGTGGTAGGCACAATGGTGTTTCAATTCAATTTGGAAAACTGTAGACAGTTTCTGTATGATCTGATTGACAAAATTGTCAGAGTAGATGCGTGTAGGAAGTCCAAAGTGCGGGACGATGTGATTGACCAAAATTTTAGCCACTGATTGAGCATCCGGATGTGTCACCGGAAAAGCCTCAACCCACTTAGTAAATGCATCTACTATTACTAACACAAACTTCTTTAGTTGTGCCGGGTCAATTCGATGAAGTCCATACATATTGTATGAAAAGGATAGGGGTGTTGGAAATGATGCCGGAGCAACTCTGACCCTCCCGTGGTATTTAGCACATACTATGCAGGATAGACAAAAACGTTTTGCATATGCAATGAAACCCTTGGTCCAAAAGGTAAGGTGGATAATTCTAACCATAGCTGCAGGGCCCAGATGGGAAGGGCCATGCACAACTAGTGCTGCATATCTAAAAGATTAGTAGGCAAAACATATTTATTATCCGGTCCCACATAGATTCCTTTGTTCTGCCTAACACCATACCTAGTCCAGCGTTGTTTTTCCTGTACTGTGCTAAGTTCCTGCATGACTTGTAAGGTTTGCAAATCAAATTTATCTGTTGGTTGTAATTCTGTAGGTGTGGTTTCAAGTGAAAAGGTACTGGACATAGCTGCCTCTTTGGCTGCTTTGTCTGCTAGGGCATTACCAAGTGATACCGGGTCCTTAGCACGGGTATGAGCAGCGCATTTACAGATGGGTAATTCAAGGATTAGGTCTTTGTGCATAATGTCTTTCCCGAGGTTGTAACCATCCCCTATTTTTCCATTGCTGAGCAAACACATGCACCGTGAGAAAGCATATTGACTATCCGTGATAGATAGTGACGTCCTGTCTTCTGAAAGGAGACATGCCCTTGTCACAGCAATCAGTTCCGCTGCTTGAGCGGATAAGTTGGAGTGGTCTTGCCTCTATTATCTGAGTTGCAGTAGTAACTGCATACCCTAGGTGCCTGTTTCTGTTTTGCGCGCTGACCCATCTACAAACAGTGTCCAGTCCGCATGTAGTAAGGGTTGATCTTTAAGATCCGGTCTTGGTAGAACTTTAGAATGTATGAGATCTAAGCATACATGCGGAATACCGTCTTCAGCAACAGGTAGCAATGTCGCTGGATTTAAGGTAGTGCATCTCTCAATTGTCATGTGTGGCTGCGATAACAGCGTAGTCATACAAGATAAATGTCTGCTAGGTGACAGAAATGTTAACTTGTCCTGCAGAAGGATGACTGCTACAGAGTGCGGGACTTTTAACGTAAGATCATGGAACAATACCGCTGCAATTACTGCTTGCACACAGTGTGGTAATGCTCGTGCTACTGAGTCTAATTTGCTAGAGTAAAATGCCAATGGTCTTAACTTATCTCCATACATTTGCATTAAAACAGATGTCATAAATCCCTGCTTGCAATCTACAGTCTGTATAAAGGTCTTACTGTAATCTGGAAACCCCAATGTTGCTGACCCAGCTATCAGTTGCTTGATCCTAGTAAATGCCTGTACTGCCTTGTCTGTCCAGTGCAGCAAATCTTTTGCCGCCATCGGTTGCAAAAATTAAGTCTGATAAAAGGACATCATTTCTTTTTGTAGTTGGCATGGGGCTTGTAAAATAGCATTCTTTCTGCTGTCATCTAATCGCCTGCCCTTCCCAGAGATAGTATAACCCAGGTAACGTACTTCTAATTTACAAAATTGTAACTTAGACTTATTTACCTTATGTCCTTCGTGTGCCAGAAAGTGTAGTAGTCGAATAGTCTCGGACTTACAGAGTTCTTCCGTAGTCGCCAGGAGGATATCATCCACGCAGCAGTAGGTGGCACCCTTGGGCTGGTTGGAACTGAGCCAAATTGGTGGACATCTCTTGTGAGAAGATGGTCGGACTTCGCAGTATGTAACCTGGTATAGGTATAACGCTTGCCCATAAACGTAAATGCAAACCAAAATCTACTATCTTCCTGCAAGGGAATAGAGAAAAGGCATTACTGATATCAATTACAGAAAAGTAGTTATCCGTTGGAAGGATATCGTTCAGCAGAATAGACGGATCCGGGACTATGGGGCCCGAGGTACCACCGCCGCATTTATTGCCTGTAAGTCTTGTACCATCCTCCATGTCCCATCCGGTTTTACTGGAAATAAGTGAGTCTGTGCACAGAATTAATACTCCAGCTTTCAAAAGTGCTGTGATTACCGTAAAATGCCCTCCTCTGCCTTTCTGCTCAAGGGATACTGCCGTTTATGAGGTCTAAATTCTGACTTGGGTGTAATCTTCACCTGTCCTGCCGTTCTAATCAGTCCGATATCGCGGCTGACCCTCCCTATAATGAGTTTGGAATCATCTGCAATTGAGATTCTTCCATGGGGGTAAGGAGACATAGTCATAATGTCCCAGGGGATTGTATCGGTTTGTCTTCCCTGAGGTGCACGGGGGTCTGGCTTGTGTAACCCAGTTAAGTTTTTGAACCTGAATGCCCTTACCTGCCAACTGTTCTGGTGTCCATCCTACCCATTCAGTTATTTTCTTACCCACGAGGTACCATGACATTCCTTCACCCTCCGTGACTGAAATATGTGTGGTTAATTCATTCTTATACAGCAGCTGCATATCCCTTGTAAGGCTACATGTGACTGCAGAATTACCTAGTGTGTCCCAAAAAGGCTATGCAATACTAGTTTGGTGACTTTAAAACTAAGAAATTTCTTTTCGTATTCTAAATCAGGTCCGCACATCTTCTGTAATACATTGTGCAATGTAATGGATCTGACACCTTCGGATTTGTTATGCCGTGATTGTTAATGCCAAATTTGTACACTCTGGGGCCTGTCTCTATCAAATCATTACTATACCAGTAATGTAGATCTCCCTGCCCCTCTAATAGCATTGCACTATTCAGTTCTATTCTCCTTGCCACCATCCCCGTGGAGGTTGGGACGGCTGCTATACCGAACATTTGCATTAAATCTCTTCCTAGTAAATGTACTGGGCAGATTTCTGAAATTATTACTCGGAACCGTATGGTTTGGTTCGTCTCTGGGTCGGTAAACCACAGAGGTTTGGACAATGGCTCTTTGTAAATACAACCATTTGCTGCTTTTACAAGCACATATTCATCCGAGGTAACATCGGATGATATGGCAGTACTTCTGACTACGCGTCGGTAGCCCGTGAGTCACAAAGAAATTCTATGTCTCGGCCCTCAACTTGCAATGTGATCACTGGTTGGGATTCCAATTGCATAGTTGATGCTAGTGCTGTTAGATTTACCATTTGATATTTCTCATTTTCTGCCATTTCCTGTCCCCACCCATCGTCTTCACTTATACCTACTTCCCCATTCTCACTTTCTTCTTCTTCCTCATACCCTCCATCTTTGACCATCATATAGTCATGCGGTACCACCGAAGCAACCATCGGTTTCTCCGGTCCTCTGCAATCTCTGGCGAAATGTCCTTTCTTACCGCGCTTAAAAACACTCCTCTTTTGCTTACCTCAAATCCTCAGAATGACTTATGCCTCCCGTGAACCTTGAACTAACATTAAAGTTCCATCTTCACTAACTGTAAAAGTCTGGGCTTTTTTATTTTTTCCTTCAGGTATTTCTCAGCATGTCTAGCATAATCCATAAGGGGCTGTAGACGCTGTCCTGTGTGTGATCATATGCTTTTGTATAAAGTTACCAATGGCTGTCTTGCAGCCCTTTAGGAACGCATTTTTCAGTTGCTGTTCATAGGGCGAGTCATTTGCCTGATTTTCTGCCTTAATCAACCCACTATGAGCATCAAAACATTGTGTGAGACGATGTAGATAATTGTCCTGATTGAACGCATTGATTAATGCAAGTCCAATCTGCTTTGGGCTTCCAATGTTCTTCTATTTTATCTAGGAGAGTCTTTATTCTGGTTCTACACACAAGGCTCCCCTTCCTCTGGTAGCAGGGTCCCAAGTTCCGCAAATAAGGTGCCAATCAGGTCCTAGGATTTGCCTTATTACTTGTTCAAATTCTACAGCGTTTAATCTATAACTCATTCTCATGCCCCTACGCCTGTACGGGAATACATATCTACTTTTGGATGGGGAATCCCTCTACCGCTTTTCGGATATCATCACGGGTCCACGGTCGGTAGACCAATATGGTAGGACCCTGCGCTTCTCGCCTGCTTGAGGATTTGCCACTTCTATCAGTGGGTATTCCTCTCCTTCCTGATCTACCTTCTCCTTAATTTTCCAGTCCCCTTCTCTCCTAATACAGTCAAGAGTGTTGGCAGGCTCTCTGTAATATAATACGTGTGGGGACACTCACGTGGGTCCTGGTCGGGGCACCTCAATAACCTGTGCAGGGTCTGGATACTGGATGGGAGGGGCCGAGGGATTCTGGTGACTACGACTGACTATGGAAGTTTCATTATCTTCCTTTTGAACAAAGTACACATCTTTTCACTTGAATTACCACACCCTTTTTCAAATTTTGTTCCTTATGTTTTATTTGCTTCCTCCAGCCATTTCTGTGCCTGGGAATCCCTACCTTCTTTTGCTTCCTTGTCTTATTTCCTGCCTGTTTGCGCAGTAATCTTACTAGATTTTGACATTCTGACTTATTTAAACATCCACTAAACCCATGTTCCTTTTTCCATTTATCTAAATACTTTACATTCTTTGGGTGTAAATCAAACATAAACTTTTCATCTTCAGTTTTGCTGTTCCCATTTCTCTTACGAAACTATTCCTGTTCCTGAGATCTCTTGTATATGGAATCTATTCACATATACCCCTTATACTTTGAGAAAATTCAATTTCTCCCTTGACTAGTCCCTTAAAATTTAGACAAAATTCCAATCAGAAACAACAAAAAATAGCTTTTCTTTTTGCTTACCTTTGTGATTCCTCTGCCACCTCACGGATTGAATCTGGAAAGAGTGACTGGCCTCTAATTTCAACCTGTTTCAGTTGGAGGTCTTTCATTCGAGGAGAGCCTGATCTCTCTCCACCTTTTCAGCCTCTCTTTGTTCGATTCGCGCCGTGCGGGGCCATTCCCGTTACCGCCAGTTATGTCGAAAGATTTTACTCTTCTAACATATTCTGGAAGAATCACACCAAGTTCTTGTAAGCAAGTAAAACAGCTTTAATTTTACATGCATGGAGATCTGCTACATGATAGTAATATGCCAGCAGTCTGGCTACTTGTACTTTGAGTTCTCCTTATATAGACCCTCCTGCACGCATATACACACACAGAACAAACATTCATTAAAATTGATAGTTTGATTACTTGTTTTTACCAGCCAGTACCACAGTTATTCTTGCACCATTAACTTCCTTATCAGTGGTTTAAGATTAACTCCTGCATTCCTCAGTGATCAACATTTTCCAGAACATTTCAGTTTGCACGCAGTGAACATTTTTCTGCTTAACCCTTTAAATACAGAATACAAAATATGTTGACTTCAGTATTTTTCCACATACAGTTTTGTAATTAACGTGAAACAAAAAATGAAAAATGTTTTGCAGTTGGACAAGCTTCATTTTCACAACAAAGTTACTGAACCCCAGAAGAACAGCAATAAATTATGGGCAATGTAACCCTGTCTTGCTCTTCTCCAAGGTGCACTAACCTCGGACCACTCAGAACTCACATGTACTTAAATCCTCAGTCTAAAGAATATTTATTTTGGGGAGGAAGACTTTTGTACAAATACCAGCTGAAGACAGTATATTTGAGCAAATGTGGGTCAAGAGTGAGACAATAAGCAAATGAAAGTTGACAATATAATTCACTTATGACGAATGTGACATTTCCAGATTCCCCTTGGATGTTTTTGTTGGTCACTGGCAACCATTTAATAACGGCCACATAGAATATATCCAAAGGATCAATAGTGTTGCACACTGTGCATGCTTACTTGGCAGTTCTGACATACTGTCATCATGCTGCTTTGTCTCTGAATTCTGCGTCATAACACAAGATTAGAAATGTGACCCAGTGCTTCAGGCAAGCCACTGTCATTAAAAATCTGCACTAGCAGCAGGCAATGCAGCTCCATTGTGACTAGCTTTCCCCATAAATACGGTCTAAAACTCTGTTACTCAAATAATCTGACTAAGGGCATCTTTTTCTGTATGAGTAGCTATGTTCAACTTTTATCAACGATCTTAAAGAAGATGTGACAGATCACTTCTAGCCATCTGAAACTTGAGCAACAGTGCAATACCTGTTCTGTAAAGAGAGCAGTCACATGAAAGTAACATAAAAGTACCATGAAAGTAACAGACAAGGAAGGCTCAAAGTACGTCAGTTAACATGAACATGTCTGTGGTCACCAAGAAGGTCCATTCTCATGCCTCTCTCCATTTCCAGGCAACAGCATCCTGGAACAATCCATGTAGTGATGCAGAAGTTGTTTCTGGTATTAATTCCCCAGTACTACTTACAACCTCAAATATGACATTCTGAGCTCAAAGTACCTCCAGCACAGCTTCAGTGTTATCTTATGATATGTATAGCTTATTTTCATTAATCACATACCTACAATAAAAAGTACTGGTGGTGAAGTCTCACATTTATCTGATAACGTAAGGCTTTTACTCTTTTGCTTTGTCTGGGACCACCTGTAACTTGTTTAGGAAATCTTTACATAACATTTTCAAGTCACCAACAAATCAAAGTAATATTACGCAACGAAAACTCTCTGTATTACTTTATTTACTGCCCACTACCAAAGAGTTGGCACAAATGCAACTGAAAAAGTAACTCTTTAATGTTTAAACAAGAGTTGTGTAGTTTAACAGTTGAAACCAGCCTGGAAGCTTTTTCTCCATTTCAACACGCAGCGTGATGCAGGTATGCCAAGTCAGTCTGTGTAAAGGAGGTTTTCCATTTGGGACAAAATTGTCTTCAGTTCATGGCAAATGAGCACAGCACAACGTATCACACTGGGTTAGTAGCAACACTGCCATCCCACAAACAAGAACATCTCATACCTTTCCCTTTTTTCGTCCGTGCCCACAATTTCCATACTGTTCGCTACATTACACAGAATTCAAACATTTTAAACATCCATACCTTCTATACCAGGTCAGACTGCAAATGGTAGTAGATGGCATTTGTGGAACATGGCATTAACATCCTAGCTAGCTAACTCTTGATATTCAAGCTTTTTCATGTCCAAATTTCCTTGGCAAAAACTTGTTTTGCACCTTTTAACAACTATAACAGCTTCTCTGCTGGAACAGGATTGTCCTACTTTATGATGACATATTCAGTGTTTTAAAAGAATACCAGTCAGAGTCAATTTTCTATAACCATTCCCTGCTAAACAATGGTAGCTCACTGTTTGCATATATACAAGTTTAACATCTGTGTTTCAGGGCTATCCATTACTGATGTCTTAAACGTAAATTATGGAACATTTTCTCATCTGTATATTTTTAATAGCACATTTGCTTTTTTCAGTGGCATGAGTGAAACATTTTTCATACAGTCAATAACAGAAACAGGCAACACCAACCCTGTTTTCAGTTCCACAATTAGTTTTACCCTGTTATTCCTGACTTTGATGTAGCTGTGGGGCCTTACACAATGGAATAAAGAATCAGATATGAATGACAATACTAGACAGGTGAACAGGTTTATTATATTTGCTAAATGCCTATCAAACCATGGCATAGACATTTAAGAAATCTAGAGAGCTCTTCAGTAACAGGATGTCCATTTTTGTCCAGCATATTATTCAGGGGTCTAGCTACCACTTTTGTGCTGACAGCCTGGAAATGAAACGTAGGCTGCCCCAAGCCAACCAACTGGATAATGAAGTGGTGACCTGGCTTCCAATGTCAACAGCAGAACATCGTCTAGAACTGTTTTAGCACCAAGTCCTGGGCACAGCTGCTTTCAGATAGATTACAAAGGCTCAAGTCAATGGTAGTCAACTTCAATTAATGTTTTGCTTTTAGCAAAATCTGCAGTGTAGGAGATGCTGAATCTGGCAGTTCTATATGCTCAGGTCCTGCATCTCTGATAGACTTCTAACAGTTTAGAATTTCTCACTAAATTAGGTTCTTCCTGAGGTCAGTAGATATGGTAACCTCTAAATAGAATGCATTCCACTTTCCTTGTTAGGCCTTCTCCAAAATGAAGAGGGTCATGTGACTGCTTCCACCTTTTCCATTAAGCATTTCTCAAGAAAACCCTTCAGAGAGCTAGAAAGCTGGTGCCATTTTTCCCGTGTTATGCTCTCTCATTTTAATGGGAAAACACTCTGCAGATCTGCTAGTGAAGTAGCAAAAAAAAATGTTCACTGTAAATGTACCAATAGCTGCAGTTATTCCATAATGACTGCTACAACACAACAATGGAACGATAGGTAGCAGTCATTCTAGGCCCTTTATCCTGCAATGCTCCACCACCTAAAACTAGGTCTAAAATAAGTCTAAGCATCCCTAATCTTTGGCTGGACAAAAGCAACATATAATAGAAATTTTTCATTTGTAATAAACCTGCTGCCCACCAGCAGACTGCGCATACTGATTTAGCAGTACATGATTTAGCAGTACCCATTATTGTAGTCGCATAATTAGAATGTAACAGTAATGTACACTTTATGCATGCTGTTTTCCCTTTAACTTTGTTATATGGGGACAGGGGCAGCTTCTCCTTAATCACCCACTGTAATCTAGATTAGTGTTAAGGGGAGCAACAGTCCCTGTGATAATGGTATTATAAAAAAATGCAGTTTTAAATACTATTAATCAGGGATATGTTTACATCAGGAAACAGCAGGTACAAGTGTATACATATTATAATCACTGTGAAACATGCAAAAGTCTAGTTTTCTTATCAATTGCCAAACATTTTTGAAGCAAACATCCGTCGAATACAGTTTCTTTTCTTGTGTTAGTCATTTAATTTAAGTTCCATAGAGATCACTTGCACTGATGCTTAAGTCCCAGATATGCCACACAAAGTTTGGAACTTGTTCATGGACCTCTGGATTCCAAAAATGCACTTATTCACCAGTTTTTGAGACAGTGATAACATATATATTTACTCAAATGTACATTAATTTTAACTTACCTGACTAAATCAATAAAATTGACTTAAACTGTCAACTATCTAGACACACACACACACACACACACACACACACACACACACACACACGAAACAGGACGAACAGTAGGGTGTATCTAAGCTTTTACAGGACCATGCACAAGCAGACACATATTACAATGAGACAGCTGCTTTCAGTAGTACTAGAAAAAATAGACATCAACACATAGGTCTAGTAGCAGTTTATTCAGCAATGCATGCTACGGTAGACTAAGGCCAACAGATGCTACTGATGCATCAGGTCATTTTAGCCTTTCAAATCGAAATACCACCTGTTTGTCTTCAAAGACTGGTTCAAGGTTTGATTCCCTCAACCTCCATTGCCTAACTTAGTGCTTTGAGCAAGTCATATAACCAGACCCCGCTCCTGGGCAGAGTCTGAAAAAGGTCTGTGGAGATCAGTGCTCTACCCTGGAAAACAAATAAAATAAAAAATTAAATATTTAGTAATTCCAGTATTATTAATGGAATTGCTAGATCTAGATTATAATGGGTGGTTAAGGAGAAGCTACCCCATGTCCCCATATAACAATGTTAAAGGGAAAACAGCATGCAGAAAGTGTAAATTACTATTACATTCCAATTAAGTGACTACACCAAATAATGGATACAGCTGAATCAGTATATGCAGTCTGCTGGTGGGCAGCAGCTGTATTACAAAAGACAAGTTTCTGTTATATGTTGCATTTGTACCACAGTCCAGAATTTTTAAATAGGTATGAATACTTTGCCTTATGATATATCTACTATCAACCTATCACATTTTAAACAAACTCAAATGTCACTTATCCAAAACAAAGCTATGCTCACGCACTAGCCCAAGCTAGTTTCTGTCTCCCAAACCTATCAACACTACCAGCCCAGGCTAGTTTCTGTCTCCCAAAGCTATCAACTGTATTAGTAAAATACAAATACCAGTAAGAATACATCCTGGACCTCATATCTATAACTGTGCACACAACAGCTAATGCTTTCTACCTACGAATATGTTAAAAAACTCTTTACTTTGTAGAATCTATTCATATAGTGTTTGTTGTCATTTCTCTCAGGTCTATGTGTAGCCTGTATATTTGAAGATGTGCATAACTACTTTTACTTTATGTTTTCATTTAATAGTATGCAACCTTGTTTATGTATGTTCATAGGTTCATAGATTACTACTAGGCCAACTGCTCTTGTGAGCCATTTTAAGCCTAGCCAATTATCCCATTTGAGAATCAAACCCTGCACCTTGTGTTTGTAAGGCAAGTACTTTAACCATTACGCCAAACCTAAAAACCCCTGTCAACATTCTTTCTTTTTTGTACGTGGAGCTTTTCTCCCCGGGCCGCCACTGAAAAAGGACTTGTGTCCAGTCAGACTTTCCCGGTAAACAAATCTAAAACAAGATAAATAAAAAACATGGACTTTCTTCAGCTTCCTTGTCCCATTTGAATCTGTGTTTCATTTCTTTAATATAACTCACCTAAGCAGGCAGCAGATACTTCCAGATTCACTGAGAATACTGCACAGAACTCAGGGTCATTAGTGTAAAACATGTGGGTACAGTAGCAGTTACGAGGATCTACTGATATAAATCAAAAAGAAAAAAAGAATAGATGCCCTGGACTCTTAGCCTTAACCCCTCCCTTACCAAAGGCATCCCCTACATGTACAGTGACATCATGACACCTGCTGGGGTAGTGCGTGTCTAAGCAATGTCAAGCAAACATCATGGCAAGACAAAGCTACATAATGATTCACTTGACATGTGACACTGCTGAATAAGTACTAGAGAAATTACAGAAAAAGTATTTGCGATATAGACCGTTTCCCTGAAGGCAGAAAAAAATGGATCAAAAAGGTTTCAAGCTAAAAGCACATAAAAAGAAACTTGCAGCAACATAAATTAGTTTGATGATGCATATAGGATCTCAGACATAGAAACTAAACAGGAACTTGAACATATGGACCATCTTGCATAAAATTTAAATATCAAAGCATCCGACTGCAGCCTTACTTTTATTACACTGTCACGGGTTGCACAGCTCCATAATACTTAATTTGCATAATAGAATAGGAACGTGACTTCTATTTGGCCTGGAAAACATGTATCCAGAAATTATCTACTTTGATGTAACTGTATATATTTATCCATATGAGAGAATTTTTTTTCACTATAATACCCTCACTAAAATCCCAGTACTGACATAGGCAAAAAAAGCACAGTTTCAAGAAAGAGCTGCATATCTGTTTTTTATTCCAGAACTCAGACCTTAAGTCTCTAAGAGACCACATTAATATGTTTCAGTACAATTTATATTAGAAGTGCCAAAAAAGTCTATACACACACACACACAAACACATTTCTATATATATAAAATTAGCGAAGCCACTCATTACTGGCTCACAAATCATAAGAACAAAAAAAAAATCCAGCAAAACAGCTTTTGAAGCAAGTTCTGAGGGGGGAATGGAAGTACTATTTTTCCTAAGCAGTTCAGAAGAAACTGCAATTACAGTTTCACTGATATTGCTTCTGATGATTTGTGAACCACCAACTCAGGGCTTGAGGAATAGAATGGCAACTATATTATAATACAAAACAACACACACACACACACACATACACACACACTCCCCACAGCAAATTTGTATGAATATAACAGTGCACAAAGATCTGTAACCTTCGGCTTTTGTAAGGGATGCATGTACAAATTCTGCTGCATTCTTCACCCTGAATAGATCTCCAGAATTATATCAGAAATAAAATTCAAGTGCATTTTTCTATAAGCTTGACATTCTGCCACTTGAAATACTCCACCCCCCCCCCCAAAAAAAATGTATTGACAAGAGCAAACTGGCCCAAACAACTTCAACATTGAGCAGACTACAAATCCTTAAATAAGAAATGACAGTCTTAAGGGGAATGCATACTAGAATGTTACATTCACTGACACTTTTAACTATAAAATCATGTATAAAAAGTGTATTCTGTATTTACGAGCCAAATGCAAGCGTGTGCAGTCATTTTCAGTGTGACAATCTACTAAGTCATAACATTTAGTTAATGCATCAGATGGGTACAGAATTATTTTAAAGCTGGAAAATGAAATACTTGACCAGAACATATCCATAATGAGTTGATGTTATACCAGTCAAGAATACATCTTCCTTAAAAATACATTTGTCATTGGAAAGATACCACTACCTAACCTTTCTGTAATAAGAAGAAAATGGCCAAACAAGCTTCAGCACTAAAGTGACTCTAAATACTTAAATGGAGAATGACAGTCGTAAGGGCAGTGTGTACTCAAGAGCCCAAATACAAATCCCTGAATAAAAAGGTGAACTGTGCTTCAGAAATTCATCTAAGGTACCAAATGCAAGCCTGTGTAGAGACTACCGTGATGGTCTGGAAAGTTGTACAATATTTGGTTTATGTAAAGTATGGGTACATTATTTCTGTTCAAGTTGTGGAATGCAATACATTTATAAAACATATCAGTGTAAAAGTGGAATTATCTTACACAGCTGTACTTTCTAATGTATTACCATAACAGCAGCTGTACTAGTTCTCACTGTTGCAGTATTTTTCACTCTTGTGATATCCTGCTGAGGACAGCTGAACGTTCAGCCAGCATACCAAAGTCATTACACCTGCCAGGCACCAGACATATGCCCTATGTGCAAGGCATATCCTCAGAAATGAAGTGTCCAAGAAGAACCAGAGCAACCCTAAAGGAAAGTAATAACATGTACAGCCAGGAAGGGAAGGAGGAGGAGGTTTGAAACACCCCTCGGCCAGAAAGAAGGCAACAGAAAGTAATAGGGGTAGGAGGGAGAGACAGAATACAGCAACAATGAAAAGCAGGAAGTCTGCTGTTATCACATGACCTTACACAGCTGTACCAAGTCCCTACCTTTTCACTGCTGCAGCATTCTTCACCCTTGGGAGAGTACAAAAGCTGCTGGAAAAGTACGGGAGGAAAAAGCCACAATAGAGCCCTTCAAACATCGATGAAGGATGGCCCTGGCTAAACCCACCTGGGCCCTAGAAATGACATCCAACTTGTTATGTTTGGTGAGAGTGTGAACAAAAGACCAAGTAGCAGCTTCCAAGATGGATATAGTATCCAGACCCTTGGAAAAAAGCACCAGAAGTGGCCAATGTTCTGGTAGAATGAGCAGGAACAGAAGAAAGCTGCTTGCTATGAAAAAAAAAAATAGCAAAAAGAAATGGCCTTAGAAATCCAGAGAGAGTTTGCTTAGATACTGCCAAACCCAATTTCCTGGCATTAAAGGAAACAAAAAGCTGCTCAGATTTCCTGATATGTTTTGTTTTGTCTGGGTAATATCAGACTTATCAATGCAAATCCAAAGTGTGAAGAACCCCCTCACCAGAATTCTGTGGAGAAGAGGGAGATGAATGGACTGATTCAAGGACAAATCATTAGCCACTTTAGGCATAAAAGGATTAGTATGAAGAGCCACCCTGTCTTTGTGAAAAAACAAAAAAATGTAGAACTGCCAAGAGTGCTTGAAGTTTAGAGACCCTCTTGGCAGAAGTTAAGAGCCAACAATGCAGTCTTCCAAGTACAGCGTTCTAGGCAAGAGGAAACTGCAGGTTCAAAAGGGGCTGAATCAATTTCTCAAGAACAAAATAAAGGTCTGAAAAGGAGCGCTAGGCCTTCTTGGAGGTTGAATATGAAGGATGCCTTTAAGAAATTATTTGACTTGAAAACTAGAAGCCAGACATGGATTCAGAGGCAGACAAGCAGAAATAGCCGACAAATTAACTTTAATTTTAACAAATGAAAATGCCAAAACAGAAATGAACTCACACAAGTAAGAAAGGTCAGAAAAAACATTTCTAGGTCATGGTTGAGTCATCAAATAGAAAATCTCTTCCACTTAGTCACATACGATTTTCTAGTAGTGGGTTTTCTGGTCTTTTGCAAAACCCAAAGCACATCTGCAGAAAATTAGTGTCTAAAAGGAATCAAAACCTATTGCACAAAGTGTCAAGTGAAGGGTGGACAAGTGAGAGTGAATGAGAGATCCCTTTTCTTGTGTGAGACCATCCATCTTGTGAGGTAACGTGTGAGGATTGCCCTTGGCCATTTGAAATAGGAGAAGGAACCAGTTCTGTCCCAGACAAAAGGGAGTCACCAGCAAGATTTTGGTCCTGTCCCACATGATCTTGTGCAGGACTTTTAGTAGTAGAGGTAGATGCTGTGCCCATTTTCTAAGCCAGAGGACTTGGCACTCGAACAGAACTGGGGTCTGCTCAGAGGGAAGGCAAAAAAGATCTACTTGAGGAGTATCCCACCGATGTACAATGTCTGGAAACACCTCCCTATGAAGCATCCATTTGTGAAGATTTGTCCTGGTGTTTGGAAGGAGTGGATGACCAGGAAACAGAAGCTGGAACAGATAATCCTTGATAGGGCTTAAGAACCATGACAGCATAGAAAAGCCCTGAGAAACTCCTGCTATTCGTTGTGTGAATCCTTAGCCAGGGGAGCCACATGTTTATTCTTCTGCTTCTTTTTCAAAGGAACATCCCTTCCTGGATGACATGTAAACTAAACAAAAAGAAAAAAGAAAGGAAGTAATTTTTCCTAATGAGACGCATCTTTACAAGGATCAGTAGTTGAATTAACTCGGTGAATGGCTTGCAGACTAAATTCAAAGGTAGCGTGCGGATTGGTAGTAAAGACGTTCTGAGGATTAGGCACTTGTATATCACACATATGTATGTTGCACGGCAACTGGAAGGTGTGTAAAGGCTTTCATATGCTAGCCAGATATTTGGCTGTCCTTGGTAGGACATCCCAAGTGTGAAGAATACTGCAACAGTGATAAAGGTAGGACATCTAAAAATCATAATATATTTCCACATAAATGTTTCTCCACAAAGAGGCATTTTCTGTCTGGAAATATGCCACAAAAAGTCTTTATATTGACAACACCGAGTTATGCATAAATTGTTAGGGTCAGAAGGAAATTAAGTTCTATTTGTACCTAAATGTACAACCATAATTCACCGAAAATGTCACTAAAACTAGTCAAGGGTGCTTGAAGCTCTGCTGCCTACATTAAAGAACCAAATCCAAACTTTCTCAAATTTCAGTATGTCATTTTAAAAGTTCAACATTTAGTTTAACAGAGGAGTATGGACTTCTTTTCAAGGTAGGTAATTCAGTAAGTTCCCAGAAAATATCTAGACTGGGATGCATTACATGACAGCTAAACAGCACATTTATGTTTCTATAAAAGTAACAGGGGTGGTTAAAAGTACTTAAGGAACCAGTCTTAACAAATATCTAGTATCTCTTCATTGCCCAAATGAATTAGGGTATGTCACTAAGACTGAAGTTCAGCTTCATTAATAACATTTCAACTGAAATTATTTATTATAGTAAATGCAGACACTTTCTCTGACAGCCCTCTATTCTCAGGGAATGATACAAAAAATAAAAGCTGTAGTTCACTTTCAGCCTTTTTCACCTTCTTCATTTTCTTCTCTAGTGCCTCTCCAACCACCAGTTCTCTATAACCAACAAGGTTTCTCAAATGTTTCCTTTCAGATGCATTCTTCACGTTGAATCCTAGGACTCCTCCAATACCTGTACAAGTACGAAGGGTAGATCCCTTGTTCCATGGCCAGGGAGCAAGGTTTGTTTCAAGGCCAGTAAAAAAGATCCTCATTTCATGGCCAGGAAAAGATTCCTGGTGCTCAGCTATCAGATGGAATCTCCTTTCCAGCACCTTGGCATAAGCTTTCCTAGGAAGGCTGAGGAGTGCGATTTCTGGTTTACTGGAACACAGTCTCCTAATTCCCCTAATTTTATAGACAGTCACTGTATATCTGTGCTTCTGTAGGTACCCATCTAATTTGCTGAACGTCTGTTTCAGTTGCTTGGCCTGTTTATTTCATACAGACATAGAAATCCATGGCTTGCTGCCTGTTTGCCTTCAGTTTCCTTCATACTACTGTCATTCCTAACACATACCTGTCAACTGTCCAGATTTTCGCAGAATGTCCAGTTTTATATTGTATTTTTGGTCTGTTCCTCATAAAATCTGGTATTTTTCTGGATTTTTGTGGCAAATCAATAAGGACTCTATTCACTACATAATGACAGGCGTTTGATTTTCAGACTTCATATCCCTCAAAAAGCTCGTGGTAACACAAGACCTTTTATTCAAGCAACTTTCTAAGTTTATAAGAGCAATATTTAAAACCTGTCCCTATTTTTGGGGCTTTGTCCACCCAATTATTTTTGTCTTTGTCCAGATTTTTTGTGCTAAAAGGTTGAGAGCTATGATTCCTATTGACGTCTCAATCATCCGTTTTTTAACTTCTGACATTATCAACAACCAATTCTGCATTTCCAGCCCTGGTGAGTTCTAAAAATAATACACAAGAAAAATGTGTCTGTATAAAAAACAAACTATTTATCCAAACATTAAAAATCCCTGGCACTTCATCTACATTCTGCAAAATTAAAGAAACTTACCTGATTATCCTTTTATTTTGTCTGTCCCGGCTCTCCTGAACATAAAAAGTCTCCTGAATTCTCTTATTATTTTCAATTAAAAAAAAGAAAGCAATAGAGATCTTCCTTTCTCTGTTGTTATCTCTGCACACCACTGATGTACTGCATAAGCGTGGGAACACAAGTCCCATATGCATGTGCAGAACATCAAAAAAAGCCCCAGGATACCGGAAAACTTTGGAAGGGCAGCACGGAAGCATTAAGAAAAGTACATTTTTTTTCTTAAATAATGTCATTGTATAACAGCAATAATCCATGGCTGGGTATAGGCAATGTTGCTTTTACCCATGGTTAGCTTTGTTTGGTCACTCGGGCTTCGCCCTGGTCACCAAACCACACCAACTGTGGGTAAATCCAGCATTACCCACACCCAGCCGTGGGTTATTGCTTAAATAAAATATACCTCTTTGTTGAAGCCAACTCTTTAAATCTATCCTCAAATTTTGTGGATTCTGCAAAAGTACCATACATTTAAACTCTTAATTCATGATGTTGTTGTTTGATTTCCCCTATATATATATATATATTTTCAGACAATTACACCAAAGAACATAACTAACTCCTGCAGATTTACAGGTTAAAACCTGCTGTATTCTAAAAATATCCCCATTCAACAAACAATATATATTAGATTTCTAAAATAATTATGCATGGAGACATATATATATATATATATGGGGGTCGAGTATTTTTCTGCAGTCACCCAGAGTCTCCCCTGAGGGCCAACTGCAAAGTGAGAGCACCATCGTCAAAATGTCCTGGATACATTTCCCCTAAATAATATAAATATGTGGATTTTGACACAACCTCTTCATTCTTTGAAGAAGAAACAGACAAAATACAGACCCTTTAATTCATTTTGCACACAAGTTTTAACAGAGATATTTATAGTACATGACTTTTCCCCAGATTGAGTTCTAAATGCAGGAATCATGCAGCATTATCCAGAGAGGTGACCTTGTTGTGTAGGTGGTGCTTGCATGTCCTGGTCATCTTTATTAAGAATCTTTAAGGTGGTGGTATGGATACCCTTGACAAACTGGAACAGAAGGTACCACACAAACAGCAATCCAAAAATTTTAACTATCGTGATCTGGGTTAATTTAATCCAAGCACCTTATGTAGAACAAGGATACCAGGAACCACCCCTGGAGCCAGGCCTGGAGGTGAGGTTTATTAGCCAACACCTGCTGGCTAGATGTCCCTTGTGATGCCAAGCTGCATACAAGGTAGAAGCAGGATAGATTAAGACAGAAAAGTCACTGGCAATAGAAACTGTATCCTGGGACATGGTATTCACTGGTGGAGAAGGACCTGGAGCTTGTGCAGAAGGTTGAAAAATACAGCTAGGTTTAGACAGTCTTACCTCTACAATCTGCATCAGTTCTGGAACCAGACATTTTGACGATGGTGTTCTCACTCTGCAGTTGGCCCTCAGGGGAGACTCTGGGTGACTGCAGAAAAATACTCGACCCCCAGCTGGGCAGTGTACAGCTGGAGTTTGCAAATGTGAATGACGTGACGACAAGTTACAGAATGAAAATACTGACTGTTGCCCAGCTGTATGTACTTAACAGCTCTTCAGAGTATTCAGCCTTCTTAGAGATCATGGCTGCGGTGCTCAATATGGCATTACCTATCGACTCTGTGGTTCTACTGAGCAACTTAAATGTTCATGTAAGGAATAATAAAAACCCCAGGTAATCAAAACTAGGAATCATAACTGGCCTAATCTAAACCTGACAGCTGAAGTATTACTACTTTTCTGTGCAAGCATAGATTATAATAAACACTATGTTCAACCCCAAAGCTGCTCAAAAGTGTATCTGGCACCACAGCACCCTGAATGAAAAGCTGATGACTAACTGCGCAGTTATAACACCCGACATCATACCTTTTGTACACTCAGGTGATAAAATAGTGCTATGCTGTGAGCTGATAACTAGATGAGGTGAGTTACTTCAAATAAACAGCACAATGGCTAGACAGAACCAAGACATGTAAATGTGTAGTGAGGATGTCCCAAGAAGAGTTTAAAACCCACATCCATAAGCATTTCTTCCTTATCCCTGGGACAAACCGGGACATGGAATCTGACTGGACACTTCACTACCTCAGTAGTTGAGACAGTGGCAAAGTGCAGGGGCAAATGGTAACTAGTGGTTGTTATGGTGATAACCTTGTGACCAACCAGGATATAGAGCTGAGGAATGCTGTCAAGTTATAGAAGGATGTATGTAGTGGTGGCAGAGAGCTACCAATTTTGACCAAATGATACTGCCAACCCAGGAAGGCAGCAACAAGACACTCACCAATGTGAAGGCATGGGTGGGGGTGGATTATGACAAAACCATGCCTGATGACTTTTCAATGGCATCCAAGATGTTTTCACAAATAATCCCCCAAACTTGAGAGAGGTGGGTCAGATATCACACAGGCTGTACTTGACAAGGGTGGAGAAATGCTAATGTCTACTGGGGACACTGTTGGGAAGTGGAAAGAAGACACAGGAACATGGATATATCCTTCTCTAGGGAGACAGTGTCAGAAAAAGCAACTAGTGACACTGGACGCTTTTCTGTAGATGAGGTGACTAAAATGATTAAGCACATCTACATTGTCAAAGAATATGGGAGAAGATTATATCTGCCTGGGAATTCTGAAGATGCTGGACACTGTTTAGGTGTCATGACTAATGCACCTTTTCAACATGGCATGGAGGGTGGTGAATAGTACTTCCACATTGGCAGACTGGGGTGGTGGGCCCTATTCGGAGGTAGAGGAACAGGTGGATGTGCTCCAGTAACAGAGAAATCACACTTCTCGGCCTTCCTGGGAAAGCCTATGTCAATGTGCTGGAAAAGAGATACCATACGGATAGTTAAACCACAAGGATATTTACCTGGCCATGAAACAGTGACTCTACTTTTGTCCTTGTACAAATACTCGAGGAAGAGTCATAGGATTTTTCCAGTTATGCGTTTGTTTTTTCCAACCTGAAGGATGCATACAACTGCATATTCTGTGATGTATTATGGGAGGTTCTACAATACTATAGGGGCTCCCGGACAACTGCCATGTGCCAGTCACTGCAGTTGAAGTGAGAGCTGTGCCTACATTCTTGACATCAAGTTTAATACAGTCAAGGTAGGCAATGGACTCTGACAAAAGGGTACATCTTGTCTAACCTTCTGTTTGATACCTCTACGGACAGGATATCAACATGCAAGCAAGGTCTAGAAATAATCCAGATTGGGGACAAGAACTGCATCTTTCATTTGCATAGTATGTTGTCCTGGTGCACTGTAAAATAGTTTTCTGCTGACTGTGAAGTCAGTGGCAATATAATCAGTACCAACTCAGATGTTTTGGTTCTTTCCCAGCAGAGAGTGGATTGCTCCAAACAGGTAAGGGGGAACTGCTACCTTAGCTGAACGTGTTTAAGTATTTGGAGTTCTTACTCATCAGTGAAAGTAGAGGAGATCAAAAGATATTGGCAGTACTGTGGGCACTGTTCTAGACCATGATAGTAAAAAGTAGGAGCAGAGTCCTTGGATGAAGCTCTTAATTTACAGGTCATTGCATATCTGTATCCTCAGCTGTAACCAAAAGATTTGGGCAGAGACCCAAAGAATGAAACTGTAGGCATTAGCAGCAAAATTATTCTTTCACAGGGCTGCTAGGCTCCTTCTCTATGACAGACCAGAAATCCTAGTGTGTCTTATTACAGTAGAGCTGCTGATCCTTCAGATCAAGAGAAACATCTGGAGGTGGTTTGGCCACCTAATGAGGGTCCCTTCTGTTTTCTTCCCATGGGATGTGTACCAGGCACAGCCTCTGGCAGGAGACCCCAGGACATGTGGGAGAAATTACATCTCTCAGCTGACCTGGGAATACCTTCAAATCCCTCAAATATAATCTGGAGACTTTTGCTGGGAATAGAGAAATTGTGTCTTCCTTAACAGCAAACTACCACCTCAACCTTCATCAGGGCAAATGATTTAGAAAATGGAATGCTGGATGGATATAGGATCAGTCACAAAACCTCTCCTTACTCAGTGGAAAAAAATAAACAAGGATAACATACATATATCTAACTGAAAGTGTAAAACAGACACTGATACATATATCATTTGTTGATATTGATGGCAGTGTAAATTTATTTATTTATTTAGAGTTTGTTTGCCAAGATGGTCCACTGGGCCACGAGGAGCCCGTTTTCAATGGAGTCCTGGGGAGAAAAGCTCCAGAAAATTACAAATTACAGATTTAATATAAGAGTAAGTTATTAGAGAAATGTAATGTGCACAAATGAAGCAAAATTAAACAAATAGAAAAACATATTAGTACAGTGCACATATTAGTATAATGCAATAAGAGTAATATTTACAAAGTCAAAGTTTTTAATAGTTTAACATATTAGCACAATGCAATAACAGAAACAGTCTACATTTTTTTAACAGTTATGCTAATTCATGCAGTTAATTTCTAGGCTACTGAATTGTACCATTCTAGGAGTTATGCTAATTCCTAGAGTTTATTAGGGGTACAAAACAATGGGAGGCTATTGTGAATTATAGCTTATAGAGAGTAGCTATAGTGTAGAGAGATTATGTGGGGTGGGAGCAAGAGCATTCCCACAGTGAAGTTAGGTGTGTGTGAAGTAAGGTTTTGAATGAAGAGAGGCTGGTGGTGGTGCGGATGAGAGGTGGGAGGGAATTCCAATGGCGCGCTAGAGAGAAGGACATTAGATGTTTGCCTCATGGATGGGCAGCAGTTCAATTAGATTTTGGGAATTAGATCTCAAAAGTCTATTTGGATGGTGCATTTTAAAAGTGGTGGAAATTGAGGGACAGAGAGAGGGGGTGAAAATAAGTTTGCGTACTTGGATAAGTTGAATATAGATGAGGTAATTGGACAGCTCAAGCCAATTCAGTTGGTGTAGTGCAGTGATGGGAAGTGGATCTATGGCCGGTTGCAAATTTTGTTATTTTATTATAGCAAAAGGAGAGTTTAGTCTTGAGGGAGGATTGCAGGTTAGTAAGGATAGAGGCACCGTATAGGAGGGATGGGATAAGGTAAGTGTTAGCGAGGTGAGCTTAGTGGAGGGAGAGATGTAATGGTTGTGGCGGTAAAGCATGCCTATTTTTTATGTGTTTTTTTGATATTTACTTGTAGATGATTATCAAACTTTAGCTGGTCATCAATCAAGACTCCTAGTAGTTTAGCATTAGAGACTATTGCAAGAGGAGTATTATTTTGACTGGTGACCGAGAATGAGGTTTTATCTAGGGTGGTGGTTTTGGAAGCAGTAAATATCATGAGATTAGTTTTAGTAGCATTGAGTGCTAGATGGTTGTCCATCATCCATTGCTTAGTGGTGGAGAAGTTATCTTGGGTTAATTTAACTCAGGTGGGTATAGAAGAGGTAGAGCAGATAACTGTTGAATTGCCGGCATATTGGACAAGGTTGGTATTTGGGATGGCTTGGTAGAAATCGTTTATGAATATATTGAATAGAAGGGGGCCTAAAATTGAACCCTGGGGGACACCTGTGGGAGTATTGAGAAAAGGGGAGGTGGCTTTCCATCTGACTGCTTATTGCCTGTTTGAGAGGTAACTGGTAAACCAGTTAATACAGGAGTGGGATAGATTTAGTTTGGAGAGTTTAGCTGAAAGAAGGTTATGAGACAGAGTGTCGAATGCCTTATAGAGGTCAAGAGGACAGTGGACACGATGCGGCCAGTGGCACGGGCCTTATTAACTGTTTCTAAGAAGGAGAGGAGAGCTGTGGTAGTGCTGTGGCTGGGTCTGAAACCATGTTGAATAGGGGTTATAAGCTGGTTGTTAATGAGGTAAGGTAGAAGTTGTAGATGGATGCATTTTTCGAGACGTTTCGAAATGTGGGGACAAGAAAGCGATACGTCAAAATTTTGTGATATTATTGTTATTATCACCTTTATGGAGTGGAATAATAAAGGCCTTTTCCCAGAGCTGGGGAACTTGACATTCAGCAATAGATCAATTTATAAGAATGCAGACAGAAAGAGCTATGCCTTCTGCGGCAACTTTTAAAAAATATGAGGGTATATCATCAGGGGCATTGGAGCCAGGTTTCAATGTTAGAAGTTTTTTTATGGTGGCTGTAGGGATGGGGTTGAAGGAGAAAGGAGGAGGATGGGAGCGAGAGATGCTAGGGGAGGGAGGGATAGGTGGAAATAAGGGTGGGGAAGCTGAATGGGAAGTGAAGAATGATGTAAGTTTACTTATGGAATCGATAAAGACAGTGTTAAATTGGGTAGCTAAGTCCCAGTCAGAGGCATCTGGATCTGGGCAGGGGTTTTCTTTTTTGCCAGGGTTGAGAAGGGAGGAGATTCCATGCCAGAATTTTTTGGGATTGGTGTTATGGTTGGTTTGAGTGTAGAGAAGTAGGGTTTGCGTTCTGTGATAAGTATTTTTACTTTGTTATGAAGTGCTAGATGGTTGTCCATCATCCATTGCTTAGTGGTGGAGAAGTTATCTTGGGTTAATTTAACTCAGGTGGGTATAGAAGAGGTAGAGCAGATAACTGTTGAATTGCCGGCATATTGGACAAGGTTGGTATTTGGGATGGCTTGGTAGAAATCGTTTATGAATATATTGAATAGAAGGGGGCCTAAAATTGAACCCTGGGGGACACCTGTGGGAGTATTGAGAAAAGGGGAGGTGGCTTTCCATCTGACTGCTTGTTGCCTGTTTGAGAGGTAACTGGTAAACCAGTTAATACAGGAGTGGGATAGATTTAGTTTGGAGAGTTTAGCTGAAAGAAGGTTATGAGACAGAGTGTGAATGCCTTATAGAGGTCAAGAGGACAGTGGACACGATGCCAGTGGCACGGGCCTTATTAAATGTTTCTAAGAAGGAGAGGAGAGCTGTGGTAGTGCTGTGGCTGGGTCTGAAACCATGTTGAATAGGGGTTATAAGCTGGTTGTTAATGAGGTAAGGTAGAAGTTGTAGATGGATGCATTTTTGAGGCGTTTGAAATGTGGGGACAAGAAAGCGATCGTCAAAATTTTGTGATATTATTGTTATTATCACCTTTATGGAGTGGAATAATAAAGGCCTTTTCCCAGAGCTGGGGAACTTGACATTCAGCAATAGATCAATTTATAAGAATGCAGACAGAAAGAGCTATGCCTTCTGCGGCAACTTTTAAAAATATGAGGGTATATCATCAGGGCATTGGAGCCAGGTTTCAATGTTAGAAGTTTTTATGGTGGCTGTAGGGATGGGGTTGAAGGAGAAAGGAGGAGGATGGGCGAGAGATGCTAGGGAGGGAGGGATAGGTGGAAATAAGGGTGGGGAAGATGAATGGGAAGTGAAGAATGATGTAAGTTTACTTATGGAATCGATAAAGACAGTGTTAAATTGGGTAGCTAAGTCCCAGTCAGAGGCATCTGGATCTGGGCAGGGGTTTTCTTTTTTGCCAGGGTTGAGAAGGGAGGAGATTCCATGCCAGAATTTTTTGGGATTGGTGTTATGGTTGGTTTGAGTGTAGAAGTAGGGTTTGTTCTGTGATAAGTATTTTTACTTTGTTATGAAGTGCTAGATGGTTGTCCATCATCCATTGCTTAGTGGTGGAGAAGTTATCTTGGGTTAATTTAACTCAGGTGGGTATAGAAGAGGTAGAGCAGATAACTGTTGAATTGCCGGCATATTGGACAAGGTTGGTATTTGGGATGGCTTGGTAGAAATCGTTTATGAATATATTGAATAGAAGGGGGCCTAAAATTGAACCCTGGGGGACACCTGTGGGAGTATTGAGAAAAGGGGAGGTGGCTTTCCATCTGACTGCTTGTTGCCTGTTTGAGAGGTAACTGGTAAACCAGTTAATACAGGAGTGGGATAGATTTAGTTTGGAGAGTTTAGCTGAAAGAAGGTTATGAGACAGAGTGTCGAATGCCTTATAGAGGTCAAGAGGACAGTGGACACGATGCGGCCAGTGGCACGGGCCTTATTAACTGTTTCTAAGAAGGAGAGGAGAGCTGTGGTAGTGCTGTGGCTGGGTCTGAAACCATGTTGAATAGGGGTTATAAGCTGGTTGTTAATGAGGTAAGGTAGAAGTTGTAGATGGATGCATTTTTCGAGACGTTTCGAAATGTGGGGACAAGAAAGCGATACGTCAAAATTTTGTGATATTATTGTTATTATCACCTTTATGGAGTGGAATAATAAAGGCCTTTTCCCAGAGCTGGGGAACTTGACATTCAGCAATAGATCAATTTATAAGAATGCAGACAGAAAGAGCTATGCCTTCTGCGGCAACTTTTAAAAAATATGAGGGTATATCATCAGGGGCATTGGAGCCAGGTTTCAATGTTAGAAGTTTTTTTATGGTGGCTGTAGGGATGGGGTTGAAGGAGAAAGGAGGAGGATGGGAGCGAGAGATGCTAGGGGAGGGAGGGATAGGTGGAAATAAGGGTGGGGAAGATGAATGGGAAGTGAAGAATGATGTAAGTTTACTTATGGAATCGATAAAGACAGTGTTAAATTGGGTAGCTAAGTCCCAGTCAGAGGCATCTGGATCTGGGCAGGGGTTTTCTTTTTTGCCAGGGTTGAGAAGGGAGGAGATTCCATGCCAGAATTTTTTGGGATTGGTGTTATGGTTGGTTTGGAGTGTAGAGAAGTAGGGTTTGCGTTCTGTGATAAGTATTTTTACTTTGTTATGAAGTGTTTTAAATTCATTAAGGGTGGTGATAGTTTTATTTTTGGAGTACCGTTTCCAGACTTTATCCCAGAATTGCATGACTAGTAAGGTACTTTTGGTTAGCCAAGTACAGGACTGCTTCTTATACATTTTTTTTCAGAGGGGCAAAGGAGTCAAGCATGTTGAGGAAAATTGAGCTAAAGTAGGTAACAGCATTATCTAAGGGAAGGGTTTTTAGTGCATTCCAGTTCATTTTTTTAGTGCATTTGAGAATGTGCTAGGATTAAAGTTTTTTAGACAGCAAGTGAAGGTGTAGGTATGAGTTAGTTGTATCCAGGAGGGAAGACGGTGGGCAAAAGCAGGGAAGTGGTTGCCTAATGGGTTGGGCAGAGTGCCACTATCAGAGATGTAATGTGGATGAGAAACTAGAGTCCAGTCCAGGGTGCTTTTAGTAAGGAAGTTCTTGGAAGGCATAGTTGTTGAGTTAATAAGCTGAGTGAAGTTGTAAAAGTTTATATTAAGTGAGTTTGTGGGACATTGAATTGTTGACCAGTTAATATTATCACCACCCAGGATTATAGTTTCATTAGTGATGTCGTTACAGAACCAGGACAGAATATCCTCAAGGTTTGAGATATTGTCTCCAGGAGGGATATCAAGGGAGACTATGTATATAAGTTTATGTTTGTTTATATGAAGTAGGGATGGAATTAGTTCTGCCTTGCCAACTTTGGGAACAGGTTTGGTATAGGGGGTAACTAAGTGGGATGATGAAAAGAGGAAAGCGACTCCCCCTCCTTTTTTATGTGTTCTGTCTTTCCTAATTATGGAGTAGTTGGGTGGTGTTAGTTCAGAGTCTTTTATATGGGGTTTGAGCCAGAATATCGGGTTGGTTATTGAGAAGCCAGGCATGAAGGTTAGGAATTTTGTTGCATATGCTATGAGCATTTAGAGCTGAGAAATGGAGGGGTTTACCAGTTGTGGGAGCAGGATGGGATTGGGAGGTTGAGATGTGTGGGGAAGAAAGGACAGGGTTTGGGTGAATGTCGCCAGAGAGAAGGATAAAGATGAGATGGCAGAAGAGGTATTTGAGTTGCTTGGTATGTAATCTATGGTGTGTAAGATTTATGGGGATGTGGCTAATGTAGATGTGAGTAGAGTTTATGGGGTTAGGTAAGAGTTTGTAGGTGAAGAGCATACTATTATTGAAGGGTTAGAAGACTGGGTGATATGCAGGTTGAGGAATATGTGTGCATCATGGAGACTGGGTTAGTTGTATGAAATGGGGGTAGGAGATTTTCACTGAGAGGTTGGGTGAGATAGGTTAGGTAAGATATGGCAATAAGTAGTAGTATTTGAGTTAAACGTGAAAGAGGTTTGGTAAACATGATGACTATTCAGGATATAATGGGGAGTGAGTTTGAGATTAAGTAGGTATTAGTAAAAATTTAAAGTATGGGTTTGGGTACCTGAGAAGGTAATACGGATAGTTTGTGTTAAAGTGGTAGGAAGTTTTGGCATAGGAGGGGTGGATTATAATGTCACATATTCGATGTTAGAAGTTATGTATGAGATGTTTGGGGTATTTACTGGGTATGTTTCTATTGGGGTAGTTGCTACTGTGTGTGAGTACAAATGTATTATAGATAGGTAGTAATTTGTAATGGGAGGGGTTAGTTATAATTACTTAAGCAGATTTGGTGGTTTGAACCCTGGTGGGTGTGGCTTGGTCAAGTTTAAATTACACTAATAACCAAAAAGAAAGTACTCAAATCCAGGAACTGTGACACGAACAGTTTAATCACAAGAATAACGCTGAAAATTCACAACACGTTTTCATCCTTGACTTCATCAGATAATATCACTCTGGTGAACTCACCTTAAATATGTTAAACTAATTACAAATGGCCAATGACAAAACTGATCTAATCAAACAATTAAAAAGACAATTAAAACACACACATATATATATATATATATATATATATATATAAATTTGTAATATTTACTAACACCACAGTGAAAATCATACCCAATAAATAAATATAAATATAAATAACTACATAAATATGTATAATATATATATATATATATATATATATATATATATATATATATATATATATATATATAAATATGCATAAATATTTTATATACCATTTCTAAAATCATGACACATTGTATTAAAAAAACATATATAATATACATTTAAAATATACCCAGAATGGTAAAACAATACTATAATTTGGCAGACCTCAGTTTTAAAACTGGCTTAAGTGAAATCATGTCATTAAGACCTGGTGTTCTATTGGCTTCTAATACAATTTACCAGAATAATTCTCTATATTCTACTAATGTTTCCCAATTTCCACCTCTAGGGTCCACTGACACACTTTCTAACACAAAAAATCTAAATGTTGCTGATTTACATACACTAGTGTGGTTATACAATGCATTGTTTTCTTTTTTAGTCCTAATGTCATACAAATGCTCGTAGATTCTTTGCTTTAGCATTCTTTCACTTTTCCCTATGTAAAATGAGTCGCATTTTGTACAGGTAGCTAAATATACAATACCCTTAGTGTTACAATTAACAAATGTTCCTAAAGTTAATTTCCTTTGTCTACTTGGTAAATATAGTGATTGTCCAACAGTGAGGTGTGTACAGTAACTACACCTTCCACATTTAAATAACCCTACTTTCGTCCTAGTAACATTTTCAAACATTCTTTCATTTGTCCCTCTTTCTAAAATGTTCTTAATATTAGTACCCCTCCTGTAAATAAATTTTAATTCTTTATCAAAAATGCAGTGTAAGTCAGATAGTCTAGAAAAATTATTCCATTCTCTATTAATAATTCTTTTAACTAATCCTGACTGCCCATCATAGGTTGTAGTCATGCCGGATTCATATTCTACCCAACTATTTTCATTATTGGACTTTTGTCTAACACAGGTTCCACTCTTACCTGAAATAGGTGCAAACTTGCCTCTTCTTTCACTAGTAACCTCACTGCATATTTGGTCAAAAAGTTCACTCGGGTAGCCCCTATTTAAAAATAAACTTTTCAAAACTCCACACTCAGTATTATAAGTAGTGTCATCAGAGGTCATTCTACTAAGACGAACTAGTTGACCTTTCATTACACTTCTCTTTTGACAGGGTGGATGTGAACTAGTGAAGTGTAAATATGAGTTTGAAAAAGTCTCTTTTGTGTAAATTTTGGACCTAAAACCTTCCTTGGTCTTGGTAATATTAACATCCAAGTAATTTAACATTTGGGTATCATATTTATGTGTAAATTTTAAAAAATCAGTCGTACCATTTAAAAATTCAATAAATAAGTTAAAATCATCTTTGTTACCATTCCATAAAAAACATAAATCGTCTAAAAACCTACCATAAAAAGTCCAAGCTAAAAACCGAAGTTAATAAATATGTATTGAACACACCGTCCGTTTTTCGTGCAGACAGTGGGGAAGCGTCCATTCCATGTCATCAGCCTACTATATCTACCCAAGTAGCTTTGGACCCTTTATCGTTTTCGGATTGGGTTAATTCAAAACCGGACTTTGTTTTCTCGGGGAATACTAGGACTAGTTCTATTGAAAGTATTTCCTTTGATGAAAATTTACATATTCTTGAGGACATTTTGCACAGGTACAAAAATCTTGTATTAGATAACATGTATCTGTCTGAATGTATTAATAGATGTATTGTACCGAAAGGGTTAAGGGTACACAAGTACCCAAATCATGTCATTTGTGGAAGTGAATTTCACAGTGATTTAGTAAAAGCCTTTGACAGATGTGGACTTGACATAGTTCGTGCTATTATAAAAAGAAATGAAAAAGAAATTAAAGGTTTAACTAAAGAGATTTTTAAATGTAATGAAAGAATTACTAGTGACCTATTGTTTGCAGTGGAAAGTCAGAACAGCAAATATCAGGAGGTTCGTAAACGCATTGACAAACACTGTGATATGGTCATTAAAAGGAAACATAATAAACTTAATCGGGACTTCAGGGAATATAGGGAAGGGAGGCAATATCCCAAACCACCCCAAAGTAGAAATATGTATTTGAAAAATTCTTGGTCAAAGGAGGAGACTGTGTTTAGGGATCAACCCACCTCCCCTATTTTAGTTGAAGAGGAGGGTATGGAAACCTTAGACACAGAGAATCAAATACATGATGAAGGTAATAATTTTTTACCCAGGAGATCGGAACGTATCCGGAATCAGCAGGGGGACCGCCATACCCATTATACCCTATATTTGCGCAAGGGAAGGAGAAACGCATGGAGGGGTGGAAAAGGAATCAGAACTTGGATTGGCAATAAATGAAGGCATTTCTACTACTAGCATTGGTTTGTACAAGTGTTATAGTAGGAAAGGGTATCACATTTACAACTATAGTGACATTCCTATTACCAGTACTTGTTTTGACCTATTTACAAAGGGGTTTAAATTTGTTCCCTCTAGAGGTAGTCATTTGGTCAACACCATTTTGGATTTGAAAATGTTTATTCGTAAACTGAACTTGGAACATCTATTTGGTCATACACCGGTTACTCCTTGTTTATTTCTTAAGAAATCTAGCACATTTCATCCCCCATTACATCCTCAACTTAGCAATTTGGAAGCTAGGATTGAGAAACTTATTCGTCAGGAGTTGTCCTGGGTTGATTTTGAGTATAATTTAAGTGACCAAGAGAATAAGTTGTTGCTTGACCTAGCACAGAATCATCTTGTGAGGGTCATGCAACCAGACAAGGGTGGGGGAACTGTGTTTATGAATCAGATTATGTATGAAAGCAAGATGAATGACATTTTATTAGATTCCAATAGATATACCCTGACATCTATTAATGAGATTTTACTATCATATCAAAAAATTGACCTGGCCATTAAGGACAAGCTTGACCAGGAAGTTATTGAATTTGATATTTATTCCTTCCTGGAAACTCCCTCCCCACAAGGTGCCCACCATATTTGGAATTCCCAAAGTACACAAATGTGTTCAGGACCCACCTTTAAGACCTATTGTGGCAGCGCAAGGTTCAAAGACCCACTCCATTTCAAAATTATTGGACTGGAAACTCAAACAGGTTTGGGGGAAAGAAACACATCTTCTCAAGGATTCGTGGGAATTTTTAAGGAAGATTACCCCGGAACTATACAGGCCAAACCTTATATTCCTGACCATAGATGTTGTAGATTTATTTACAGTTATTCCTACCGAAATAGGTTTGGAGTGGATTGAGGAGGCCTTGTGGGAACGTCCAACAATTACAAACAATGATGTGCACATGATTACAGGTCTTTTGGAGTTAGTGTTGAAGAACAATTTTGTGTTTTATGGTGGTGAATACTTCCAGCAGACCAGTGGGGTATCTATGGGGGCAAATTGTGCACCTACTTACGCTGATATAGTTATGGCTGTTTGGGAGAAGAAATTCATCCATCACTGTGAGTTTGTTGAAAATTGGATTCACTACTCAAGATTCCTGGATGACATTTGCATTTTTTGGACTGGCCCTATTGAAACCATTGAGCATTTTCTTTTATATATAAATTCTACTACCTCTTTTTTGAAATTTACACATCAGGCGTTTGAGGAGCAAGTTAACTATTTGGATGTTACGATAAAGAAAAATCCATTTGGGTTTAGTTCTAAGGTATATAGAAAGCCTACCTTTTCAAATAGCTACCTGCACTTCTTTAGTTCACACCCGGGGTTTCAAAAGAGAGGGATTATCAAAGGGCAGTTTGTCAGGGTATCAAGAATGACCTCTCAGGATTCAGAATTTGAGTTTGAATGTGAAGTACTATCCTCGATGTTTTTGGATAGAGGTTATCCCTTGCATCTAATTGACTCAGTGAAAGAGGAGGTTATTCTAGGAAGGTCAACCAGATTTAAGCCCATTTTGGGTCAAGGTTCTCTGGATTTAGGGACCAAACAGGAGAAAAATACATTGACCTTTGAAAACGACCATGTACTTTTTGTGACTGACTATAGTGCAAATGTCCGCAGGCTTACTAAAATTATTGAGGATGAGTTCAAATCCTTTCAGGACATTACTGACCTAGGTAGTATTAAAGACAGAAAGGTTAAAACAGTTTACAGGAAAGGATTTAACATTAAAAGAATTTTGGAGAAGGAAGTCCAACCCCAAGGTATGAGAGACCAAAAGAAAGGGACTTATAAATGTGGGCGATGCTCACAATGCAAGTACATTTTAAATCAAGAAAAGATTTACTTGGAAAGTAGAAATAGGAAGATTCTTTCCAAAAAAATTTTATAATTGCCTTTCCTTTGGAGTTGTATATTTGGCAGTGTGTCAGTCTTGCCAATCATTTTACGTTGGCAAGACTGAAAGACCTCTTCGTAGGTGTGTATACGAGCATTATTATGACATACAGAGGTGCAACAGCAACAATGCACTTTACAAACACACCACAACATGTGAGAGTGGAACATTTCTGTTTTTTGTATTAGACTCAGTATCTAAAAGTGCTAGGGGTGGACCCTGGGAAGTAAGATTGTGCCATCAAGAAACATACTGGCAGATTCTTTTAGAATCCAATCGCTTCCCAGGATTGAATGATTCTATATCTATTGTACCCTATTTGAAATTAAAGGCACAAAAAATTTAGGTACTTTATTTAAGTTACTTGTATAAAAACAGTTTAGAGAGAAAAAATATAGGTCATTTTTAAAAAATGCTGATTGTAAAGGAAAACATGTTTTTATATACTATTTATATGTGTACAAATTATTGGAATAATTAACTTATATGTACAAATATGAGGAAGTATTTTTAATAACATAATGCATATTTTTAACAATGTTATACATTTTTAGGATTAATATGTTAATATACATCTTGAAAGAATAGTTTTTATAAATGTGTTAACCTGCAAACCATACTAGATTCTGTGTTTTAAAGTTTTTAGGCAGCTTGGTGCTTTAAATGTGTGTAATTTGATTTAATTAGCTAATTGGGTTGATTGATTATTGTTCAATTAGGGTATTTGGTATTTAAGACTGTTCACTGCTGTGATTGATTGTATTCTGATGAAGTCATAATTTGACGAAAAGCGTGGATCAGTGTTGTGGCGTTTAAAAATAAAACTGTTTCTAACTTGGATTTACCTTATTGTGAGCTGTTACATCATTTACTACTTGTCTTGGTGGTTGCTGCTTTGGATCTACATTTCCTTTTGTGGTTTGTATAAACAGCGTTCTTGTGTTTTGAAATATGTATTTTCCCAATATGACATAATAATATTGGCATAAGTAGGAGCACAATGTGCCCCCATAGCAACACCCTTACATTGTTTAAAATATTCTCCTTCAAAGAAAATAAAATTGTTTTTTAATACCACCTCCATTAAAACCAATACTGTTCTAAACTCATTATAGGTAATTCCTGAAAATCCTATTAGCATTTCTTCGAACCATTCAAGGCCTATGTCGTGGGGAATACTAGTAAATAAATCAACCACATCTAAAGTAGCAAAAACCAAATCTTCAGAAAATAATGTTTTATCCAACTTTCTAAGAAGAAAAAAGGTTTAACCAAGTTGAACATCTTAACAAAGACATTACTCAGGATTTGCTTTTTACTGTAGAGGAGCATAAGAATAAATATTATAAGTTGCTCAAGGATATAGAAAGTAAATGCTTAGATGTGCAAAACAGGAAATTAGGAAAAATAGAAAGAGATGTGAATGAGTATAAAAACAAAACACATTACCCCAAGCCTAGATTGTTGGGGAAGAGGGTTGGAACTTATAGTGTTAGTGAAAATGAAATTAGACGATTTATGTTTTTTATGGAATGGTAAAGATGATTTTTACCTTATTTATTGAATTTTTAAATGGTACGACTGATTTTTTAAAATATGATACCCAAATGTTAAATTACTTGGATGTCAGTATTACCAAAACCAAGGAAGGTTTTAGGTCCAAAATTTACAGAAAAGAGACTTTTTCAAACTCATATTTACACTTCACTAGTTCACATCCACCCTATCAAAAGAGAAGTGTAATGAAAGGTCAACTAGTTCGTCTTAGTAGAATGACCTCTGATGACACTACTTATAATACTGAGTGTGGAGTTTTGAAAAGTTTATTTTTAAATAGGGGCTACCCGAGTGAACTTTTTGACCAAATATGCAGTGAGGTTACTAGTGAAAAAAGAGGCAAGTTTGCACCTATTTTAGGCAAGAGTGGAACCTGTGTTAGACAAGAGTCCAATAATGAAAATAGTGGGGTAGAATATGAATCCGGCATTACTACAACCTATGATGGGCAGTCAGGATTAGTTAAAAGAATTATTACTAGAGAATGGAATAATTTTTATAGACTATCTGACTTACACTGCATTTTTGATAAAGAATTAAAATGTATTTACAGGAGGGGTACTAATATTAAGAACATTTTAGAAAGAGGGACAAATGAAAGAATGTTTGAAAATGCTACTAAGACGAAAGTAGGGTTATTTAAATGTGGAAGGTGTAGTTACTGTACACACCTCACTGTTGGACAATCACTATATTTACCAAGTAGACAAAGGAAATTAACTTTAGGAACATTTGTTAATTGTAACACTAAGGGTATTATATAGTTAGCTACCTGTACAAAATGCGACTCATTTTACATAGGGAAAAGTGAAAGAATGCTAAAGCAAAGAATCTACGAGCATTTGTATGACATTAGGACTAAAAAAGAAAACAATGCATTGTATAAACACACTAGTGTGTGTAAATCAGCAACATTTAGATTTTTTGTGTTAGAAAGTGTGTCAGTGGACCCTTGAGGTGGGAATTGGACAACATTAGTAGAATATAGAGAATTATTCTGGCAAATTGTATTAGAAGCCAATAGAACACCAGGTCTTAATGACATGATTTCACTTAAGCCAGTTTTAAAATTGAGGTCTGCCAAATTATAGTATTGTTTTACCATTCTGGGTATATTTTAAATGTATAATATATATGTTTTTTTAGTACAATGTGTCATGATTTTAGAAATGGTATATAAATTATTTATACATATTTATATATATATTATACATATTTATGTAGTTATTTATATTTATATTTATTTATTGGGTATGATTTTCACCGTGGTGTTAGTAAATATTACAAATTTACAAATTTATATATATATATATATATATATATATATATATATATATATATATATATATATATAGATATATATATATATGTGTGTGTGTTTTAATTGTCTTTTTAATTATTTGATTAGATCAGTTTTGTCATTGGCCATTTGTAATTAGTTTAACATATTTAAGGTGAGTTCACCAGAGTGATATTATCTGATGAAGTCAAGGACGAAAATGTGTTGTGAATTTTCAGCATTATTCTTGTGATTAAACTGTTCGTGTCACAGTTCCTGGATTTAGGTGCTTTCTTTTTGGTTATTAGTGAACATTTGGCACCTGCCTTTCTTCTGGTTATAAGTTTAAATTACAGGTATTGGGGGAGTGGATGGGATATGGGGCAGGGAGGGGGAAAGGAGCAGGATGAGCCAAGATCCAAACAAAGACAAGTCTGTGTTTAAGAAACAATCAGAACGTACCAAGGACTGCTCTAAAGCTGTACATCATTTCTTAACCATTTCTCAGGAGGAAGAGCAGGATAACCTTGTATCAGTAGGCTACTGTGGTCTCAGTTTAAATTAACAAACACACTGTATTTGATCAGTTATGATACTATTTGGTAACAGAAGGGAATAAAAGAGAAATGGAAGATGAGTGTGAGTGGGGGGGGGCTGCTTACAAGCCAAAGCAGAGTGCTCTCCAGGGGATAATGAATATTAGTTCAAACAGGTAGACACATACACAAAGTTAACTTTAGCTGTTTACGTTTGCAGACAGTTCAGACCCAGACTGCACTTTTCCTATAACAATGGAAGTCATGCTTCTTCCACAATGAGCTCTTTATTTAATGTCACAGTCTGGATCTCAGCTGCAAAATGGACTGTAGAATTAGTGTACCTAGTTCATTATCACAAAAGCAACTACGTAAACAAGAAGGCAATCTCACAGTGTGCTACTGAAACAGGGACTCCACAAAACTAAGTTGTAATATACTGAGAGAGACTGGGTTAGGATGAGCCACAAAGGTAAAACACAACGATGAGACAGATTCAAATCTGCTTTACATCTTGGATTACCATACCTTCTTTTTCTTTTTGACAGCTTTCCTTGATTTTCTTATAGCAAACATAAGCTAGTGCTATGAGAAGCACAACAAGGCAGACAGCAAGTCCTAATGACACCCATACGGCAATGGCTGGAAAGCCCAGGTGTTGACCTGCAGAGGAAATAGACAAAAAAAACTCATGTCAAAAATTAATGTAATCAATGCACAATTAACAACAGAAACAGAATACTTAAGGAAAGATACTAACGTTTTTGAAAAGCAGAACAAGCTTTACTAAACGTAAACACCACCACTATACATTAATAGGAGTAGACAGTGAAGCAATGTTTTCCCAGGGAAAAGTTTTCGCATAGAGGAAAACACAAGAATGCATTGTCATCTTATTTAGGCACACCATTGTACTGAAACTAGGACAATTTCCTCAGCTAAACAGCAGTGTGTCATGCACAATCTGATGAGTGCTATGGCACCAAAAATCATCCTTACCCGATTTTTATGTAAAACTTCTGACTGACTATGAGGCATGTGTCTTTCTATTGCAGCTTCTCATTCATTCATCATTCTGAATGTGACTTTCTCTTGATGATAAAAAACAATGTCTTCTTTCACCGCAACTAACATTTTCCTTTCCTTTCGAGATACAGCTGCCTACACTGGGACTAGATACAGTAAAGCCAAAAATTCTGTATCACATGGTGAGTTCATATAACATTTCCAAACCAAAGGGTAAAAAGGTCAAAGACAAACCATTCATTAAACATTCCAAGACCTGGCTAAGCTAGAGTCTTCACTGTTTGGTACCATAAACCTTTTGCAGTGGGAGCCCACTGGATATATGCAAATGACCACTTAAGGGCATACCAGTGTTTCTGCTACATATTTTTACAGCAAACAGTGATTTTGAGCAGTGACATTTCAGTCTACCAGATAAAAATTATTTATGTTATAAAAATCAAACATGCATATCATGAAAAAATGAATACCACATGAATAATGTAGAAAAAGCAGATTGTATAATCAAGTAACATTTAAACAGAAAAGTCTAAATATGAAGGAATTGAGTATTTTTGCCTCAATATTCTAATCTCGGCCATGCCTAAGCAACAGGCTGTCTTGCACAGCAGTAGGCATAGATAGTAGAAAACACACAGCTGCAACAAGTGGTGCATAAAATGTAATTTTTACCAAGCTAAACATTATTTAAACATGCCAAAGCAGCACATCTAAATGTTTACCATTTTGTTGCCCACGTTGCAAAACACCACTGCATTGTTCATGTGCATTCTTCTGCTTATTCTGAAAATGAAATATCCATACAACCTACCGACCAAATCAGCCGTACTACAATGCCATTGTAATATAATTATATATTAATAATAGAGTACCACACATCTGCATGAGTGGGCCATGCACACTGTGAAAATTGAAAGGTATCAGAAATGGAAATATTAAGTCCGTATGTTACCCTGCTGTGACAGCAGTCATGTCAGTTACAGAAAGGTCAACAATTATTCAGTGAAGATGGCTACTTGTATAATCCAGAATGTTCTATATGCTGCTATAAATACTGGTACTGTACTAAAACATTACCTGAAAAATAGAAGAATAGATGCATTAAAATAAAAACTACAATTGGTGAGAAGTTGAAAAGGTCCACTGCACATAAATATGGATTGGATTATGTAGCACCCGAGATGTATGTAGCTAAGGCTGCTAATTACAGTGATGTAAAATAGTGACGAAGGTCCTACCTAGCATATCTGCAAAAGCCAAAACACTTCTCCCTAATGGTAAGTGTAGATCAGAGCTTGTGTATGTACCTTCAATAAACATTTCCAGATGCTGCACGTGCATATAAATACAGAGCACGTGCAGGCAGCAGTGCCATTTTGAGACAACAGCCAGAGTGTTAACATGTAAGTGTGTGGTAGTCAGTCTGTTTATAAGTTTATTTAGGTTTAAGTTGCAAAGCCTCATTTCTGATGTGTTTGTGTGTAATAAAGCCGCTTGAGCAAAACCTACAAATATTTGTCTGTTTTATCCTGACCAGACGAACAGTATGGTGTCAGAACCGGGATTAGAAGAGCTACTTATTTGATCCATGAGATGCAGAGTTGAAGGTGAAGGCAGACTAAGCAGTTTGAGTGAAACGGAGCACAGACAAACCTGAAATGGCCAGAAATGAGCTAAAGGTAAAGAAAACTGCACAAAGGATTTACTTGGCAAAGAAAATGAAATGGCGCATTTATAAGGGACAAAACACATTATTAATCAAACAAGTAGCACAAAGATGTATTATTAAGCAAACAAAAAGCACAAACCACATTATTAATTAAACAAATGTTTGAAACCCCAATATTTGATTAAACTAGCAAATCTATTTATATGGGGCTCAGAATTATCTTTGGTTTGCATAACAAGCATGTTTAAAGTAAAATGAGCACAAGAAAAGTATAATGAGCAATGATAAGAGATCAAAAGGGCATAACAAGTATAATAAAAGGGCAAAATAAGCTTAAAGAGCAAGGCGACTGCATGTTTTTTAATAGACAGTGTTTGGGCATAAACTACTATTTTGCATTGACTGAAGCCATTAAAAGCATAATTCAGGTTGTTTGGAGTATTTCAAGAGTGTGCAAAGTGTCTGCAGAGGGTGTGCTTTATAATGGTGCAATTATTTCAAAGATTTTGCTCTGTGCAATGTACAGACATTTTGAAATGTTTATGTGCTGTGTGCATTTATTTGCAGAAAGATGCTATTTCAGCGTGTTTCTTACACTGTGCAGAGTTTTTTTACAAAGTACAGCCATTTTGAAAGGTTCTTGTGCTGTACACAGTTTATTTGCAAAGTGCATTCATTTTGAAGTATTTCTTACACTGATAAGGAGTGGTTTCATAAAGTGCAGTGATTTCAGTGTGTTCTTGTGCTACGGAAATTAACTGGGCAAAGTGCAGTTATTTCAAAGAGTTTGTTGTGCTACTGGGCACAATTAGAAGTACTGGCATAAAATTCTTGCATATATATTTGTGTGTATGTTCATACATAATTTCAAATACCTTCACTACTGTTTGTTGATAGGGTAGCGGTATTTTCCAGACCACTTGTGTTTGATCATAATATAGCAGAGAATTGGAGAGTATTCAAGCAGGAATATATTTTCATACAAGTAGGTTTTTCTGACAAAGATACACGTACAAGGGCGTTCATTTTGCTTAACTTAGCTGGGTCAAAAGCTATTGAAAGACAGCGTTCATTTGTGTATGCACCACAAGTATATGCAGGAGAGGGGGCAAACGATCATACTGTGGTACCGGCTGAATCAAGGGAAGACCCCGAGTGCTTAAAATGCAAATTTAGAGAAATGTGCAACTCCCAGACAAATGTTACATTAGAGAGGCACTTATTTTACACAAGAGACCAAAAGTCAGGTGAAACTTTTTCAGTTTATATCATTGACTTGAGAAACAAAGCTAAAACGTGCAGATTTGGTGAATTGAAAGATGAATTAATAAAGAACAGGCTTGTGTGTGGTGTTAATAGTGCTGCAGTGAGAAAGATTTTGCTTCGTGACAGTGAGTTAACGTTAAGCAAAGCCATAGTGACTTGTCAAATCCATGAGCTCACAGAAAGCCACAAAAGTATGCTTGCAAGTGATAAAAGCATGGTTTCAACAGCTTCTTGAGCTAATGTAGACAATGCAACACATGGCAAGCAGAAACAGGCCTAAGTACATGGCTGCAACAACCCCTGTAGGTGTGGCAGGGAGTCCCCGGAGCTTTCTAGTAAGTTCCAAGACTAGTTCAGTCAAAACGGCATGCTCAGTACAGTATAAGAGTGAATCAGCAAAACCTAAGTCAAGTCCCATTGTTAACTGTCGTAAATGTTGTGGCAACCATGAGTCTAAAAGAGAGAAGTGCTTAGCATTTGGTCAGCAATGCCACAAATGTGAAAAATTGAACCATTTTCAAAAGTTTTGTATATCAAGCAAGCCTCATTCAGTTAAGACAGGTCACTGAAAAAAAGCAAGCTGATCATATAGAGAGCCGTAACCCTGCTTTCTATGTAGATGGTGTATCAGTGGTCAGTGATTAATGCAGTAGACTGATTGGCAAAGAACAAAGTATTTTGTACTGTCCCAATCAATGTTAAACCCACAGAGCTCAAAGTAAACACTGGTTCAGTGTAAGGTAATGTCACCAGAAACATTTGTTAGAGTGAGAGCTAGTGAGCAACTTAATTTGCTCAGTTGTGCAAAGCTTGTTGTTTATGGAGGTGAAGTGATTCAAACCGAAGGCTCCGTAATGCTTTCATGCTATTCGGCTGGGAAAAGTTACAGCCTGTCATTTTATGTAGTCCAAAGACCCGTGCAAACATTATTAGGTCTAAGAGACAGTTTGAGAATGAAACTGCTTTCTTTTACCAGAGAAGTACATCATGTAAGCACATGTCCCAGTTCCAGCTTTACTGATACTATTTTGCCAGAGTATGCTGATGTTTTCGAAAAGTTAGGCCAACTTCCAGTTGTGTACTCCATGAAAGTAGACCCAGAGGTCAGTCCAGTGGTGAGACCAGCAAGACGACTTCCAATAGCTATGCACGGCAAAGTCAAGGTCAAGTTATAAAAAATGGTGCAGCAAGATGTGATTTGTCCAGTCACAGAACCAAATGAGCGGTTGTCTTCTGTGGTAGCTGCTCATTAGAAAAATTCAGATGAGATCAGAATATGCATTGACCCAAGAGATTTGAACAAGGCATTAAAAAGACCTTATCAACCCATGCATACAGTTAAGGATATTGCAACCCTCATGCCAAATGCCGCTGTTTTTTCTGTCTTAATTGCAGAGTTCATTTTGGCAAGTGATGCTTGACATCAAATCTTCACTACTGACTACATTCAGTACCCCATTTGGTAGATACAGATTCCTCAGGATGCCTTTTGGTATAAATTCTGCCAGTGAAGTCTTTCAGCATGCAATGGAGCAAATTATTTCAAGCTACCCATGTGCAATAACAGTTGATGATTTACTACTTGGAGATAATGGTGAAGCAGAGCATAACAGAAACCTCAGGAAAGGTCTAGAAAGAGTATGTGAAGTAAATGTAAAACTTGATCCTCTGAAGTGCAAATTCAGACTACCAGAAGTTACTTATGTAGGTCATTTATTTACCAGTACAGGCTTATGACCAGATCCTTCTAAGCAAGCAGCCATTCTTGAGATGCCAACTCCAGACAATGTCCAAGCTCTACAGCATTTTCTTTGTATGGTTAACTATTTGGGCAAATTTATCCCTGACTTTAGTGAGTTATCAGCACTTTGAGAGACCTGACAATCAAAAATATTGCATGGTCATAGTTAGAACACTACAGAGAGCATTTGATAACCTCAAAGAGCAAATTGCTGACCCTTCTACATCAAGATACTATGATGTCCACAAACCAGTTCTTTCCTGTGATGCTTCAAAGTTCAGTCTTGGTGCAGATATTCTTCAAGAGGGCAGACCTGTTACCTATGTATCTAGAACTCTTACCCAAATTGAGTTGCAGTATGCTCAAATTGAGAAGGAACTTTTGGCAATTGTGTTCACATGGACCGTAGCTCCAAAGGTTTACTATCATGTTCGTTCATCTTTTAGACGAACAGAATATGTGCAAAAACCACTTAGCAAAACCGGTAGGGTGCTCACCACAATGTCGAAGCTGACAAGAGCGAATGACCACTGTTGCCAGCTCCAACACTGCGGTGCAGATTGCACTAAAGTGAGGGTGGGGAAATTTACCCTTACCCTCACTGTAGTGTGATCTCGGAGTTTGTATATATAAGTAGGGGGTGTGGGGGGTGCAGGGGGGGGGCTTGCTCCCTTGCAGTGTTGGTAGATTTGGGCAGATGTGAGCATTTCAGCAAAGTCGACATTGCTGAAATGCTCTGTTCGCTATTTTGGTTGGTCGGTGTTCTGATTTCCATCCATTTGTGTCGGCAACTGTCACATTCGTCTAACTGATGATTGAACATGTGATATTAAATCAGTTCCAAAGGTGGTGGTGTCTCCATATTCATAAAGGATATGCACACCTCTAGACTAGTAGCCCAGCATAACACATCTGAGATACTTCAGGTACAATAAAATTGGGTAAGATGGTGATCCAGGTCATAGCCTGCTATAGGTCCTCAACCATGTCCCTAGACTCTCACTCTGTGTTCCTAAGCACCTTGGAATCTATCAAGGTCCAACGAAACACTCTCATACTAGGAGACTTCAACTACCCCTCCCATCAACTGGGAAAACTACTCAAGCACCAATACACTGGCGCAATGCTTCCTAGAATTCATCAATTCTAGTGCCCTGAACCAGCTCATTCTGACCCCCACTAGGGGAAGCAACATGCTTGACCTGGTTATTATTAACATGGGCAAACGTTGCTCTACACCAATAGTCAATCCCACCCTAGTCAGATCTGACCATAAACTAATCAACATGGAAATCCACATCTCACCCACACCCCCAGCAAAGGTAACCAGCATGAAAAACTTCTCCAAAGCTGACTTGGGGCTCCTAAAAACAGAGGTGGCTAACTTCACAGAACCCCATGCCAATGGAAAATAGCTACATGACTGCCAAATCATACACCAATGCACTGTACGAATATGTACATAAATGCATGGAACTAGCCATACCCAACAGAACCAAGATGCTCTCCTCCAAAAAAAGAAGCCAATCTGGTGGTCCCCTGCCATTAATAAACTCTACAACAGAAGGAAGAAACAGTTGCAGAAAAAGGTGAAGTCCCAAGACTGGAAAAACTCCCTTATTAGCCTCAACAAAAAGTTGAGGTCCCGCATTAAATCCTCCAAAGCCAGCTATGAAGGCAGAATTGTGGCAGACACTAAAATAAATCACAAAGTTTTCTACAGTTATATCAAGAACCTCCATGGCGATAGCCAGATTTGCTCGGAGTTACTGCACAATGGTACCTCCTATACTGAGCCAACACATATTGTCAGCATACTGGCAAACAGATTCAGTGCCAACTTCACCCCTCTCTCCCCCTCTAAAGGACCAATCACAACACCGGAAGAATGCCAGGCACCCAGCATTAATGCAGAACAGGTTAAAGCTGCATTGTCCAATGCCAAGAATACAGCTTCTATGAGACCCAATAATATCCCTGGCTGTGTTCTACATGAACTACAAAGTGAACTGACAGCACATCTGTGTGCCCTGTTCAGTCACAGCCTCACTTCAGGCTTTGTGCCTACCAAATGGCACATTGCTACAGTCATCCCTCTCCATAAAGGGGGAGTGACTACAGACCCTTGGAATTATAACCCCATTAGCCTGACGAGTCTGACATGTAAAGCTATGGAGCGCATCATCAAGGACATAGTTAAAGATATACGAAATCTCCAAACTCTAGACCCCCATGCAATTTGGCTTTGTGAAAGGGAGATCATGCCTACTCAACCTGGTTGACTTCTTTGAGTCAGTCACCAGGGCTGTGGATGAAGGTAAGGCAGTGCATACAGTCTACTTCGATCTGGCCAAAGACTTTGATATCATTCCTCATTCGGGAATTATTGATAAACTCAGCAAACTAGGCATCAACCCCTATATCACTAGGTGGGTTCCAAATTGGCTCACAGATAGAACACACAGTGTGAAAGTAGTGGACTCCAAGTCAGACTGCCGACCAGTCACGAATGGAGTCCATAGAGATCGGTCCTGGGTCCTCTCCTGTTCGGCACATACTTCTCAGAAGTCCAGGCCAAAACAAAGGGACTCTGGCTGAACACGTTCGCAGACGACTGCAAGCTGGGAGCCATTATTAACTCTCCAAGTGATGCAGACATCCTACAGAAAGGCCTCACTGAGACCAATGGCTGGTGTTGAAACCATGGCCTTAAGCTTAATGCCAAAAAATGCGTAGTCATCCCCTATGGTAAAAACTAATTTCCCACTAATTACCATATTGATGGCAGCCCACTGAACACTGAAGGCATTATAAGAGATCTGGGGATGCAGGTTGACAGCAACCTCTCCTTTGACCACCACATTGCCACTGTGGTCAGAAAGTCCTTCTATGTGGCATACCTCATTACCAAGGGCTTTGCATCCAGGTAGAAAGAGGTCATCATCTCTCTCTACTCTTCCCTCATTAGACCAATCATCGAGTATAATGCCACATTTGGCATGTACCTCACTAGACACCTGCAACAGCTGTAGAGGCCACAGAAGTACTTCATGAGGAGGATCCTAGGCATTAAACACATGTCCTACACGGACAGGCTCAAAAGACACTAGCTATTCTCTGTCTCCTATCGCCTACTTAGATTAGAGGCGATCTCTGCTTGACTTACAAAGCCATGTCTGACCCAGCTCTGATAGAAATGCTACATCTAAAGAAATCCAAATCCCTCCGTACCGCACACTCCAGAGACGTCAACTTCATTATCACAATCAACAGAACATGCTGGAGGGACAGGTTCCTCACCTAGAGACTGCCCATGCTCTGGAATAGACTTCCCATACCTGTCAAGCAGAGCACCTTTGCTGACCCTCTTCAAGAGAAATCTTGATGAGTGGATGGGTAATAGAAAGTTCACCCCGGGGATCACTCCAATGGCTATACTTGATAGATGCACTGGGAACTAACATCGGGCGGCACAATGCCAGGGCACTTCTACGGGCTAGGCTTGTAAAGGCTCCAGGGCCATTAGCCTAGTACACACCTATGAACCTATGTTCAAAGTTCCATGATTACATTTATGGCTGAGCAATCCAGATAGAAACTGACCATCAACCTCTAGTTACTATTTTAAAGAAGCCTATGCATTTCACTACAGCAAGACTACAAAGAATGATGCTCAAATTGTAAAAGTACAATTTCAAAATGGTCCATACAAAGGGTAAACTTCTTTATCTAGCTGACACCTTATCCAAATTACCCAGAAATACCACGGAACTGCTTGATGCAGACAGTTTTGACTTTGATGTCATGGAAGTGCGTAAGCTAAGAAAACATACAAAGACTGATCAAATTTTGCAAAAGCTCAACCACTTCATCAATGTAGGATGGCCGTCAAAGCAATCCTGTGTACCACCAGAAGTACATTACTTTCCATATGGAGATGAGATGCTGATGGAAGATGGTATTATTTTCAAACCTCAAAAGTTGTTGTTCCTACTTCCTTACAATGTGAATACATTTAGATTTTGCATTGTGGCCACCCAGGTTCCGATTCTACCAAAAGAAGGGTGACAGGACTAGTATTTTGGCCTTCTCTAGCAAAAGACATTGTAAAGTTCTTTCTTCTTGTTCAGTGTGCTACAGTACTAAGCCGCATTTGCAAAAAGAGCCACTTCAGCTGAGCCAAATTCCTGAACTACCATGGTCAACAGTAGCAACTGACATACTTGAGTGGAACAGTCAACATTACTTAGTGTTGGTAGACTCTTATTTGAACTGGTTTGAAATCCATTTGCTACCTAACCTAACGTCCAGTGCTGTTATTACTATGAAGAAATGTCATTTCTCAGTCCATGGTAGTCCACACAAAGTTATTTCTGACAAAGGTTCTCAGCAAATCTCTGAAACAATTGACTGGTAAACTAATGAGTGGAACTTTATTCATGTTTCTAGCAGTCCTGAATATCCTCAGTCAAATTACCTTGATGAACAGTGCATTACAGAGTGCAAAGCAATTACTGGAGAGGTCAAAGTGTTACTTAATCTCAGAAATATACCCATGACAATCTACTTGGCTCGCCTGCTCAGAGACTTCTATCTATCAACCTTGCCTATCAGTTCTAGATTGTTGGTGACTAATGCTAAAAACAACAGAGCAGTCAAAGCCCAACTTTTTAAGAAGCATTCTTCTCAGAAGTCCAGCTATGATCAAACGAGCAGATTTCTTTGTCCGTTAAAAGGAGAGATGGTGAGGATACAAATGGCAAAAGACTTTGATCGAACTGGTCAAGTGAGAGGTATATGTGCCAAGCCAAGATCCTACTTAGTGGAATCTGAGGGTATAGAGTACAGGAGAAACTGCAGACATCGTCTTCCTGTACCAGAAATGAAATCACAGCATCGTACCTGTGATACGGACTCTAGATTTCAGAGCAACCCTGACAATGTTCGTAATGAACATGTTGCTGTATCCATTCCCGTTCCTGATGATGTCCCAGCTGTCCTCAAAGTTCAACATTCCTTGAAGACAGTCTCCATTGCTAAATCCAATTCTGACTTTTATGTTACATGATCAGGTTGTACTTCCAGACCTAGTGTAAAATACAGAGCAACTTGGACATAATTGTTTTATATGTGTCCAATTTTGTATGACTGCATGTTAAATAATTAGTTCTGCATAACTGCATGTCAAAAGATCATTTCTGTAAATTGCATGTTATTGAATACTGTCATTTTGTATAAGGACTACTTCTCAAAGAGGGAGGCTATAGATTAGAGTGTGTGTATGTACCTTTAAAGAGCATTTCCAGATGCAGCACATGCATATAAATACTGAGCACGTGCAGGCAACAGTGCCATTTTGAGAGAACAGCCAGAGTGTCAACATATATGAGTGTGGTAGTCAGTCTGTTTATAAATTTATTTAAGTTGAAGTTACAAAGCCTAATTTCTGATGTGTTTTGTGTGTAATAAGGGTGCTTGAAAAGGACCTATGAATGTTCATCTGTTTTATCCTGACCAGACAAGTGACAGTAAGGCCTTAAGAAAATGTGCATGGAATTCAAAGGAAGAAGCATCTGGTAACCATTTGTGTTTTTCATAATGTTACAAATCTACATCCAGAAATGCTCACTAAATTTATTTTTCTCCTTCACAGATTATGCAGCAGCAGAACATGATATTAATATCAACAATGAAAAGCCTTTCTGTATTGTTTGCAAGCATGCATTTATTGTAGCAGATGGACTGTTTCCACCGTACAAACAGAGCAGTGTAGACAAGTATATAACATATGCCTCATTCAGAGTTGGTGACCACTTAGGATATTAGCAGTCATGTACGGCTTCCATCCATTTATCCATAACCCCCCCAACCCCCATGTTTGCAAATGGGGTTAGGGTGTCAAATTCAACAGTAACCATCATCTAGCGCCAATGTTCAGAATGCCAGGTGGCTGTCATCTAAACCCAGGACTGCATATAACATGTTTAACATGTGCAAGATCTGTGGGACCAGCCACACCCAAGCAAACACTCACCCTACAAAGGATTTCCTTAATTTCAAAAATGGCACCATAAATATCATAAAGAGTAGTGTATCTTAAAATAAGACAAAAGGGCTGCTCATGTCATTCACACCAGATAATTTGGAAGCAAGTTCAGAGGCTTGGGTTGACTTCAATATCCTGAAACAGGTCACTTTGCCCTACTGATGAAGTAGATATTGTCCTTTGAATTTCTTGAACACAGTAATACTGTTTACACATTCAAGTCTACACAGAGTGATATGCCAGAAATGGAGTGGGGTTATTCTAATATTCACAGACACCCTCAACACAAAACACAAAAAACAACCTTAGTAAGAGTCCCAACACTTTTTGACATTTCTGGAACCACTTTGATATCTTGGTCATAAAATATTTTAGAATTCAAAACACAGTGGAAGGAAGGCATCAACAACATAACTCTCAGTTGTCCAGATTTTTAAGGAATGGCCAGATTTTTGCCTCATACTTTTGGTCTCTCTCTCCAAAAAATGTGGTTCTCTGAGAAATTGTTGGCAAATCATTCAAGACCGGAGAGAGAAAAATAACAGACATTTGAGTTTTAGACTTCATATCCTTTGTAAATCTCATGCTAGTGCAAAACCTGTTATTCTATCAGTTTTCTAAGTTTGTAAGAGTAATATTTAAAACCTGTCTCTATTTCTGGGCCTTTGCCTCCCCCTTTTTTATGTCTTTGTCCAGATTTCTTGCTCTAAGAGGTATGATCACCACCTATAATTTTTACTGGGTAGGTGGTTCCTTAGCCTTGCCAATGTTCTATGCACACTCCAAATTAACAAATCTAATGCAGACAATACAAGGAGGAAACTGTTTGTATGCATTCTTCCATTACCAAAGAAGAGAAGACTTGCAGTCAGGACTAGCACTTTGGCTTATTACTAGAACACGCACTCACTGGAAGTGGCTGCTGAACTCTCTGCTTAAGATGTTACAGCTCCTGCTATTGGCAGCATGACCTACAGAAACACAAGTAAAACTGAAAATTGTTTTTGTAATAACGGGACATCACAGACACTGGTATATGAATGAATATACACATGCCAGTGCTTTTGAATCAGCAATTACTCTACTCAGGGATGCCTCACAATAAAACTGCTTTTTGGGGTGGCGACTTATGTGTGAAAATTTTTTTTCCAGTGAAAAAAAATTAATGCTCTACATGTATACTACATTGTGCGCATTGAATTTCACATCAAAAATTTGGCACTAGACACGCATGCATGCACACACACACTTTACAGCAGTAAACTGATAAGATATACAGAGGGCCATTTGCTTTTGCTTTTTTTTTTTTTAATTCATTCATTTACTCAGATTTGTTAACCATGTTCCATTAAGCCAGAAATTCCTTCACAGGGTAAACCTAGAAAGAGTGTCTCCAAAGTCAGACATGTAACACAACAGAGATACAACTCAAAATCTACAAGTTAGTTATAACTATTTTCAATATATGGTTTAAACTGATCTGAACTAGCTCAGAAAACAGGGAAGGAAACAATTCAAGTAAAAACTTGGTGGTTTACTAGCTGGAGAGAGTTTTACACCAGGATTCAACAAATGTTCTTGCAATATATACATGTTTATAAAACTCACTACCATACGAGTACATTCTTGATGCAGTATGCGTGTATATTCAAGTAAATTAGATTTACTGCTAATTTTATTGTTTAAATTTAAAAATACTTTAGGAATATTACTTCTTTAACTGTAATACACTTTAGAATTAGAAAGTTTCACATATTTTGAACACTCTGGTCTATCTTCATTCCTTAAATTATATTGCTGTTGTACAATTTCTGATATAATTTTTCTGATGAAACTACTTTCAAAAAAGCTTTGAATTTTGTTAGGATTAGTTGAACCAAGAATCCTAAAATATTTGAAGCAGGATAAGTAAAAAATATTAAATATCTCAGATGAGAATTAATTTTCAGGGTTTTATTTAAAAATATTGATTCCATGAGAGTACCCCATGGACAAGGGTAAGGTGGTCCACACAGCCTATCTAGACCTTGCCAAGGCCTTTGACACCATCCCCCACTCTGGAATCATAGATAAACTTACTAAGTTGGGCATAAATCCCTATGTCACCCAATGGGTTGCTAAATGGCTTACTGATAGAACCCACACTGTAAAAGTAGCCGACTCCAAATCCAGCTCCAGACAAGTGACAAGTGGAGTACCTCAGGGTTCAGTCCTGGGGCTTGTTTGGCATCTACTTCTCTGAAGTACAGGTCAACACTAAGGGACTCTGGCTAACAAAGTTTGCAGATGACTGCAAACTGGGAGCCATTATTGAATCCCCAAATGATGTGGATACTCTACAAAAGGGCCTTACAGAAACAGATGCTTGGTGCCAGAGCCATGGGCTCAAGCTCAATGCCAATAAATGTATTGTTATCCCCTTTGGGAAAAAACATGTATCCATGAATTACCATATAGGTGGCAGTACACTAAACACAGAAAGTGTGATAAGAGACTTAGGGACACAGGTGGACAGTGGTCTCACCTTCGATAACCACATCGCCACAACAGTCAGGAAATCCTTCTATGTAGCACACCTCATCACGAAGGGCTTTTCATCCAGAAAAAAGGAGGTCATTGTCCCACTGTACTCATCCCTCATTAGACCCATTATAGAATACAATGCCCCATTTGGTATGTACCTCTCAAGACATCTGCAACAACTGGAAAGGCCTCAGAAATACCTCACTAAAAGAATCACAGGCCTAAAGCAGATGCCCCACGCTGACCGCTTTAAAAACTCCAGCTATACTCTGTCATATCGTCTACTCAGAGGCGATCTCTGCTTAACATACAAGGCCATGTCAAACCCAGAGCTGTTGGACATGCTACACTTAAAGAAATCCCAATCCCTCAGAGCTACACGCTCCAGGGATCTAAACCTTGTCATCACAATAAACAAAACATGTTGGAGGGATAGGTTCCTGACCCACAGACTCCCCAGACTCTGGAATAGATTGCCCATACATGTCAAGCAGAGTGCCTCTTTGGACCTCTTCAAGAGGAACCTTGATGATTGGATGGGAGAAAGGAAATTCACCCCAGGGATCACGTCAGTCGCCCTGCTAGACAGGGGTCCAGGAAAGTAAATAATG